>NC_140911.1:36828345-37428345 GCF_045865225.1 Trachurus japonicus
TCTACTTTTATGCAATTAAAATGATAAACTGAGTATGACTAAGAACTATTTAGAGATGAATACAGTAATATCGTAAATATGCTGTGCCAAACAGAATATACAGTTTAGTTACAATGAAAGCTTGTTCTTCTTTTAACATACTGTATCAAGAGCAGAAAAACATCAATCTCTATACTGATTTGAACAGACATCTACAGTAACCACAATAGAGCTAATCTGAATAACTTGATACCACAAAAAGCATAATGTTTGATAAAGCAGCAGAACTTAGAGAGGCAGACATCCACCAGTAAGGAAGGTACATTTGGTGGCAGTTTCAGGTCAGGCAGCTTTTTCTGAGCTGTGCCTTCTGATGATCAGAGCCGTGCCTCTGTGCCATACTCCTCTCCAGAATGCTGACAGGTCTGAGAACAGAGACTGAGACTCTTTTAGCTGCTCCCTTCAACCCACCGCTCAGCCAACACTTCTGAGCCACAGCAGGGGCCGGGACAATTGTTTTGACAGCTCTCTCCAACAGTGTCAGTAAAGGGAATTATATTCAACGGCTGAGTGTGTGGATGAAAGCTCAACAAATGCAGTGTATGTGTGCGAGTGTACACACGTGTACTATACATGCGTGTGATTGGGTCTTGTCTCTCGGCGGTTGTACGCGTTTAAGTGATCGGTTTTGAATGGTCTGAATCGATGCACATGTATGACTGCAAAGTTTTCTTGTGAGAAAGTATGCTGATTCGGAGGAGCTTGCCCCCTTGACTACTATTTTTACAGCCGTCAGTGCAGCATTGTTTCAACCGCAAGTCTCTGTGCATCAATCCCCAGTGGCCCTACTGCAGAGCTGAGCGTGGTTTCCTTTCCCAGTGACTGACCGTGATTGTAATTGAAAGAGAACACGCATAAGTTCTAAGCAATGTTCAGAAGCTCCGTCAACATGCCTCCTAGGATGTGCCGTTATGCAAACGAGCGTGAGGAGATATTCTGGATTTAAACGTGCGACTAAACAAAAGAGTTGTTTTTTACCTGGAGCTCATGGTTTATTTAGCTGCTACAGGAGGAAAGGAAATGGAACTGATGTTGATATGGATTACCGAAGGCTTCGATGGTACCTTTTCATAATACTGTAGTTCATAGTCCAGAATGACTCCATTAGGCTGGTCGGGCTGGGACCAGGAGAGGGTGATGCTGTCCACAGAGCGGCTGACCTGGTGCATTATCGACACAGTGGATGGAGCTGTGAAGAGACAAAGACAGTGTGTTAAGGATGAGGCTGCAAATAACTCACCAGCACCTTCGCAGTCACGTACTGAGAAATTTATAGCATCTTTAATCCCACGGCCAAACGCCGGGTTCCACAAAGGTGTAAGACGTAACGCTATAAAATTTATGTAATATACTGCAGTCTCCTTTTAGAGAGTCTCACGGCTCTACGTGCGCTGCAGGTTGGCAAGTCACAACAGAGACTCAACCACATCAGCGGCCTGGCGGGGACTTCCCAAAACTCAACTGTGATTTGCATGTAACTAAACTTGTGCTTGTCACACTGCAGATACCTGCTCCTGCAAATAAATCACTTAAACATAACAGCAGACCATTATGTATTAACCAATCGCATCTCTTGGCCACATAAACTAAAGTAAACAAAAAGCATGTCTCACAAGAGCCACACACACAAGCTTCTTTGTCCTGTATTTTCTAATTCAATTTAGCTCCAACAGTATGTCCTTGTTGATAACAGCTTAGAGGAACAGAGCATGGGTTTTCATTCTTCACTTTGCATGTTAACCCTATTTTTGTAGACCAGTTGCTCTACAAAACAATTACTTCATGGCTCTCACTCTTTTCCCCGAAGTAACAGTGTCAATGTCATCGACTTTTTCTTTTGCTTGGAAAACTCTGTTAATCTTTTAAGGTTGAAGAGGCGACTGGAAAACAGCTGCTAATGAACAGCCATCTTTTTAGATTAATTAACAGACAAATTAACTGATGACTTTTTCCAGCCTGTTTGCCTTGTAGATTGGACTTAATCAGTGAGTAAGCAGTGGCAGAATGATGCATGGATAATACAACTTCACCACAAACGCTCTCTCAAAGACAAATGATCAACTACTGTACAAATAAATAAAATGAATTGGAGACTTTGTTGGCTGTGATGTGAAGTGTCCATAATTTGTCAAATACAGTATATTCCTTCAACTGATTCATCTTACAAAGCCATTTAGTTGCAAAAGATGACTGTTCTCCATTAGTTTTGCTGAAACCTTTTGCAATTATTATTGCATTATTTTTTACTGGTGATGCAGTTGGTTAAAACAAGGTCCTTGTAATTGAGTTTTCAAACTGCGTCACATTATTGAAATAATGAGCTCAAACTCAGTTGTAGACTTGTTACATCATGGGTGGCCTCTTGTACAACCCAGTGACCTACAACTCTCTACACTCTTTTTTAGCACAACCAGAAGGTCAGGGGAGGAGGAGGGGGGGGCGTGATCACCTCAAGTCCTCCAACAACCATTAAGATTAGTTCAGGGTGCTGTTGGGTGAGTGTAAAGCTAAGAGAAGCCTCTGTGTGTTTGAAAGGGTAGGGGTGGGTTGGAGAGTCAGAGAAGGAGGGGTGCTGGCCAAGATTTATGGACACCAAGCCCCACGCTCATCCCCTACAGGCCCGTGCTGCACACACACGCAGCCCTCAGCCGGCAGCTCAGTGGCTCCCTGGAGTCCCGGCAATAAAGACACAAGTCTCTCCACCGGCACGCGTTCTCTAAGGAAAATCCACTGACTGGAAAACTACAAGTGCCACGCCTCTATAATCTAAGAGGCTGCATGTGTGTGGTTTCTACGTCTCCTACGTGATTTATCTGTTGATCCACACTTCACGTAAGGCCAGACACTACAGGCAAAAACTGTGTTTTTTTCATGCACTGATCAATTTTGAGATTTTGGCCTATTTTTCTTCCTTGGCATGTATTCTTTCAGAAAAGTTGAAAGAAATGGTAGAAAATCCACATTAAGGTGGTTATTTTACTTCATTTTGTCTCTTTCGTCAATAGATTTCTCCTAAATTCACCAGCTACTGTGACATACTGTGCTGTGCTTGTTGTCTGACCCATGTCATGTCAGGTATCATTGTAAATCAATCGTTAAAGTACAATTTACATTTACAATCTATGGAATTTTACAGTACTAAGTCTTTAAAGGACGTTTTCTCAAAATGAGTTTTTCCTCAGACTCTGAGGACTCTCCACTTCAGCAGCACTTAGAGACACCAAACCTTCCAGTTTTATTCCTGTCTATATTCTGAAGGTTTTTACAGAGGGGATTGTTGATATATCATCCAAAGCCTGATTTATAAAACATTTTATTCCTAAAAACAGGGCGAAATTTGATTTTTTTTTAGGGCTGGTGACAGTATTTTCTCATTTGTAAAGTGATAAAAAGAGATATCCAAAATCCCCTCTGTAAAAACTTCTGACTCTAATATGTCAACAAAATAAAACAAGAATTTTGAAAGTGGCTTTATCCATTTTCCAGATTTCGGTTCTAGCGCATATTTCATTAGATATTGCCTAAAACTTGACAAAACTTGTAATACAAAAAATATTTGTCTTAATGTAATTGATAAACTTGGGAAGTTTCATGGTGATATCTGTTATTTAAAAATGTTACCCTATTCACCTGTAGTGTCTAAAGACATTCTTCCAAGTGATTATCAGGTAAGCACATCTCTGTCGATACTGGAGAGGAAATATAGTGTGGAAGTGACCACTGTGACTTCCAGCCTATGATAAAAAGTCTCTTTTATAACCTCACTCGTTCTCATCAGCTAATCAGCTAAGCCTCGCGTGTCCTTTGACCTGAACAGAAGCGTCCATCTGAGGCTACAAATTATGATGTCTCATATAAGCTGTGATGGTCAAGGGGCTGAGTGTGTCCTCATGTGCTGCTGCCAGCGGATAATAAATAGATGTTCTGTATTTCATCTCAGCAAAGCACTTACACCGTGATGGCCTGTGACTCTGCAGCGCACATACATCATGCCTCTTTCCTGGAGCCGGAGGTGGGATCCCATAATATATACAGTACCCAGTCAGGACACCGGTCCAAGGAATCTCCTCCTCCATCTCACTGTACTCACTAGTTTGTTTGCAGTCACAAGACGACAGCCTAATAAGGCAAACAGTTACTCTAAGGGGAACTCACGAGTATCCCATTACGGATGTACATATATTCAAGACTGCCACATGGCCTTTTCCTGCATAGCATTTCCATTAAACACACAGCACAGCCATGCCTAGTAACCTGATACAGGCCCAGAGAAACAAAGGCAGCTCATGTATTCATGTACAGGGGATGGACACATGCCAACATGAAAAAGCTGTTAGAGGAGAACACTGTGGTTTTCTGCTGCTAAAGGACAACTTCCAGACAGCGGGGTGGCAGCCGCCATGTCTGAGGATCCAGAAGAAGCTGATAAGGGAGTGGTGCCACCGAAAACAGACAGAGATTGAATTAAAAGAAGACGCCACTTTTACAGAGCAAGGTAAAAATAAACCAAAAAAAAAAACGTGAAAAAAGTGTTGAAAAATTTAGCTAGTAGAGAAAATAGCAATCCAGCTGTGTTGTGAATTTCAAGTTAATTCAGTGCACGCATTTCGAACTAAGCTGACGTTCCACCAATTGACTGTGGAATGTGGTGGTATGCCAAGTCAACGTTTCACTGCAGCGAGGCCTACAGCACTGGTCCACATATGAAAACCATTTTCGTACATCTAATTTATGTACTCCAAATCTACAAGTCTCCATTGTGCTCCAAATCTTCAAGTGTACCTAGGTTTTTTTTCCCCCTCTTCCAACTTAATCTGTAATTTAAAAGGTTGAGTAAATATTTGGTTTTCATTGTGTCAACATCATTCACTTTAGTTACGCCACTAAATACATGTTTTAGTTTTTTCAAGACATTTTCTTTGTTGTTACAATAATTATTTCTAAATCATGTGGATTGCACCCCATTTAAGGCGATTAGAAATTAAAAACAAAGATGTAAGAAAGTTTCCCAGTCTTCCGCACACACTGCAAAGCCAACTCATCGCAAACCATGTCAAGTCAGATCAATTTCTTCAAAGTGGGTGAGCTCCACTTTCACTGGATGCTTTATTTATAGGTTTTTCTTCAATGAATGCTCTATTCATGTTCTTAAAACTAATGAAGCGGATATAATGACAAAGACAGGGATTGTAAGTTTATGTAATTAAATTAGATGGATGAATTGGAAAGATAAATGGCCTTGATGAATAAGTCTCTCACAGGAGTATTTTATGAGTTTCTCATGGACCACAGACGGAGTGAGAGAGCAGACAGTGGAGTCTCAGCCGCCAGTGGAGCTGATGATAATCCCAGAAGATAAAATATCTTTCATTCCTCGTGTCAAAACCTAAGAAAGCTTGAAGTGCGTCAGTAATGATGATCATTACGGTTAATGTGTTAAATTTCACTGATGCAGTTTATCATGTCGGAGCTTCCTTTTTCCCACCACTTCAGTTAACAACAGATCAATCATGAATGTGTTCACTCAAAGAATTCCTACAAATCTCTCAGAGTGACAAACAAATCGAACTGTGAGTTTTCTAGGCCTGTGGGAGGAGGCTGATTGTAACATTCAACGTTGTATATCCCATAATTGAAAGAGGATGGGAGGCCCCAGCTGTTGTTAAAGAATTAGGTTTCAGACCCCACATTATTACTCAGCCTGGGAGCTGATATTAAAGACAGCGCTTTGGAGTCTATTCTAGCATGAGGCCTTGGCCTGGACCCAACCATACAGAATACAAAGGCTCTGTTTTGCTCAGTATCTCTAATAGATGCTTCGCTGTTATGTTTGAACACCTAGTGGCTCCTCTAATCAATTAAAGATGGAGTTTACTGGGGAAATTTCCACTCATTTAAATCCAAGCCGATTTTATGGGCCATGCTTTTAGTAACACACACACACACACACACACACACACACACACACACACATACACAAAGGAGGCTTTGCTTTCATTCAGTCTCATTAATTTATATCTCTAGTATCTTTTATTATACTGCACTCTTTTGGGGGGCTTTTCCACTCTCTCTTTAAGTGTGTCCTTGCTTTTAATGCATGATTCCTAATGTTTGCCCCCCATTATTGTTGGGCTTTTTTTTTTTTATTAAGCAAGGCTGGTGAAGAAAGACCACTGTGGACTGAAGGCAGCATCGAGGGCTTTAGGTAGGCTACTTCAGGAGCTGATAGCACCCATAGTAACGTTATAGAGATGTGTCAGGGAGTGGGAAAATAAAAGCAATCAAAATAATGGCTTTTATTTCCTGCAGCTGACTTGTTTTATTGACAGCGGGAGACAACGCCACTTCATGATTTGATACTTTTTTGCTATGGTTCTGTCTTTACAAGCAACATAATGTGGAAAATAGGAAAAGAAATCTCTAACATGCGCTGTCACATGACTCATGCTTCTGAGAAAGTAAATGTTTAGGGTCTTTTATCTGCATCTTTCTAACATCCAAATGTGTCTACAACCATGTGGCTCTGATTTGATTGAATGTTCTGGTGCAGAGAGCAGTGCTATGATTTGGGGATGATGGGGGAGGCAGCGAGAACAGGTCAGGGCTCGTAAATCCCTTTTCCTTTTCATTGTAAAAATCAGTTTCCCCACAGCGCAATCTCTCCCAGAGGACCTAAAACAGCTGGTCCTCTACCAGGAAGCCTCCCAAACAGGCTGCCACTGCTGCACTCTCTGCCGACTGCCGTCCATTTATGAGCGACGCATCGAGCCGTCTTAAAGGGAGAGGCCCATATTTGCATGTACTTTTAGCGCACTGGCAGCCTGCCCTGTTTCCCCAGCTGCAAAGGATTGTGGGTTTTACATCTATAAAGACTTTCCAGTGTAGTAAAGCTACAAAAGTGAGATTTCAGTTCATCAAGCTTTAAACCATCTGTACTGGAAAAGATTGGGGACTATAATACACACATATACACACCATAAGCTAATTCTAAAATAGGTACTTCACGGGCTTGAAGAGTTTTCAGATGCTTACAGGGGTTAGGGTTTAAATCTAAGCCAGCCTGGCAAATCTGCAGATGGAGGAGATGCAACCCAGATAAGTATGTGAGGAGACAATGCGGCGGAGGAAATGAGAGACAATTCCTCGGACAACTACAGGAAAGTACAGTTCTTTAGAGATTCTCTCTTGGTGGGTGGTGCTGACGACGATCCTCGGTACAGGACTTTGAATGCACTTTGAATCATTCTTGCACAGTCAGAACAGTGAAAGTGATATAAGGACAAATTGTTCTTCTGTTGTTTCAGTGATATTCTTTTGTCAGCTGGTTCTTCTTATGAAAACACACCAACAATGATGGAAATAGTTTTAAAAAAAAAAAAATATTATTATTATATTATATTATTATAACTATGTATTAGTATCCTTTTGATGAATCAAATTACAAACTATTTTAACACAAAATATGCTTAAGAAACAATCAAATTAAAAAATAATAATTGCACCTTAAAAGGATGTATACAGTATGTAATATCTGCAATGTACACAAACATCTATACATTTCTGTTGCTATATGGTACATATTTTGTAAATAATTTTAGTTAGATTTCAAAACTTTATTCTACAGAAAAACCCAGATCCACTGTAGTCATTTAGTCCCACAAGGCCAATTTGGACTAAACAGAAGCAATGTCTGAGCTGTCGGCCGCAGGGATGTGGAATGAGGGTTTCGACTCACGCGGCTCTGGGGGAAACTGAACTCTGTTTAATCAGCAAGCTGCTTTTCTGCATTTAAACAACTTCCAAACTGGCATCTGCTGGGAGAAAAACTCACAAACCACAGAATGCATGTCAATATCCGACAATGCTGGAGAGGCAAATGTGGGCTGCAGCTTTCTTTTTCTCCGATTCGGTCAAATAGGCAAAAATATTTTTGTTTTATCGAGTTGATAGGTTCGCTGCTAGTGCAAACAGAGTACACTGCTGACCTGAGCAGAACTGAGCGGAATTGCTCCAAAAAGAAGTTGCGTGGGTCAACATGGCCTAATTAACAGAAATATGTGCAACTACAAAATACATTTGCAAGGCACAGTTCATGTGTGTTCTGCACATTCTGGACCTCCTGAGCAATGTGGGACCACATGCCCATTATTTCACTGTTATTTTAAGCAATGCTTTGATTCATGCTGATTTACATTCAACAAAAAAAAGCCTTCTCAGAGAAACCCTGCCAGTGCAGTTTTACAACATGGACAATGTGGAAATTGCATGTAGCACATCTGCTCCAGTTCTGTTTCAATACACAGCAATGACTTCTGGCTTAACGCTGAAATCATGCTTATCTACACAGTATGAGGTTGCTGCATCGAGTGTCACACACAATAGCAAGGATTATAAAAGATCATCTCCGCTTATAAAGTTCCTGACCCCAATTTACACATAAAACCTTGGAGAGGATGATGGAGGATGCAGATCGCATGAGCAGTATGCGGATGAATTGAGGCTACATTAAAAATGAGAGGTATTAGTGACATCTGAGTAGGAGCAGGGAGGTGGAAGGGGGAGAAGCGGCACGTCGGGTTCAAACCAGAAACTCCAGACAGTGGCAAGACAGTCGCTCAGACAATGACATCTCTGTTTTTCAACTGCCTTAAAAGGAATACTAAGTCTATATGTCACCACAGGAATTTGAACTACAGAGTGGTGTTTGGTTGGGTGTTTGGCAAAGAAAAAGGAGAGAAAAGAGGCAGCTAAAAGAGGCAGAGAGGGGAGTGCCATTGTGTTTATCACAAATCCATTTCCTTAATTAGTGAAGTTAACTCCATAAGTTTTATAGAAAAGCGAATAAATTCAAAACCCCATTGCTTATTGGGCTGTGACCCCTTTTTGCAATATCACCTTTATTTATTATCTCTTTTTTTAATTATCATCATCATCATCATGCTCTTGGATGGTAAAGAGTAAATAAATGGCTGCATTAAAACATGGTCAATTATTCAGACATTTCAGTATACAGCTAATGCACTCAACAATAATTAATTGTATATTCACATTATGCTCCATTTTTACAGCCCACTGAGCCAAGAGATCATGGCCTTTTAACCTAGATTTATATGCAGGCGATGTGCATACTCTATTACTCTCTCCCCTGTACAGACTTCAACCTGAACACCACGTCCTTAAAGGAGAATGCCGGTCATTTTTGACCCCTAAATTGTTTTCTCGATGGTCACCCAGTGTTGGGGGGAGCAAAAAACACGACTAAAACTGATGCAGGCAAACCGGAGTTACACCATGGCTACCCAGTGCTAGGGATAGCAACAACGCTAACCTATGGGGGCAATTCTTTCAACCACAACAAACACTCAAAAAACAATCAAATATCTATGGTACATGACTGGAATCCTTAGAGACACCACTGAACTCATATAGTTTACAGTATAAACAGTATAAACTTTGTGTTTTTGCATGTAGTCACTCGCCTCAGACAGCCTGAAACGTCCTGGAAAGACATTACTATCCGATCACAGAGCGCCTGCTCTCCCCGCCACAGAAATAAACACTTTTTCCTTGTTGTGATGATTTCTTTACTAAAATAAACGGTCAGAGACATTTTTGACATTACCACTGCACTGCTCGACCCGAGTGTTTGCTGTGGTTGAAAGAATTGCCCCCATAGGTTAGCGGTGTCACTATCCCTATAGCGCCGTCTAGCCATGATGTAACTCTGGTTTGCCTGCATCAATTTTAGTCACGTTCTTAGCTCCCCCCAACACTGGGTGACCATCAGGAAAACGATTTAGGACCCCTAAATCGTTTTCCTGATGGTCACCAAAAAAATGACCGGAAAAATGACCGGAATTCTCCTTTAAGAGGATCCACAACAATGTACAGGAGAAGAAGAAAAAAAAAACACTACTACTGAATGATTTATGAACAAAGATCAATTAGTTAACTAATTTTGACAATCCGTGTGCTAATTCTTCTCTGGGGAGTTCTAATTCAATTCATATTGCATACACAGGTTATTTAAAGTCATCTGATAAACCCTGACTGTCAACCCTCCAAGCTACTTACCACACACTTTATCGCTGAGCTTATCGCACTCTCTCTGCAATATTGCTTATCTGGAGGCTTCTTTGTAAGCAGGTTGCGCCGTATCAGCAGTAGCATGAATGTGGTTATGTGTGTGGTTGGCTGGCTGACTACCAGAGCAGCTCTCTCTCAGGACTCTGTCAGTGCTGAGCTCCAGGTGCACGCTGAGGCCTCCTGTCTGTCTGCCTGGCTGACCTACACTGGCACCCACCATATGTGCCCTTCTTAACACCTTCTGTCACTGTCACACCGCTCATGTATACTGGTGGTCCCTGTCTGACTTTCTGTCCATCAGCCTATTTATCTCTCGGTCCACATCTCCATCCCTCGTGTATTTTTTTTCAACAGCCTCAATTAGTGATTGTGCACTACAGGTACAAATTATATTTAGCTAGCCTATAATCATCTATAACTTGCTAATGACTCAAGCATTATTCATTTTAAGTGGATTTCTTGGTCACAGCTGCACCTGCATAAAGAAGTGTAACAGATACTATTTAATAAACTATAAGGAAAAAAATCCTGCAGTGCAGTAAAGTACACAAGGACAGCTTTGTGTGAGAGCCAGCTCTGCACTAGCTCTTTTACATAGAGGGTCACATCGATATATAAAATGGCTCTCTATGAGATGAAGGCATACTCAACCAGACAGCCATGTGGTTGCCATGAATGAGCCACTGAATCTGTACCTATTTTAACTGGTGTCATTGTCCTAAAGTCAACAGTGGAGTAGTGGCTGGCTTGTGCATGGACACATCCTGGCAGTCCCACCTGGCTCAGCACCAGTGCTTTTCACACCACGGCCCAGTGGAGCAACAGTCTTCTGGTAGCCTGGTTACAGTAGACCTGGGCAATTTGGACATTAATTAAGTCATAAATCTTGCCCAGACCGTATGAATAGGCTGCGCCCGATTACACCCTCTCCTTCTGCGTGATGTGCTTCACTTCCACAATCAGCCAGCACACCTGATAAGAAACCAATTCAGTCTCTCTCCTTCTCGATAGCATTAGCAGCAGACGCCAGGGCTCACCTTGAGTTAATGAAATGCCTAAACAAATATGTCCTCTGGAATCTAATATATCCAGCCACTATAGAAGAACCCAATATGAGCTATATACGAACTGGGTATATGGGGATCTCATTTATCTGTTGTGCATTGCTGAATGCAGATAGTTTGCATTCAGGTAGGAGATAATCTGTCTTCTATGCAGTGAATGTGATGATACAGCACAGCGGCTCTACAGTAAGCTAGCAAATAACTGGCAGTCACATTATTGGTTAGCTATTACTTGATTGTGTCTTCATAATTTAAAGCAGCAGCTTCATCTGTATACGATGAGGAGACATTCGTTAGTTTGTGAGATATAAAAGACTCCACTGGCTTCATACTGTACACACACATGAAGAACATGTGGCGATGACTATAATTTCCACCCCAGCCTCGCTTTAATCAGAACCATGCCATTCAAATGTTACTGACAGCTTAAACACAGGCTTGTATGGACTCACCTGAAGTCAAACACATGCTGACGTGTGTGCATACATACATATACATCTACTATATACTGTGTGTGTTCCCGGCCTGTCTATCCAGACATGTGAAGACAGAATGACAGGATGTAGTGCTGTGAAGTCTATTAAGTCTAAATGACGTACTGCCTCTCAGCTGTCAGTAACATTTGATCAAACTTCACGGTGGAAATGTGGCTTCAGCAACAATTTTCACGTCACACAGTAATGACGGCGGGGCAACTGAGGTAAGGGGATAGAGAGAAAGAGGGGAAGGAGGTGGAAAAATAAGTGTCTGTCTAAATGGTAAATGTGCATAACGACGATGATGCAATACTTAAGTGTCTTCTTCGAGCATGTCTCACAGTGAGGGGTATAACCACTACTTCACTCTAGTTATTTCTAAACCGAAAAATACTTGCAAGGCTGCTCCATCATAAAAAGGGTAAGAAAATAGGGATTGAAAACATGCAAAAAAGGTCCAGTTTATTTACAAAAACATTAATAACAGAGAGGCAAAACCAAAAACCCAGGGAAACGTAAATTAAAATGAGAGAAAAATATGTTAAGAGCTAAACCTTCATAGCTCAATGCCTTCTACTCTCCAGCTACTATAAAGCATGATTGATCAGTTTACCACAGGGTGAGCAAGACTAAAACCCACATGCACTCTCAGGAGGGCACTAACTTTAAAGAAATGATGCAGACCTGTTTTAAATCTCACTGACTGGGCAGATGATCTGCACCAAAAAAAAACATGAAGCCGTAGTCACACTAAAATCTGCCTGGAGGAATCCATCTGTGGTGAGTGGAAGGAAATAGTATTGGTAAAGTTGTGAACATAAAGTACAGGAGCCAGCATGACAAGCAGAAGTCAACAAAATGACAAATTATGAGGTGCTTTATCAGACATTTTAACCTTCAGTATACTGACTGGATCATAACTCTGTGAAACACCATACATTGGATTCTGTATCTGTATTATAATCTGATTGAAATTAACTGGTTGACTGAAACTCTGAACTGACACGGTTGATGCAAAAGAGATAGAAGTAACCTTTTCTCAGAAGAACCTACATAAACATTTTTAAAATGCAGCCAATAACTCCATTATACGGCTAAAGTTTCAGTTTTAAAACCATAGGGCTGCCTGTCTATCACCCCGTCTGTGGCACTGAGCCTGAGGCTCATTCAGTCCTACTTAAGATGTAAATCTTTAAAAGCAGAACACAGAAACATAGAGCTCTTATGTTAGTCCTTTCTTATGTCAGTTGGGCATTGTATCTTTTGGCATATGTTAGCAGAACCCAATTTATTTGGGAGCATTTTCATGTGAAAATGACCGAAAATATACTACATTATCCAGTTTAGTGGGTGTCAAAGTGAGACAAGACATCAATACAGTACATTTATATCAGCCCTCACTCTAGCTGTGGTGTGACTGCAGGCCTTCTATGTGTGAGACTGGTCTGGTTACCACTCTCTCACCTGTTCCATCCTGTTAAATCACTGTATCACACAAACCCCGTGGTTTTCCCCCTCGGCCCCGGACGGACGGCAACTCTGTCTCACGTCCTCCGCTCAGTTAATGTCACGCAAAGAGCATCATGTTATAGACAAAGTAGAGCCCCAAGTAAATGGCTTACTTGTGACTCATTATTATCAAAAAGGCTTGGAGGTGCATTTGAAGGCGTTTGTGTATTACACAATGCAAGTTTGGGGGAATTAGTCATATGCTTATAAAATGAGCTCAAATGCCATTCAGCACAGCATCTTCTTTTGTCAGGCATTACAGTGTGTAATCAAGCGCCGCATTTTCCAGGGCAATCACGTCCTTTATCACAGAGGAACTGTCGCCAACCACCTACAGAGTGGGAGGTTAAGCCCTGTGGGTAATAGAGTGTGGTGGGTGCTTGATTGGGTATGGAGAGTGAGAAGTTTTGCTCCCATCTCACACCACTACCACCCCCATCCCATCCAACCCCCTCCACGCTGCCCTTCACACCAACAAGTCATACTGGAGCTGAGCAGAGCGACCCACGTTTGCACCGCTCACTTCCACTTTACTTGTTTATTTGCTGTTTTCATTGAGCGTCTCTGAGACAGCACAAGTTGACATGTATCTGTACACAAAATTTCAAACTGGTTTTTGTTTTTCTTCATCTTAGGCTCTTACTCTCAGTGTAAGAGGCAAGGAGGGGGGGGGTGCAGAGTTGCCTGAGGTAATTAGGGGTGACATGATGTTTATGTAACCTCCAAGCCTCACAAACCAGATGCAATTATGGGCTCCTGGTCCCTGTGACCCCAGCCCTTTAGCATAGCACCGCAAAACTGCAATCCTGTGTCCCAGGAGCGAGCCTGGTTTTGCAGGGTGATGGAAGAAAGTGGGAGGGTGGAGTGGGGGCAGGCAAGAGTTGAGTTCTTTTCACAGCTCCATCTGACGGGAGCTCTCGCTGCCTAATCCAAAGTGACTGGCACTTCATTCGAGAGGGCGCGGAGCCCCCCAATTTCCGCCAGGACCCCTCGGCAGGGGAAGCAGAGTAGCCAAGGGTTGGGGTGGAAGACTATTGTGGCCCAGTGAGACGGCATAGGGCAGGGGCCTCATTACAACGCTTAACTGCACTCACAGGCCCTCATTAACCCACCACACCAGTGACTCAAATCAAAACAGACAATAAAAAGGGGTCGCCGTTTCAATAAAGGCCTCCATTTTAGTGTGACTTGGAGTTTCAGCGCTATAACTGAGCGCTTTATGGAACTTTTACACAAATAGATTTCAGTAAACATTGAAGTTTGTTACAGAGGATCAATTTAGCAAAAGGGATTTCCTTTTAAAAGTGTTCATACATCTTGTATACACATCCCATTAAACTGCCTCCGTGTAGGCATCCGGACATCTGGGAATTCCAGAGGAAAGTAATGAGAGAGTGAGAGTGCAGTTAAACAAAACCCAATATGTCCGCTGTAATAAACGCACAGTGCTTTAGGTAGCACAGCAGACTTGCCCTCAGGTGAAGTGGACTCCTGGTAGAGTTTTCAGGCTCACAGTCATTTCAGGGAAGACGGATGATGAGAGATGACAGACACTTATAATGTTGCAATGGGGATGCAAAGGCAGCGCAAAGATAAAACCATGGCCGGGGGGCGGGGTGGGGGTGGGGGACCTGGCACGCCAACTGATGCGTTTCATGGAGACAATTAAAGGGCAGATCAATGGGGCTGACTGCAACAGAGATCACACAGTGGAGGGCATGCAAAGCTCCAACAGCTTCAGAGGACCGACTCTGGGAGATTTTAAGGTATACGTGTAGAAAATCCTCAAAGTAAAACAAGCGACCTCAGTCACCTACGGGAGCATACAGGAATACTGGCCTCTAATCTTTGAGTTGCACTGTCACTCTCAACGTATCTCATATTTACCATTTACTATGCAAACTATATGCGCGCACTCTGTTTTTAACTTTTTAAATGTAACACTACAACCAAGTGGGTGGATGAGAATAGAGCTGTAATCACTGAACAGTAGATGAAGTGGAGAGACAGCAGCGAGGCTTGCTCTCATCCCCACAGCCTGAAAAACATGATGATGAGGTCACACTGTAAAGACCAGCAGGCCATCACATTCTGTCTGTCACATCATCAACGGCACTCTCCTTCCCATTTCAGAGCCCTTAATCTGCATACATCACCATACAGGAGAGGAAAGAAACGGACTCAGCGGAGGTCTTTGCACTGTGCATTATGTGCTTGTAGAGGAATGATTGTGATGAAGAGGTACTGTACGGGGCATAAGCGACAAAAGGAGGAGCACAGAAATAGCCATGGTGAAAAGAGAAGAGAAGAGAAGAGAAGAGAAGAGAAGAGAAGAGAAGAGAAGAGAAGAGAAGAGAAGAGAAGAGAAGAGAAGAGAAGAGAAGAGAAGAGAAGAGAAGAGAAGAGAAGAGAAGAGAAGAGGAGAAGAGCACCCTGGTATTATAACGTGTAGAAAAAGACAGATGGGCCCACTTACCCGCCTGGTTAGTGGTAATGTTGACTGAGGCGTACTGAGGGGAGTAGGGGCTCTGGTCTGACACCCCGTTGACAGCCTGCACCTCAAACGTGTACTGTGTGTGGGCTAGCAGGTCACTGATGTAGACCCGGGGTTCTGTCAGGCCCAGCTGACGGGGCAAAAACTGAACGTTGTCCCCGCAGCGGGTGCAGCCTCCCCGGCCTCCGCCGCAGCTCTTGCAGATGATGTTGAAAACCACATCCTCGCGGCCCCCCGAATCCCGAGGAGGCAACCACTCCAGCATCACAGAGGTTTCGTTCACGCTGGAGATGACAGTCTGTGGAGCTGACGGGACAGCTGGAAAACACAAACGAGATTCCAGAGCAAACACTTGAGTGAATAATTCAACGCACTCTTTGATCAAATTATTGTGTTACTGTCAGAAGATAGGCCAAGTTTATTTTAAAGTTACTGAAATACATACTGTATATTCATATGAAACTTGGAATGACACGATAAATTATATATCATTGGCATCTGGCAAACTAGCATTACCATTTCATGGTTGTATGCCTCTGCCAACCAATCAAATTGCACCTAGTATCTACCTCAGAACTATCTATGTAGTGAAGACTTCAATAAAAGGCATTTAGTGTATTTGTTCTTAGTGTATAGATTCTTCAGTAATGTGATTTGTTGTGAGGTGATGAATGAAACTTAAACAGTTGATCCTGTAAACATAATACCTCATAATACCATGATGTCATGTCCATGATTCATAAAATTCATCAGTTCAGGTGACCATTTGTCCCCCAAAAAAGCATACAGAAGGTTAGAAACAAGTATTAAGTCAACTGGCTCAGTTGTTGGCACTAGTGGATCCTGATGGTTTTTTCTGGTGGAGGTAACAAAGTTGTACTTGGACAATGGAAAATATCAATTTCATTCTCTCATTTTTCAAGCCTCTTATCAATGTGGTTGATAAGGGGCTTGGTTGAAAATAATGTGTGGAGTACAAATCAACTCACTCTGTTACACTAATCTAACTTTGTGACGGAGGTTGTGTCCTTGATGACAAAGAGGGCATAATTACTAACTCTACTTAAATAACCCCAACAAAAGGAGAGGAAACTCTTGAGCTCACTAAGACACCGTAGACTCGGCGAGATCTGAGCTGACTCTGTTCCAAGCTGGCAGTGCCTCCTCCCTCGGGATGCCCATTTACACTCTCTCATTTTCCAAGCTGGTGTCCACTTTGTCAAGTGTTTTCTTAACATCTATTCCTGACAATTTTCTCATGGAGCATCGTATAGAGTTACTGCCGTGGAGAGAAACCTACTGTTCCTCCAATTGGGACGCGTTCTTAGCAGCTAGGCATTACGCGGCGGAAAACTTTCCACATGCTGCTGCATGGTGAGTGACGGGCCAAACAAACAAACAATGAGAAGTGTTTATCTTTTACAATCATGTGCACCTAATTATGGAAGACGTACCCTCCAGGACTAATGAGATAAACTGCTCCACTCCGCCCACAACATCCTAAATCTGAATCGATCACTTCGTATTTAACCTCCTTTTAATTGGCAGCAATTAACACATCTCCGGCTCTGGAAAGACGCCCATTGGAGTGCCCTCCTTGGTGTCTCCATACATGGAAACATAACTCCTCCTTGGCATCTCCTTCCTGGGGAGGAGCCCCTCCATTAGCTGGTGGGCTGCTCTGATGGGCCCATTCGCTTGCTTTAATCAGGCCGGGCCCTGCTACGCTTAATAAGGGTGACGTGACGCTGCTGCTTTCTCATTCACAACAGCTGCTCGACTCCCAGAGCCAGGCTTATGCAAATCTCTTTTGTTGGAAACCATCAAATCTTTTCCCTCCTCTCTCCCTTTCAACACGTAGAGAGGGAGAGAGAGGGGAAAACTCTACCAGAACGTTGAAAGGAGCTCTTTTTTTTCCCCCGCTCGGCCCAGTTTTGTTTTAGTTAGACCACACTCTATGCCCTGACTCCCTGTCTCTCTCACATACACACAAACCCTACTCTCTCAAATTCCCTCTACTTCATCTCCATCTACATGTCTGTCCCTCATGCTTCGCCCCCGCCCTTACTCACATTTGCTTCGGTCTGTCCTTCCATCTCCCCGTCTCCTTCTCTCTCTCTCTCTCTCCCTCTCTCAACCTCGGTGTCAGCCTCAAATTCAAATTCAAATTCAAACAGCTTCATTGGCATGACAAGAGAGAGTCTGGTCTGGGCTCATTCTCCGTGCCTGGCCCTCCACAAAGCTACGCGCCCTGGCCCAGTAACCTCTGCACTGGCTTGGAGTACGGGCTGTGTGATGTTGAGGAGGCGCAGGCCGCGCAGCCGAGCCGTGTGTGTCGGGTCAGACCCGTGGACAGCCACACTATGAGCATGTCAGCGTCGTTTTAGCGCGAGGGACAGCTCTGACAGAGTTTCTCTGTTTGCAGCTACACAGGCTACCACTGTCCTTTGATCCCGGGGCTTAATGCCTGTGGGTTTTGTAGTGCCTATGTGTCCAAGAGTTCACATTTGAAATCAAAGGACTGAGTTTGTATTCATGTCTCTGTGTGGAGAGGTAAGTATGTGGAGAGGCAGCCTTAAAGTTCACACATGACAACGTTAGCACTACACGTACTTGTGCAGGGCATCTGGAGGGGGTCTGAGTCAGTGCGATAGTATCCGTTGCGGCAAACACAGTTGATGGCCCCTTCGCTGGTGGTGCGGCTGTTGATGGGACACTGCATACAGGCCTCGTCTCCCTGAGTCGGTTTGAAAAAGCCTGATGGACAAGCTGAAAGACAGAAAAGTAAAGGGATCAGGATGTGAAAATGCTGTAATGTAATGACTGTATTACTTTGTATTTCCATCGTTTGACTGGTGAGAAATTTTAAGATTCAAGATTCAGTATTAAGGGAAAAGATGAGGCTTCTGACAATTATTTTTTAGATGAATTGTTTAATGACTTAGTCCATTAAATGACAGTATATTAGTATATTTTTTTTCAAATTGTAAAAGCCCAAAGATATGTTCACTGCAAAACTAAAAAGAACTGATTTTATAAAAATAGAAAAATAATTTAATAAAAAATTAATTAATTAATTAAAAATCAACACTACTATCTCATTCTTGACACTTCCGTATTTCAGTTATTTGCTTTGACATATTAGGTGACATTGTGTGATACAAGATGATACAAGAAAGGTTGTCAAGGGACTAGAATTGAAAACAACTCTGAAAACACATATATACACACACACAAGAGCCAACATAGGAATATATATCAGTGCAACCTGCCATACAAATACACACCAGTCAAGCCTTGCATGTGAGGCAACTCTCTGGGGAAATGGCAACATGGCAACATGTTGTAAGTTTGCTTTGAATTATTCACCATGCTCTAGTTGCCTGAGAAATCTCTGAAGTGCCCTGCTTTCTGTTAAGAGCCCTTTAAAAGGGCCTCTCTCTGGAAACCTGGGAGGGAAAGTTACATTCATGATAAAGACAAAGATGAATACACACCGCAGCTGCCATTAAAGTCTGCATATGTGCCTGTGTTTGGTTGAATCACATGGCTGTATAAGGGCTAAAGCTGTTTGTGTCATAGCTGTGATAAACAACCTAACTTAGCTGTCTGTGAAATCCCCTTATCCTCTCCTGAGTCACATTCCACCTAAACCTTCACAGCTAAATAAATAAATAAATAAAATAAAATAAAATAAAAACCCTCTTCCAGCATTTGCTCCTGCACCATGTCAAGAGAGGTTTTTTTTCTATTTTGGGCCAAAGCATCTACAGCTTTTGCTTCAGGTAATCCAGCTCCACCTGCTTCACCGATAAAGGAGAAAATACAGAGGTGCTGCGAGTACAGTAACATGAAGAATTCACACACGGGACATAGTGCATATCTGAAGTTCAAAAGCCTCAGGTCTACCACTGCTGTTTTGTTATTTATATAGTAGCAGTGTAAAAGGCCCACAATTCTATTGACAGATAAAAGAGAACAAAAAAGGAGCTTTTCTGTAAATTTCTGTTTTGTTTTTTTTCTTATACAGTTTCATTATTTTTAAATTATAATTAAAATTTTAATCTGAGTATTTTTAATTCTAGTACCAAAGTCGAATTTGATTTGTCTCACTCATTATGGTAACAGTTTTCCCATTCTCTATATGTTTCTAAAAACTTTACTTCTAACGCTGTTGCAGTCCTCTACACTGCAAAGCAATAAAAAAAAATACAGCCATTATTTCATTCTAAGGCTGTTTCAGCAATTACGGCTCCACTGTAGCATCTGGAATATGGAAACATCTGCAGCTGAAACTCCCATTTAGAAAGAGAGAGAGAGAAAGAGAGAGAGAGAGAGGGCAAATCATAGAGCAGAATTAGTCCGAGTCCAATCTCACTGTTTATATTAGTCAGACAGATCACTGTGCTGAGAGACCCTACAGGCCAGGAATTAATGCTCTTTTTCCCCTTGTAACTCAAAGTGCATTACTCAGAGTCGTCACCTTCTAAATCTGCCCACTGTATAATGATCCCTGCAATTCTGACGGCACACACACACACACACACACACACACACACACACACACACACACACACACACACACACACACACACACACACACACACACACACACACACACTTAATAAAACAAAATAAAAGGCAACGGGCAGAAGAATGGACATGTGTTGTAAAATGCATTTTTCTAATAAATATAATTTTAGTGATGGCATTACTACGATAACTGTGGGGAAAGATAGATTTAACAACAGATTTACTGAAACTTACTGAATCCCCATTCAAGAAAAGAGTTTAAGTTGAATAAGAGCAGAAACAGCACAAGATGACATGGAAGTAAATGTACTCTTTGAAATGGGAGCACATTTTTGTTTTCTTTTATAAATGTTAAAGTGTGCCAGACATCAGGACTTCACTGTGGTTTCTTTTTTGTAATCAGACATATCTGTGGCAATGAGAGTTACTCCAAAGTAAAAGTCTTAACCTTAAATATCTCTTCACTAAGTATTAGCTTTGACATGTTTTTCTTTGCCAATGATTGATGGGGGAAAAGGTTTTGGGTACAGAGCGAAACATGAGGCCTGGACATTCACACTGCCAGTCAACAGACTCTGTGAATGAGGCCCAGGCAACAGCTATGTGGGGAATTGGGACTGAACCTCGGCGGCACAGTGAGGTCTATGGGAGCGCAGCGCTCCGAGGAGCAATACTAAAGGAAATGGCATAAAGAGGTAGTGAAGGGGGGAAAGGAGAGAGGAGTGTAAAGATGGAAACAAAGAGACAAGAGGGGAGTAGGTGGGGAATGGCTGTGTTTGGGGAGTTTTTCAGCCTGGTAATTCAGCGTGTTACTGTGCCCACAGTGAATGTATGTGCTGCAACAGTATGCAGACTGAGAATAATAATTGGAACAATGACTTTTAAAAATCTGCACAGGCGGAGGAGAGTGAAAACAGTGAAAGCGCTTCAATATTGCGATGTTGGATGGCACACTGGTGGGTAATGGAATTTTTCCCACCAACACCACAAACGTCCACAGACACAGTTCTCTCAGCTACTGCACGTCTGTTCAATTTAGTGTGAAAATCACTGAAGGAAAAATGTATGTGCTTTTACATTCTACACGTCTGTGTCACTCAGTCACAATTTAAATAGTTCAGACAACCATAACTTTAACAATCCTTTAATACTATCAACGTCATATGTGATTTACCCACTGTCTCTATTCTACATTGTTGAACATGTAAAAGTTATCGTTTTCATGCTAACAGCTAGGTGGTGTTTGTTTTGTCATAACGTGGAGCACCAGGTGGGTGGGGTTTCCATCATCATGATAATTCAAACAGTAAAAGATGCAACATTCATTACAAAAAAAAAGAGCAGGCTTAAGTATTTACCAAAAACTGTTGAAATACATTTCAAACATCCCACAATTCATTGCATTTTCCGATGTGACAAAGCTTTTTCATCTGGCACCTCATAAACTTAAAGGATCCGGTTCAGGAGGACACAGTATTATATGTCTTGGCATGCCTCTCTGCCCTGCCACGGTCATTATTTTGGGGAAATATTTGGGGAATTTCCACTTTATATCCAGATGACAGATTTTAAGAATTGCAAAGTTGCCTGGTGTCAGATGTAGAGAAGCAAAGATGTGGAGAGCAGTGATTAAAAAACAGATCAGAGCTTTAATTCCCTACCTCCCTGCCTGCCCAGATTGCTGCTGTTGAGCTGTTTGATCACCATCCTGGCAGTCTCACTCGACATGCGGAAGCTAAAGGCTGTTTTTTTGGATCTTTCTCCCTAACTTCAGATATCCTTCTGGCAAGAAGAGTTAATTACTGTCAGAATATTCATTGACAACAGTTCCTCTGTTGTTCCTACTTCCTCTACCTTTACCAGTTAAAAAAAAGAAAACACACTGCTAATAATATCATTAATATCATCAAGCAAGGAAGTGTGCCACGCGACGCCATCGGCTCTCTGGGGACTGGGAATGTGGTTTCTGGAAGTGGGACAAACAATGAAATGTTTGTCGGGAACAAAATCTACACAGAAAAGCTTTATGGGAATTTATAAACACTTCAAATTCAATTTAGTGGTAGCTGTGTCAAAAGGTCCAGATCACCTCAAATTGCTTCCAGAGACACAGCGGGATTATTCACTCTTAAATCTTCGATGAAAAACAAGTGAAAACTACGGTGGCCCTGAGGTGCAAATCACAACAGCAAATCAGAAAACACAACAGCAAAACAGAAAACACAATGACAAATTACTAAACACAACACAAAAAGAGAAAACACAACGGCAAATCACAAAACACAACAACAAAACAGAAAACACAATGGCAAAAGAGAAAACAAAACAACAAATTAGTAATTTGTCGTTGTGTTTTCTCTTTTGCCGTTGTGTTTTCTGATTTGCTGTTGTGTTTTCTCTTTTTACGTTGTTTTCTCTTTTTGTGTTGTGTTTTCTGATTTGCCGTTGTGTTTTCTGTTTTGTTGTTGTGTTTTCTGTTTTGTTGTTGTGTTTTCTGATTTGCTGTTGTGATTTGCACCTCAGGGCCGCCGTAGAAAACTTGTGCCAGCGAGCGGTAAGTTTACAATGTTGCGTGATCATTTGAAGTCGGAGTATTACACTACTTTTATCAAACACGGAGCCTTAAAACCGAATCACACGCACACACACGCATTCCAAACCTCCGGCTGCATGCGTCTGTCTTGTTTACGACTTTTAATAACATATAGTGACATAAAGGCTTTAATTATGGGTTTTCTGCTAGACGTACTGAATAAAAATAGGACTGTGTGAGATGTGAGAAGTAAGTCAGGACCAGGGTGCTAGTCAGGTTTTTACAGCAGGTAATTTGCTGGTTGTTTCAAAGGTTTCCTGAATATTACAGCTGGAGAGATTTATAGCACACTGAAGATGAGACCTGCAGCTAAAACCATCTCAATCCTACAAAGTCTGTGCATCTGTGCCTGGGTCTTTGCGCATGTGTGTGTGTGTGTGTGTGTGTGTGTGTGTGTGTGTGTGTGTGTGCGAGAGAGAGAGAGAGAAAGCGAGAGACAAGACGACACAGTAAAAGAGAAAGACAGAGAAAGAGAGAGAAGCAGGGAGTGTTGTTTTCAGCAGCAATGCCGACGTGACCAGCCATACTCCCTGTGAATCTGGCTCCACCGACCGAATCAGCCGTCATACACACACACACACACACACACACACACACACACACACAAACAAGGCACAGCACAGCACATAGAGAGTGGCCAAACAAAGACTGGGCATTTGACATTTCCATCATGGCTGCCTGGGCAGTGTTGTGTGCTGTACGATCACAACCAGACAATCATCTGGATGATAGCAGGTAATCCAGCCTAAGGCCGCACCTATTGAGGGGGGGGGGGGGACAAAAAAACAAAAAACCAACCCCAGCACCCCTCTAGTCTTTTTCACCCACCACCATCTCTCATGTCCACCACCAGCCGACAGAGAGACTCTTTGTCCAGCAGTCTGGGGCATCACAGCAACAACAGAACAGCGTACCCCCTCTGGACCCCCCTCGTACCCCCCCCCCTTTTCACGATCCGGTCCACCCTCCCCCCTCCCCTCTCCCCCAAAAACTGCTTTATTTAATGAACACACCATTAAAGAAGAGACAACGGAGACAAAGACAGGAAAGGTGTGTGTATGTGTGTGGTGTCCGGGGTGTGAAAGAGAAAAGGTTGGAGAGGTACAAAAAAAAAAAAAAAATCTGAGGTGCAAGGTTTTGTGAGCACAGCAGGAAAAAGTGCTGAAAGCAGTGAAAATGGCCAGCGTCAGAGGGATTGTGTGTGTGTGTGTGTGCGCTGGGTATTTCCCTGTATTCCATTGTGACCAATGAGGCTGCTGCAGAGAGCCACGTACAAGTTTGGATCTCTATTTGCTTTGGTGCTGCCTGTAAAAACTATTTATATGAATCACTGCGGGGACAGATCAGAGGCTATCGTAAAGAGATAGGTTTCTTTTACACGGTAAACTGCTGGTTCTCATGGGGTGGGGGAGAAAATTAGATTAAGACAACCTGTTAGCTTTCACAGCAGCTTTCTCATTACCTTTACCATCCTACAACCACAACTACAGACCGTCAGGCTTTGAACTGGTCACATGTAAGCAGAGCGTAACGTTGTGAAACGACAGTCATGGCCGCAGAGCCATGCAGGGCCGTTGCTAGGAATTCTGGGTCCCCTTAAAGAATACTAAAGTGGGCCACTACCCCCTAACTTTTCCAGTTTTTTTTTCTTAGACTACGTATGTATTATCATTTCTTATTTAGCCTAAATTGTTTTGATGCTAATGCAGCATTACTTTGAGTATTAGTCAGGGTCATATGCAGGATAAATCAGTCATACAAAGATTAGACTCCTGGGTTTTTTTGTGGGCCCTACTGGGCTCTGGGCCCCTAGAATTATCATTACCTTTCTCTTTCTCTCTCCCTGCGCAGAGCAACCAGAGGAGAGCAGCCACGAGTTGTCTGTCTGTCTTGCTCCTGGGAGCGAGGACGAGGCAGCCTGTCCACCGTCTGCCTCGGCACTTCCACGGGGAACACTAGCTTGCACTGTTTTGCAACACAGGGTCTCCGCAATTCAATTAGGAGCGAAGTCCTACTCGCCGTCTAATTCAATCAGGCTTGTGTGAAAGCTATTAGACAACTGGCATTCGCTTCACCCCACACACACACTGGCACACAAATGAGATATTCATTTCTCCCTCTGGGTTTCCATGTCTGGTGCAATTAACAGGTCTGGGACTCTGCGTGGCTTCTCACACTGTAAGCCGGGACAATGCCAGTGTGTGAGGGCACCACTTATGACCTACAAGGTGTAAATCAGGTTATACTCCGCGACTCAAGGAGAGCACAGGGTCATTTACATTGGGTTCAGTTTGTGAGAAACAAACAGTCAGAACCAAGTTCAACTTTGTGAGCAAACTGGGCAGTGCCACTGCATTTCCAAACCACTAAAAATAACTGAAAACAGGACGTAGCCACTTTAATGGGCTTACCCAATGAAAAAAAAAAACACACACACATTGCAGCCACTTATTTTAATGATTACTTGCCCCTTTTTTTTTTTAACTCTATTAACTTTAGTAGTAAATCCCACCCTTAAGGCTCCGGAAAAATGCTTCAGATCAGAGCTGACGACACAGAGACTCAACCAGAAGTCGACATGTTCACAAGCCTGTGATCTGTGTAAGTGTCTTAAACACCTCAAACTCCTGATTGTTGATCCAGACACCTCATATACACATGTGTAGTTGAGTGTGTGCCTGAGTATGTGATTGGAAACTGACTTTTCCCTCTGTATCCCTCAGCATTTTGCTCTAAGCTGCATCTCGTCTGCAGTTGTCACAGAGATCACAACCACCCCCCCTTCACCCCCTAAAACCCCTCCAACCCCCTCACCCCCAGCATGCTCCTCTGAGACAGATTAGGAGCCAAAGTGAGCAGCAGATTAGTTGGAAATGTGGGACACCTGGGAAATGAGCTGTGAGGGCGCAGGCTCAAAGAACACACACATACAACACATGTACTGTACACACTCCCAGGAAACTTAAAATCACACAGGACGCTGCGCCACATGCTTCACACATTATACACACACACACACACAAACACATACCCACAGCTCATTTAATTCCATCTTCTTCCGATACAAATACATCAACACATAAATAAGCAAAGGCCGTAAAGAGGGAAGCTGCTAATAAAGCCTACTGGCCACTGCCCAGAGGACAATTTCAGCTCATACTGCAGAGGCTTAACCTCATATATGTGGCACATATACAAGGCTCACCATCACAAGGTTTGGTATTTACAAGGACAAAAAGAAGCGTTGAACACTGTTCAGAATGTCAGCGGCAGCTAAAAATACTCCATAAGGGAAATATTAGTCATGTAACAACTGGTGTAAACTAATTTCCCACTAACTGACCTTATTTCTTATTATCTCCTTAACTTTGTCCATAAATAACACATAGCACATGCGAGTGACATGGCATAGATATACTGTGAAGACTGCGTGTGCCCGTTGGACTGATCAGAATGTAGCTCTATATAGGATTACTGTAAAATAATTATAGACAATGTTTGTTTTTCTATTATCAATTAATCTGATCATTATTTTTTAATTAATCTATTTACCTTTAGTCTATGAAGACGTCAGAAGTGAAATTTCAAAATGATTTGGTCAAAAAGCTGGCTGAGAAAATTTAAAACATTAAAAAATATATATATATATCAGACGCTGTGGCATTTTACTAAAGGATGAATCAGTAAATTAATGTAGTGTTGATCGGCCGGTCTCTTCAGCTATATATCAAACTGCGGTTGTGTTACAGCACACTCAAGGGCACACACACACACACACACACATTGCACCACTTGGCTCGTCAAAACCCGAAGCCTTTGTGGAGATGTGCGTCATCCCCATGTGGCAAATGTTAGTTTCTTGATTCAAACAACGCTGGCAGAGTGGCTCTCTGTTCAAGACCACAAACGCTCTCATGATGATCATCAGGTCATAAATACCAAAGGGGAAAAAAAAATCAGTGAAAACTATCTTAACCACAGTATTTCCATACTGTCTGATAACTACCATCTGTCAATAGAGGAGGAAACAGAGATGAAAGGGGAGTATCACTGGAGCCATGCAGGCAGCACAGTAATAATGTCTGGAATTTTCACTGCGCTCCATTTTTTTCCCCCTTCTTCTTCTTCTTTTCCCATTTTTTTCAGCACTGGAGGAAAAAAAAGAGGCACAAATGTGGAATGGTGAAATTACAGGCATCTAAGCCAACACATATACACACAGGGTATAGGAATATGAACAAGGCTAGAGGGTGGGCGGTTGTGGGGAATAAAGCGGAAAGGGTCATTTCATGCAGGCAGATCACTTGACAGCTTGCTCTCCAGAGGATGGAGGGGTCCAATCAGGTTGCCGTGGAGCCCTTCGGTACACTGGTCTGCAGATGGCCGGGGTGTGGCAGGAGGCAGGCCCCTTTGTCGGCATTAATCTCCATTTAGGATGGCTTGTCAACCTCCAGGATCCACATCATAGTGCAACCAGCTACCTGGTGTTCCATTATTTGTAATGACAGATCATTACCAGTGCTGGGGTTGGGGGGGGGTTACTTAATGCAGATAATAGTAGATAATTTGAAATTATGGTGCAGTCGTCCCTAATCTGGCCACCATTTGAGCCTCTGTGCTCAGATGGGCTAATTCATTCTGTGTCTTATTGCATATGGGTGAGAATTAGCAGATGAGCGTGTGTGTGTGTGGTGCTCAGTGGTTACAAAATAGTCTAATTCAAATTAATTCAGCTCAATAATTGTGTACAGCGATTAAGAATTAATTGCTTTGGATATAAACTATATCAAGAAACATCTGTGTTTTACATTTTTGTAATCTGTTTACAGAACAACTGCCTCAGCTTCTGCCCCACCCCCACCCCCACCCCCAGCTCAGTGACGCCTCTTGTCACACTGTTGCATAAAAAAAGTTTGTCTCCTGTCAAACAATGGCAGCCTCGGCCTTACTTAACATCGTATGCAAGCTGAACTTTCACTGTCATGTGACACTATAGGAGTTGGTTATTGTGCCTCTGGTGCTGCTGCTGTGTTCTCTGGCGGAGGAGTGGGGAGGGAGGAAGGGAGGGGGGGCAACTACACCTGTCTTTTCATGTACAGCACTGCCTGCGTGGGTGTAGGCTACACTGTTGCAGATTTGAGCCAGGTAGGAAATGAAGAGACTTAGGAGAGATCGGATGACGGACTGTTAAGCTGTCATTGTTGAGGCAAACAAAAGAATGTGGGCATGCCTCATGGGAACAGATCACCTGCTGCACCACAACCGCCTCCCTGGAAACACCCACTCACCACTAGGTGCAAATGTTAAGTTCCTCCACTTGCTTAAACAGATTCCAGACCATTCATGCTTCGTCTGAGCCGATGATTCATCACTTTATTGTTACGGTGTTTGTGCACAGGGCTGTGTTCACAGATTGCGCTCTCTCAGACACACAGATCGATGCGTCTGAAGTCCGCATGAGTTTTGACTGGGACTTGTCAGTCCCCCGTCCTACTCAATCCCCAAATGTGCCCTTTGCTCAAGGACAGCTAGTTGCTAGGGCAACAGGAGCCATTGCCATGTAAGGCAGCTTCTCCTCCGTTCCACAGGCTGCACCCAGACCTTACAGCCCCGATCACAGCCTCAGACTGCTGATGACAGTGGGACTGGGTGGAGGAAACAGAATGAGAGGAGGTGGAGGTAGAGGAAGGAGAGAGGTTGGATGAATGGAAGATAAATAACCACAGCGACCTGCACAAGTCATACAGTTGGTTGGTCTAGAGCTCACATTATTGGCTTGGCAGGGGTAAGAAGCAACGCAATGTCCCCGCCCAGGCCATGAAATAAACAACCTGTTAAAAGTTTTGAAGCTTGACGGAATTCAAATCTATTCTAGTTCAACAGCCAGTCTTTTATGCCCAACACAACATCCCTTGGATCTGGTATCCTGGCTAATACAGGTGAGAGGCAAGCAGAGATGGGTGGTGGCGGTGGAGGCAGCAGCAGCAGCAGCAGCAGCAGCGGCGGTGGTGGTGGGGGTGGGGGGTGGGGGTCCTTTGTGCCTGGAGGCAGATGTAGGAAATAGCTGACAGAGGCAATCACTGGTCTGTATGTGTGTGCCTCTCTGTGTGTCTGTGTTTGTAAAGGACAGCACAGCGAGCAAAAGAGAGCAAGAGAGAGTGAGTGAGAGAGAGAGAAAGAGAGGAGTGAGTGGGGGGAAGGAGGGTGGGGTGGGGCGGGGTGGGGGCGGGTGGACTTTAACAGAATCCAAACAAAGGCAGCGAGCAGCAGCTCCGAGCTCAGTGACAGAGGCTCCCCAAGGTGCAGTCTAGCTGATGGACAGGTGGCATAAAGGAGGCTGCATGTTGTCCAGTCAGGAGGGACAAGAGGGGTGTCACAAGGAAGGAGGGGAGGGAGAGAGGGTGTGTGTGTGTGTGGGGGTGGAGGGGGGTGGCATTGCAAGGAGCAGCTGGTGCTGAATCCTGTCACTGTCCCTGTGTAACCCTCTAGTGCACACATACAAACACACAGAGGACGCACACACTTACATACACACACACACACACACACACACACACACACACACACACACACACACACCTCAAACAAAGCACAAAAGATAAACAGTGCCCTAAGCCGGTCCGTGAGTATCATGTTCGTGGGCTGGATTTTATATCTCCAGCCATCTCTCCCCGGAGTGTATTTATTAAAGATTATATCAATTCTTCTGACCACAAGCATTTAATGAGGCAGCAGGGAGTCTGAGTGAATTCTATTATCCATCTAATCTACAAGAGGAAAAGAAAAACAACAGCTGTAATGTGCCCATTTCGCACGCACACAAGCATCCAAGGAGCGTGCGTGCACACAGACACACACACACACACACACGTTTCACAAGAGAATTGCATTACCTAAGTATGAAACAAAGAGGGAACTTACAGTATCTCTCAACAATATATTTTATTGTGTCATTTTCCTTCAATAAAGCCAGTAGGAGGGACATTGTGTAACTTCTCCTGTTATCTTTTCACGAAAATTGATTATTTCGTTCAAAAGTATGTTTTTCATTAATCAGTAATCACCCCCATCAACATACTGAAGTGTTCCTTTCAGCTCTGAATTTGCCGTTCATATCATTCATATCTACATGGAGCGGGTAAGCTCGGTGCTGGCTGCCATGTGGTGTCGCCATGTTTTTACGTTCAGTGGCAGCGTGACGGTAGGAAACCACGGAAACTCAGCGGAGACACCGGAGCTGTCGGCTCAGGTCGAGGTGGCATCTGTGAAAAGTCACCGTGGTAACGCAGTGAGGAGGAATGGAGCGTTACAGTCAGTACGTTTACATGCAGAGCTTAATCGAGCTATGCTCAAAATTCGATTTTGGCGTCAAGTCGGACTTCTGTCCTTGTCTCAGTTTACATGCAACTGAGAAAATCGAATAACTGACGGGGTCCGCCCCCTCATGCGGCGTCACCCGTCGTTTCAGCGGGTTAATACGCCCCCTGGCCTGTTGACTTTCCTGTCACCTCGTAAAAAAATGAATATAAACAACTTATAAGCTTACTAATAATAAACTCTCAACTGCAGTTCCCAACCAGACACCCCAGTCTGGGCTGGATGCGCGCTGAGAATAGGATACGGGCTTCCTTTTTTCATCTCTCTCTCTCTCTCTCTCTCTCTTTTTTAATTTTATTTTTTTATATAAAACACTCTTGCTGGTCGCGCTGTGTGAAATGCATTGAATCGGCGCTGACGTTGGGTTTTTTTTTCCTTACTTTGCCGGGTTTGGGCGGCTTCTCTGCTCCACTTGGTGCCGTCTCTACTGTTGTGGAGCATGCGGACATGCATTGTCCAGTTATACTCCGACTAAGGCGTATACATGACGGAGAAAATCGAATTCCAATCACATTATCTGGGTGTCTTAATCGGAGTTCTCAACTCCGATTTCAGTTGGACTAAGGTGTTTACATGCACTTCAGTTATCCAGTTATAGTCGGATTAAGGCAATAATTCGTTTTTTTCAAGTGTCATGTAAACGTACTGACTGATGCTGCATTCACCTGCAGTCGGGCAGACGGCCGTCGGTAACAAACCAGATGTCATTTTAGTCACAGAAGTGGAGAGAAAGCCGGTAAAACGTGGGTCAGGTAAACAATACCACATTGCCATGACAACATATTGTCACGTGTATTGTTTTGCCTCGTGCTGACGGACCACTTGTTTACATAGAGGCTTGTTTATGCCGTAACGTGCAGTGGCTGTCGTCCGTCTGCCGTCTGCCCAATTTCAGGTGAATGCAACATGAAAAATACGATTGAGTTGCTTGCGATATACAACCGCAACGCTAGATGGGAGGAATTCCTACACAATGTACCTTTAATACCTTCTCTGACAGCAGTCTTTTTATAAAGAAAAAAATAAATGAATGAGATGAATAATATTAATTAAATGGAAATTTCATTAATTGTCCAATGACTGCAACAGTTTTTTTAAGGACCTACAAGTGGCTCAGAATAAAACATGTGCCACTCAGTCAGCAGTAAACTCCCTGATCATGTGCCCCGAGTCAGGCTTGCTTGTCAAATGGATAATCAGCTCATGAAAATTCAACGGCATGCCACAGAAGACAAACCACCAAACCCAGATTTCCCCTGCTATCAAGACTCAAAAGATACACCCTGAAGGAGTGACATCACACACACACACACACACACACACACACACACCAAACACAAACCGTCACACCTGTGCCTGAAAAGCCTGGCATTGTTGGGAGGAGATTCATTTGAAGACTTTAATAGCTGCTACTTTGAGGTAGAATACATTAAATAGCCCAATCATGGCCGCAGAGTGAGGTGGTGGCCTGAGCAATTTTATAAAGAGTGAATAGATCGACTAATTAGCCTTTAAATATGTCATTGATTCATCTAAAACAAGGGATCCCTGAGCTATTCATCCGTCTGCTCTGCGTCTTCTCCCCCTCTATGACTACATCCTTAACCCTGATAAAGGAGGGGCTTGGCTGGCTGCTCTCGCTTCCATTTGTCCTAATCAATGGAGGCTGTTCAGCCCAGACCCAGGGGGTCAGTGAAATTAAGTACCCAGTTCACACAGAGAGGGATCGGGCCAGTGTTGGGCAGGAGGGGGAGATATGCAAGCCCTCTGTTACCTTGGCAACTCCAGTGCTGCTGAGTTAACCCCATATCCCTCCAGTCGAACTCTTCTCCTCTTGTTTGCACCAAAATGGCTGCTCTATGAGTAGTCATGTGGAGTGACAGTAGTTCAATGAATGTACTTTGAAATATGTGGAAAAAAGAATGTGTTGTTGTGTCTGTTAACTTCCAGACCCTTTGGATTTAGAGAAATATCGTTATACGTACCGGTATGTTTATGGTCAATAAATTGACACAAATAAACACAACCAGGTAGAATATAAAAAACAATATAAACCCATCAGCAGTGTTCATTTCTCAGCACAGACACCCCTGGCAAACACGTTCCAAGTATTGATTTTGATATAACACTGAGGTGAGTGGTACATTATTCTATATTGCTGCAGATTCTTCATCACCGTAGTAAGGTTTCAAATGATCCACAAATAAATGGTATTATTCAGTTTCTAACTTGTGTTGTACTTTGCAGACTAACAAATCCAGTGAGGCAAGAGGGGGAGAGGGAGAGGGAGGGTGAGGGTGAGGGGGAGTATAGGCTCCTGTTTACCACAGTACAACACTGTTTCCTCATCTCCCAACACAATATCTACCCAAGAAAAACATCATGCAATCATTATTTTTGTCATCTTGCATGTCTTTTGGTTATGTAATATGAACTTCCCTACTGAATTTTAGATCTGTTAGAAATTAAAAATGTATATGTGTAGATAGAATTTGTGGTTTTCTGTGTAATTCTCATTTATTCAAGGTCCACTCTCTGGGTTAGGGCCAAACGTTCCTTCACCTAACCAAGTGTCACAGTCTGAACCTCACAAAGTGGGATTTTTGTTTTGTTTGTCTTGTCACATTCTAACTATGAAGCTTCACTGACCGGGTTGTGAGGGAACTGCTCTGCTTCTGTTGACGGCTCACATCCACAGAGATGGCTTTACCTTAGACGTGGTGCAGGGTCTCCGCTGAGGCCTGTACTGTCTGTCAGTCATTCTCAGTGTGCCAACATCAGTCGTTATGACTTACAATTCACAATTCCTCTATGTCACACACACACACATACTGTATGCTTATAACCTGAATGTAACCCACCTATAGCCTGAAGGTACAGCTTTCCCTTTGGCACGTCTCAGCACATTCCAGTGCCGCATATCTGACAGAGTCATACAGGCCAGCACATATCATCTTTGACGTTAATGCTAAGGTGCTGAAAAGGTCATTGTAAAAAATATAATGGTGGAGTAGATCCCTCTACCTTGTGGGGGACAGCTACTGTGCTTACTGGTAAGATGACAGCCATGTGAGTCATCCACAACTATAACTGTTTGTACCCTGCGCACACCTGCAGTTTACAGGAGGAAGGGATATGCAGCTATTCAATATGCAAATTTACCCATACACGTCAACAGAAACACATGGGTCAGGTTCAAAATCTTTTTTTCTTTCTTTTTTTTTTTCGCCACGATGGTTGCCAAATGTTAGTGAAGGTGTTAGAGAAGTTTGAAATGAGTGAGGGCCTGCAAAGAGGGAGACAGACAGATTAGTCTTGGGTTCCTGGAGGCAGCAGGATTATCCCAGTGGGGCTAGTGGGGGTCATGTCAGTTGCACTCAGACTAAAATCCCCTTCCATAGCAGACCTGGATGAAATGCCATGTGCAAAAAATTCTTTACACATGTTTTAACCTGGCTAGAGTGCCAGATAGGCTTGGTTTTCAAAAACGCGCCAGCAAAGAACTGAAGTAAATTTGTGGAACATGTGTGTGTGTTAATGGTTCAGGTTTCCTAAGCTCTAAACTCTTGGTCCAAATGCTTTAAAACAAATGGGGGAAAATTATGTGCAAAAGCTATTTCAGCAGGTCTGGCGAGGACAGTGAGAGAAGAGGTGAGGTGGGGCTCAGATGCAAGTTAGTCTTGCTTTGCGGCATGAAAGTTTGATGAGGAAATGGGAAGGGCTTCCATCCAAGACATTCGATTTTTTTGGAACCTCAGTCAAGGCCCTATAACCAGAGACAGAAGCAATTGATTCAAGAAAAAGAAAAGTCCTACTTGCTGTTCTGGGTGGTGTTTTTATGAGCTCTTTCCTTGGACTGTATCTGCACACTTTGATAAGTGCATCAGACATTGAATGTGTGATCACACTGATGCGATAATCTGTTACACTTCTCACTCTCACGTCTTATCCCCATTGCTACTGGACAGAGATACCTTTTTTTAGCAACTATCTTTTGACTGCTATGTTTTTGTGTTTTTTTTCTGTATAAAAGATCTATTATCTAGAAGATCTGGAATCTATTCCACTGGGCACCGCCAGGGCCCCACTAAGAGGTCAAATACCTCCTTATCAGCACAGTAACAGGTTCTGGCTCGACAAGCTCAATTAGCCAGCACTTAGTGGAGTGTATGAGGAGACCACACTCTCAGCACGAGGCCCATATCAACAGAACCAGGGAGATGATAGACAAGCCGGGCCCACAAAAGCCTGATTGTCGAGGTGCCTGGAAAGTGGGTGAATGGGTAAAGAGGTGGAAAGACTTGTATTCTCAGGGGAATTTGTGATGCAGGCTGATAAGAATCTTCCTCCTGAATGACAATGACACTGTAGAAAGTCTTCAGTACAAACGACTTCCCATTAAATGAGCAAAAAAGAAGATAAACAGAAGATAAATGAGTTTTGAGAAGAAGGTTGCTCGATTGTAAATGAGACTACAGTGTCTCTAATCCATTGTTTTCTTATGCATACTTAAGCATTGACTTACAAGGCCAGACAACTTGCAACGTGCCTTGAATGGAGAGGCTGTGTTATTTAGAAGGGCAAAAAGATAAATAGTGGGGTGTTTAGGCATGTCACCCGACTGTTTTGATTAAATAATGACAGTATTTCTGGATCTCAGCTGCCATTAATAGCATAACAGTGAACCTGTTGATGCCCATCCCCGTTGCAACACTATACTGACAGATAACGAAGCACGTCACAGCCACGATTTCAATCATAGCCAGTCATTCAGTTATGGGAAGCCTGCCCGCTGGCATGGCGTACACACAGATGGAATTTAAGCTATCTTTTGCCAGGCTTTCATTGGCCCCTTTCCCCACATTGCCACACTTTAAACACTGTGAATGATCCATACTTAATCATGCTGCTTGCAGGCCCGGCAGATTCTCATAATCTCACAACTTTGCACCGTGTCATGATAAAACCGCTCCTGACAGCCTTGAGAGCCACGCTGTGATAAAGATTTCATAAAATAAATGCTTTAATATGCGCTCACACAGCGTGCCTACACAGAAGATACACGTGTACTCATCTTTCCAAGAGGCCAGCATGAATACATGATGATACTGTATACCTCGGCCTTAGCGACAGAACCGAGGTAAGTCGCATCTACATCTGCTCAGAACATGTGGCTGTGTCGTCTTCCTTCTGCAGCCGCGAGACAAAGAGTGCACGGAAGGGAAAAAAAAAAAAAAAAAACGTAACTACAAGCAATCTGTTGAAATAGGTCATAATGGTGGAGGCATGCTGTGAATGCACCATGTCCCCAAATCAATACGTGAACTGCTATATTTAGTAAGAAGGTCGCAAGGAGGAGTTATCAAGGCTCTGCAAGGAATGAGTGACATCAGTGTATCAGCGCTGCGCTTCAGTCGAGCCTGCTTATTTTAGATGCAGATGGCTTCAAAATGTCTTCTCCACTGAGAGGTTTGTCTCCGTGGAGAGTTAGGATGTCCCTCATGGTGGCTGAAAATGTCACATGCTGCTCTGTGTCAATGTCAGAACTCTAACCTTCAAGGCGCCAACTTAAGATACTCTGTAATGAAATATCGGTTTTGCTCAGTGTTATTCTAACCCATTCAATGGCATGGTTGAACGTATTGACACACTGAAGAAAAAAATCCTTATCCTTCTGAAATATCTATTAAAAATAGTTATTGGAGACAAACTGTACTTCAGCACTGAGAAATGAAATCCATTATGTGAAGTAATACATGCCATTGACGTCCCAAAACTGTGCCAGTTCATATCTTACTGGAAGGGGAGAGGACTCCATTCGCCTGCCAAGTGCATAACATCATGTAGTGTGGTTAAGAGAGACATAGTGTGGGTCTACACTCTACCATGATCTTTTCCTCCAAGATGCTTTCTCTTCTTTCCATCTCACCAGCTCTCTGTCTGGTTTTAACTCCGTCCCCCTGCGAGCTGACAAGGTCTGTCTTTTTTGTTTCAGCCAAAATCCTCAGCATCGTTCTGACTTTGCACGGAGGACAAGAGGCTAAGACAAGGGGGAGAGCAGAATCAAAACCTCATTAATAACTGTGACTAATGTATTCCAGACGGTTCTTTAAGCCCGATACTTCACAGAGAGGAGATGCCTGTATTGCGAGGGGAGGCAGCGGTGGCCCTGGTGTGTGTCGAGACGGTGCCATACTGAGTCATTTGGCAGGATGGAATGAAAACACCCCGCACATGAAAATGCACTGATCTCGCCCCCACCTAAACCGCCCGAATAACTCTGTAGAGACCACACAGCCTTGAGATGGCCACAATAAACCAGAACACTGGTCCCAGCACGAAGTGAGCATTTCCCAGGCATCAATACACTCCGAGGCCAATCAGGCCTTTGTCGTAAACACTGGCGGGTGGTTGATGTCCGGTCCAGAGGAGTTGGGTACGTGAGCCTGTTGACTGCGTCTCTGTTTTAGTGCCCGCCTTTCTCTACTCACTTTCTCTTTGACTAATAAACATTTAATGCGCGGAGCTTTGCAGTGCAGCGAGTCAGTGTTTTCAGTAAATAGGAAATCAAAGCCTAACCTAAAGTACCTCATATTTCTTTCTTTTTTCATGTCAATACTAAAAATCCAATAGAGGTAATGGATCCTCAACAAGCTACGTAATCAGTTTTGCCTTGGGGGGGAATTATTATTTGAGATACTGAACTTGAATAAAGAACTGTGCTCAATAGGCAGAGCAATTTACCAATAATGAAGATATTGATTTATTCCGTTGGTAAAGTTAAGTGTATAGGTGGAGTGCTTTATTTTGCTCACAGCCAATTAAATGCTCATTTTATACACAAAGTAAATGTTATGGTGTCTAAAATGACCAGAAACGTGTGGCGTATTGAATAACACAGAACTGAAAGGCTATGCTTCACTAATAAAGAAATTAAACTGTAATTACCGTCTAATTTTCAAACATGATGGGAACATTCAGATATCCCAGAACTGTACTTTAACTCATGCTGTGAGGGGCACAGGAAGCAATTGTTATTTTTCCACACAAGGCAAAACAGAGCAGCCTTCTCATTAGCTTGTTGTTTACAGTCTCACCTCCTCCTTCTCCACATCAATTCAGTATAAACAGTGAGTCCCTAAAGGCTTTACAGTATAAACTGTGGGAAAATAACACTAATCACAACGCAAAGACCACAGTGGAGAGGAAGGACAGCGAGGAGAGAGGGGACATGGTGATAATATCCTCACCCACAAACCACTGATATGTTACAGTATAATGCATTAGTATGAATATTCTGACTAGATAGGGATTATCCTGGCAGATATGCCTTTCATCTCCCAGAGTGAAAAGAAGAAAAAGACACAAAACAAACAAAAAAACCCCACGTATCCTTTAGATGAACCCAGTTCTCTACAAGACTTATGAGAATGAGAGAAACCGTGTCGAACCGCACCTTTCTGCCGAAAGCTTGGGAATTCCACAGGAGAGTGGAACAGCTCATTATATTGAGTAATTTATTTGCTTAGCAGCTGCCCAAGGGGATGTAAAAAAAAGTTTTAACATCCAGAAAATTCTGTAAGTAGTCCATTTACAAAGCCGAGCTGTCCCCCACAGCAACGGAACCCCGTTCCCCTCAACAAGGCTTCAGCAATTAAACAAGACCACTGGAGCCAAGGCTGTTTTCCTGCCCAGCATCAAGTACGCTCATCCTGCACAATTAAAGTCTTAATTGACAACTGTGATAAACAAGCAAAAGTAGGGACCGTGAATATTAAATACCACAAACAAAATGACTGTGTGACAACTGAGAAAGAACACATCTTAGAAAAATGTGGGCACCTTATGGAATCTGGAGCCAGTCACACGCAGTTTTTTCTGTCTTATTTTGTAATAGCTGTGATTTTGTTAGAAGGCTTTTAGCCATGCTAGCGTGGCAAGGATTCTGAAATCGGGACGAAGTTTTACAGACACTGATGGTTTCAAAATTGATGAATCCTACTGCATCCTCAAAGATCTTAGTAAGGATATCAGACAGCTGAAGCTCATCCAGGATGCTGCTGCCAGAGTCTGTCTGTGGAGAGCTGTCCTTCAATCACAGTGGCTTCCTGTGTGTCAGAACACACATGTCAAAATCCTGTAACGTGTCTGTAAAGCACTACCGGTAAATGATGTTCGGTAAAAAAGCATCTCTGATTCACTTGTAGACTACAAAGCATCCCGACCCATGTGTTTACTCAGTGTTCCCAGAATCAAAACCAAGCAAGATGAAAAAGCTTTTGTTCCTATGCTCCACACCTGGAACCAGCTTCCTGAAGCTCATTTTAGTCTGAGCCTAAAATATTGTTTGCTGCTGCTTACCAGTAAATTGCACACATATAACTTATTTTAATCTTTTAACAGTTTAGTTTTTAGTTTTTTTCTTTAGTTTGTCTTGATTGTCTGCTTAATATAATTTTAATGTTTTCTTAATGTCTTTTTAATGTCTTATTTTAAATGTTTTTAATTAATGGAATTGCCTTGTTTTTTTTATTATTATCTTTTAAATGCTATTTTAATGTAATCTTAATGTCTTATTTTTAATGTAATTCCATGCCTCTGTAAAGCTCTTTCAATTGCCTGAGTCCAATCGCTGTGCTATGAATAATCCTAAATTAGCCTTCGCTTGTTGGCCTTCTTTTAACCTGAGAAAAATCTGTCATATAAAACTTAACATGGGGTAAATGTTGATTGGGAATGAAACTGCTAGAATGATGATAGCAGACAGGTTCATACTATTATTGATTTATGGCACAGGGGAAGTTTGTTGTCCACTGCCTAACCAAACCAGAGAGAGGATTGCTTTTGTTTTCCCCTAAGGCTTTCCCCAGATAGTGGTAATGGTGGTTGGTGGAACAAATGGACTAAGTGTGGAAACTACCTGGCCAAAGAGAAGGAGCCCAGTTGCCAGAGAAGGCAAAGTGGGACACTGACAGAAGTGGAGGTAAAAAAAACCCAACAACATTGTACCTTTACAGGCAGATGGAAAGAGCCATGGTCAGACTGGGAGGAAATCCAGCCCTGGATTTGTCTACTGGGACTGACTTTATGGATTTTTTTTCTTTAATGTCCACTAGCACAGCGATGCAGCAGCTAACAGACTTTGTTCTGGAAGTCCCTTTAGCCAGTCTGACTATATTCCAAACAGACAATCAGCTTGTATAATTTATACTAGTCAGTAAAGAATATGAAATTCAGTATGGAATAAAACCTGCCTACACATTCTCACAACGTGGTGTTTCACTCTACCTTTACCATAGCGCTGAGCTCAGGTTTCTAGAGGTAGCCATGTTGCAACACCTCCACTATAGCAGCCAGAAACAAATGATTCATTGTCCATCGTATAATCTAAACAAATAACATGTTTCCTGGCAGTGAACTTTCTAAAATGTTGCGGTGAAACATATTATGTTCTCGTGCCAACATTAATACCACTTGGAAATGCTAGGGGGGAAATTTTGTATTTTGTGGTTTGAAGTCAATGTGCAGGTGTTGCTGTTCTATCAATATCTCTTGGGTCTTGACATTGGATATAGGGGATGACACGAGATGTATGTATTATTCACCTGGATTTACTCAGCAGTCAGAGACACACATGTAGCAGCCTGGCAAAGAAAACACAGTGGAATCCTGCAGTGATGCCACTTGACAGGGGAGAGCTTCATTTAACATTGACAGGGCTTTAGAGGCATGTGTTCAATTTCAAACTCAAACACCTCTCACAAAACCTCCCGGGGACAATGATGACGGTGGAAACCTTTGCCACACTGCTCCAACATTTCAGTTGACATTTCATTTTAACAATTTGGAATTAAATCCCAAAGCAAAATAAACCTCAGTGTAAACGTCTTGATTTGATTGTTGATTTTGCGCAAACACTGAAGAGGCCCCCGGGTAGCTAGATAAGACTTGTATGGACAGAACCACCTCGCAGGATTCTCTGAGTTTAACAGAGATGTTTGAATCAACGTTTGGATTCCTGTTGGTTTTTCTCACTTTGTCTCGCTGGAAATGTCGGTTAATTGAACTCAGCTTTTTTTGTTTTCCTTTGAGAGCAGCAGGGTTTATTTTCCGTAATCTGAATCACTCTGATGACCAAGTAATTAAATGGCCAGGAATTTATCTTAATGATGCTGCAAGAGAGATTTATCGACAACTCAAGAGATTTACAGTGCATCCTGACTCATGGTGCAAAGTGAAATGGATCTCACAGGACTCTCAGAGACTTTGAATGTACACATCTTAACTTTATCTACCCAAGTACCTACAGTATACACCTGCCTACCCACTGATAGTGCTGCATGCCACTGTTTATACTGACAGAAAAACGGAATTTAGTCAAAATATGCAGGAAAATGGTACGAAGAGCTGGGGAGAGAAGCTTTATTTGAAATGCTGAATCACATAATGATTTTTCGAAAGCTGCTGTATCAGGAAAGCTTCTCCATGTAGACGACCGAGTAATCCTTTCGCAGAAGTCAAAACATCAGAATTACAAAAATACTTGAGAAAGAGAGTTTATAGTATTAATATTTCCTCCCTGTGAAGTCTTGGTTTTAGGCTGCTGAAGAACAGAATGATCTCTGGTGGCTATCAGCGCAGGATGTTGAAGTGTGTCGAGGCATACAGCGCAGATAACGGAGCGGCACAAGATAAAGAAACTCCAGCTCTTCGTGTGTCCTTGCTAATACACACACCCCTCCCCCTCCCCCTCCCCCTCCCTCTCCATTCCATTATGATCTATCTCTACCCTCCCATCTCTCGGCCTCACCCGTGCAGACGTTTAATCTTTAATCACCTGAAGTTTAACCGTGGAGAGAGAGATCTTTGTTGGTGGGTGATGTTACTTATTTTAGAATCCATTACAGCACTGGAGTGTCTTTTCCATATGGGATGAAATGCCTCTTCTCTGTTTTACTGTACCGGTAATGAGTGGAAGTCAAAGCAGTGAGGGCCATTAACGACAGCAGTCATGTAGTTGCATAAGTCGCTGTCATCAAGGTTCATCTCCAAGGAATCACCTGTCCAATAATTCAAATGAACTGAATAGCACATCATTGAATAACCAGTAAATTATATAACTAACAGATGTTTTCGTAATTCTACTCAATGTTAAGGGCCACATATTTATGTTGAGTAACCGCCATGACAGTGCAGAGCTTTGTGTGTGGAGTAACACTATCTGATGTTAGAGCACTGTGATGTTCTCTGAGATTGAATGACCATCCTGTGTGAAGCAGAATATAGACCCAGGCCCTCGGTGTGTGTGAGTAAAGGGGTTAACTGTGTGTGAACAACTGTGCTCATCCCTTGGTTACTACAAAATACACACAGGCACACAGATGCCAGGAATGGACAAGCTTTCTCTCCGTTCTCACTTTCTTTTTTTTTTAAATAGATCTGATGTAGGTCAGCGGCATACAACACAAGACGCCACAATTTTCTCTCAATGTTGACCGAGTTCTAATACATCATTGGAAAACAAGGTCACTGATACTCAAGAGGGATTCCTGTCTTTAAGAGTGAGCCCGATTGTTTCTCCTGTTTTAGCCAGACAGATGCTTGATCCATCAGCCCAGAAAGACTTGAATCCTCTAACAGGACACGAGTCGAGGACATCTGAGAGAGAGAGAGAGAGGGAGAGCACATGGGGATGTTTTGACAAAGCCTCGGCCTTGTCCCTGATGAGAAACGAGAGGCGCATATGGAAGGATCTCTATAGTGCACAGCTCTCATTTCCTCAGTGTCAGGACGGTCTGTTCATGGTGAATTTATCATGAATGAAACCATAAGGTCTCGGGATTGTCACCCAAAGTTCCACTCTCATGGACAAACACCAGAAAACCGTCTGTGGCCATCGGGATCTCTGGTATCTGCTGGCTCAGAGCGAGACAGGTCTAGGTGTGATCAACAAGAACCAGACCTGCAGGGAGCCTCTGCAGGCAGCGAGATGACCAATGATCTAAAAAACCCCCCAAAAAAAGAAGAGGTACTGGGACTATAAAAGGTCGTTCTGTCTGAATTTGAGATGCAAAAGATGGTGTGGGATAATGAGCGGTGTGACAGAGAGACATATGGAGCAGAGCCTGACATGTGCAAAAACATGTGGAAAAGGTTTACCGGCTTAACAGGCCGTGATCTTTGAGTTCAGGGAGATTCGCGGGGATCGCAGGTCACGTTATCACATCCGCATATGATGAATGTGCTGTGAAAAGAAGGATGATGAAGTGTATGTGTGTGGGGTATGCACACATGAATGCCTACTGTAATGTGATTTGTGCACTCACTAGGCTGTAATGTATAGTGGAAGTAGAAGAGCTGTAAGTGTGTTTGATTTTGAGCTTTTCTCTCATTAAGACTCTCTCCTTCCTCTCATTAGAGGCTCGCCAAGACTTTTTTCCCCCTGTTTTCTCCTTTTCTCTCTCTGTCTCTCGCTCTCCTGCTGCATGGGTGTGTAAGGGCTGAGGAACAGACAGAGAAAAAAAGTAAAAAGAAGTAAAAAAAAAAAAAAAAACAGAAGACTGGCAGACAGGAGTAAAAACACCTGGCCGTACTGAAATCCCATCGCAGTGGGGAAGGGGGAATAAAGGCTGCTGAAGGTTCCCTGGGGCTTCTGTGGACAGAATGACATGTCTTAGAGCTCGCACTGTTTGCTTCCCGCTGCTCCAACATCCTGCGCTGCGCACGGACCAAAGAGGCAACCTCTATCTGATATACATCACAGGCCCGTTATTGGGTCTAAATCAAACAATCAGCGATGGGAATTAAGTTGCGCTTTCTACGATGCCGTTTAACAGGCGAATGCTGCAGTAATGAACATCTGTTGTGGCGCTGATTTGTATTCCTTGTGCTTTACTCTACGGCTCATAACAGCAGCCATCAATCTGAGAGAATAAACGTGGTTTTTTACTTTAACATAATATTGTGTAAATGCCTATTGTGTGTAGGCAGACTGTTGACATTCTGCTCCCCCTCTCTCGCTCTCTCTCTCTATCATTCCCTTGCTTTCTCTCTCCTTTACTGCAGCCCAATGCAAACCTTCCTTCATCTCTGTTTGCTCAATACACAATGCAGCAAAAGCCTTGAGGGGGTGTGTTTGTTTTGTTTTGCTTTGTGTCTTGTTGCAGCGCAGAGGACAGTCATCCAGTCATCAGCGTGGCTCTTCCCCCACGTGTGCTGTTAGTCAATTAGAGCTGCCATTAAAGACAGGGGCACCCAGGGAAATAAAGGCGGCAGCGTGGATTTGTCTGTGCTACGCTGATTTCCACACTTAAACCCTCTCCAGACGAGGAGACTGCAATAATTGGGATTCTGACAGTGGGTTAGGGGGACTCATTTCCTGCTTTCGCCCCCCCACCCCCCCCCACCTCCTCCCCTCTGCTTTTCCATGCAATCATGTCTATCCAATCATGTCTGCCCGGCACCTACCTCTGCACTCGATCCCCCTAACTCTCTTTATCTACAACCACATTTAGCTGAAGAATTACTGAAGCCTTACCTCCTTAATCTAATTGCTCTGGTGCAACTGGAGGAACCACGCTTGTGAGCAGCTACTACCTCGCCGCTGCTGCAGACCGCACGGAGACACCCGACGTTCAGAAAGCTCCTAGTGTTGCTTCGGATTCACCGTACACTGACCTCAAAATGCTTATCATTCATGTGACTCGCTGGCTCGCTGTGTCGTGCGTGTCCAGTGGAGTTTGCCATGTCGGTCTTACAGTGCACCTGAATCTCGGGATAATGTTTTTTTGTGTGTGTGTGTAAAACAAATACAGCCTAAGTGTTACTTGTGAACATAGATGGAAAAATTGTTTATAAATGCTGCATTAATGTAATTTGTAATAACACCACTAATAATTTCCTACTATAAAGAACTCTAAGAATGCTTCTTTCTCAGGAAATGCACTTTGGTTTCGCCATCAAAACAATTTCTCACACCATTATTTCCACTACACAAATGGAAGAGCATGCAGAATATCTAACAGTTGCACTTCTTTTTTTTTCATCCTCTGTCACGCTGCTTGATGTTATGTGTTGACTCTTCTCCCACAGGGCTACACAAACTACACTGCTTGTTTTTATGACACTTTTTTTTCTCTCTCCCTCAGCCAAAAACACAGTCATTAACAAAAACGCAACCGAGTCATGAATCAAGCTGTTGTTATCGCTGTGACGGATCGTCTCCATCTGAATCTTCGCTGCGCTGTGACATGAGCCACGCTCCCACAGTCCAGACCCTTGAACTCACGATGGCGCGGGGTTAGATGATCAAATTACAGTGAAAAAAAAAACACACACACATGGACATTGTTGTGGGAGTTTGCAATTCCAGCCATGGACATGGCTCTCCTTGTGCCCCACTGAAGAGAATGCTTTTACTGCAAGGGCAAACAGGACCTCATGTGTCTGACTGCTGCACCATCTCCTCCAGGCTCTGAGGGGAAACCAGATCTCTCTTTTCAGGGCCGTTTTCAGCTGAAAGGACCCTGGTGTGGTTCCTTCACTCCCAGCACCTCTTAGAAAGGAAACTTAATCTCACTTGTAAGACAATCACAGAGAGAAAGGCCTCGGCAGTGTGATGTAAGCACCCCCATCTACTGTCAATATTTTGACAGATTTCATGACAGCGTAATTATTTGCTCGGGATCCCAGCCAAGGATTTAATTGTTACATGTGTAATTACACGTTTAGTTGCAGAGATGTTGGAACAAAGTGTTTGGTAGTGTTATTAATATTCCAGTACAAATAGTCTCTTTCATCTTGGCTGCTTCTGCGCCGTCTCGGTGGCTCCATAATCCGGCTATGAAAGGGGATATCTCACAAACCCTCTGAGGGTACCTCTCACAAATCAATTCATTACCCCATAATATCGGCAGGCAAGGCGCATCTTTCTTAGATCAATTCATTACCCAACTTCTGGCAGTTGAAATGCGGCGGCTGACCGTAGTTTCAAGCACATATATCGGCTTTCATTGTTTAGGAAGACGGCTACAGAGCAACTGGTGGCAGATTTCCATCAAAAGAGGGGTTTTTTGCACAACAGAAGGACCACAGAATAATAATATCCTTTTTTAACTGTAATGGTTTTATTCTTTCTCCTTGGTAAAATAAACAAATCCCAGTTGTTTTGCACTGAGGCTCATAACTATTGTATGGAGCCATAAAACTCTCAGATAATGCATCTTTCTCATAAAGCTTTAATATGCAGTAACTCCATCAAATGATCAGGCAGTGACACAGAAGGATCACTGCAGTGCTCCAGTGCTGAAGAAGAGGTGTGTATATGTGGTCACTGAAGCTTTGTTTGCATTGGACCTTGAGTAACAAAAGCCGGTGCTCTGACTGTAGGTAAGCAGGAATAAACAGGAGCGTGGGCAGAGATGCTGCTTTTTTTTCCCCAGACACAAGGTCTCATGCCCGGTGCAGCATGGATATGAAATGGATCATCTTGCTTCGCCCCCCCGTCAAGCGGACAGTATTTAATTATATAATCCTGTTAAGCACAAAAAAAACCCTCCATGACTGAAGACGCCCCTGAGATGCTTCAATCCACCGCATGTTGCGAATTACACATAGGTCGGAAAACATGCAGATTAGGGATGTCACGATTACTTGTTTTCACAATTAATGGCGGTATTAAACGCCACAATTATCTAATCGTAAAGGTTCCAAAAAAGATTATGTCGGAACCATGTCAGCAGATCAGCGCAACTTGCACAGAATGTAAAAATAGTTATGCAACATTATGAACGATATGCATTGCTTTGTACCCCAGAGTAAAGGTAAATACACATGTTAATGTCAACATTACAACGTAACATTGAACTGGTAGGAAGTTATTGCCTCATTTTTAAGAAAAAGGATTAATAATTGGTCCTATATTACTAGATACTTTAAATAATTTGTTTATATAATTAGAAATGCAATTATATTTTGACTGTATTTGATTTTACACATTCATAGTGTTGTTAATCGTAATAATTGTGATTATTTCTCTGACAATAATTGTACCAAGAAAATCTATAATGGTGACATCCCTAATGCAGGTTTGTGTAACTAACAATGTGTTGTTACGGTGTTGGAGTGGCTGACTATACAGCACGGAAGCAAACTTGTCACGTGCTTCTTATTGGTCTGTATTCCTGCAGGAGCTGGTGCCTTTCCTCATTAGTAGTCACAGAACGGGCCTGGCAGTGTTTGTGAGGCAGCACCCATCGCGTTTCCCCCCCCATCCAGAATCCAGACACGGGGGGGGGGGGCGTTAGAGAAGGGTGTGTGTGTTGTAATTACAGGCGCACATAAGAGAGGCAGCAACACACGGATCTGAAACGCAGGTGGGTGGTTTGTTGTGCTGGTCCTGGAGCAGCACGGCTCCACTCTGCAGGCTCCACTCTGATGCTGTTTCAAGTGATCAAGATCTCTAAGCACGTTGACCAAATACCACCTGCCAGAGTGCGGATAGGGCATGGCACAGGTAAATGTTGGGTACATTGATGTTTTGAAAAGCCAGATCAATTTTCCAGTGAGGGATTCCAATTGATAGGAAAATGCGGGCAATTTTGAAAAATATCCTCTTTGTCCTCATAGATGGAAGGAGGCACTCTACCAACAAAAGATTAGCTGTCAGGGTTTTTTTCTCCTTTTCTCCCTGACAGACTGTCCTGGAGCCGTGTGCTTCAGCTTTGTAGCGTTGTTTTCTTTGCCTGCCTGTTCGATCCTGATCAGATTTTTGACCTTGCCTGTGTGTGTGTTTTTTTTTCTTCTTTTCTGGGGGGAGTGGGGGGAAGGGAGTGGTTTGCCACTACCTGAACCATTGTACGTTTTTTGCCTGCATAGATTTTTGTATCTTGGCTCCTGCTAAACCTTTGTTTTTTTCTAAAGATTTTGTGTTGTGCTCCTGGGTGCCTTTTCTGAGAACCTTGACTTTTGCGGTGAAATGTTACAGATTCAAAATAGCACTGGTTATTTTCTTTCAATTTCTGTCAAGGATGATTTCTGTTAATATGCACAGAGAGACGCTTCTCTGTGGGGAGTGTCTTATAAATTCAAATGCAAAAGAAAGACCCTACACACTCTGTAATGGCAAATTCACATACCATAAGTGCATTTAATGCAATTCTTTAAATCCAGATAAAGGGATTACACTTTAATCTTTTTATAATAGACTTGAGGTTCACTTGTAGATGTGCTACACGGTCCACAGGAGAAAATGTAATAAATTATTTGTCCTCCTGCAGGCCGCTGTGATTTGCGACTGCGTGCCTGCGATGAGGTGCTGCGATCTTTTCATGGCAGCTCAGAAAAGTCAAACTAAACACGCTCTGTACCAACTTCAAAGGGCAGCAGTGTGTTTTCAGATTAAACTCCAGCCAGAATTAACATGTGAATGTTTCATATTTCACTGTGTAGTTGAGAAATAATAAAAAAAAAAAAAGGAGATGTGAAGATCATTTCTATGGAAATACGGGGAAAGCTTCAGCTGAATAATCTATGGACTGGATTTATACCTTCCTTCGTGTTTTCCATTACATGACCATTATTCATCATCAAGTGAAGGGGAATGAAGCACTCACAGTGGAGGGTGCACAGCAGATATAAATATTGTGTGAATAGTGTCCCTGAGGGGTTGGATTACTCTCTGATGATGACAGAACAGACTGATTCATTAGGCTTAGCAGATAGGATGAAAACATTAGAGCGCCACATACCTCGACAAACAGTCCCGTTCTCCACAGCCTCGTTCCCCGCCTTGCACATGCAGCGGCCGATGGGAACCATCCATTCTCCGTCTCCGTTGCAGTAGAGTTTAATGGGCACGTCCACCTCCTCTGCGTTGGGGATGCAGACGCCTCTGGCAGCAACCAGAGAGGTGCTCTCCGCCCCAGACAGCGTCTCTGGGAACAGGGCGCCGTTGGTGATGATGCGAGGACACTTCCGGTAGAAGACTCGGACGGCGATGAGCGACATGCAGCCGCCGTAGTCCTGGAAGGCCAGGTAGAAGCCGTTTCGCGACACGGGGCCGAAGCTACGGACCTCGGTGTTGATCTTCATCACCCTGCCTCCCAGGTCCACCTGGGAGAAGCTCTCGTCCGCCGCGATGGTGTCCACCTTGATCCAGGGGTTCTCCATCCAGGCCGGCGAGGTCCTGGTGGCCGTGTCGGCGTCGGATTCGTAGTAATACAGGTTAAACGTCTCTTTGCAGGAGCCCGGCACGTTGGGGATGCTGCTGCAGTCCCTCACCGAGAACTTCATCTCCACGTGGATCCGCTGCGCTCCGCGGCGCCGGATGTACTTTGTCCGTACCCAGTTGTTCTGGTTGTTGTCGAACACATTGCAGACCTGGTACGTCCGGATGGTGTTCATGTTTTCATCGTAACCACTCACCTCCTCCCACTGTTGGTCAAGAACAGACACAAACATCCAGTTAACATTGTCTATTAAATGAAGAATTTTATGAAGAAGAAAAAACACTGCCGTAATTGAAGCGTGCAGTTACATTGATTCATTCAATTAAGTGCAATTCAGCTGTAAAGCAGTAAACGCTGTTTCTGATTAATATAAACTATAAAGTCCATAACAAGAATGTTTTCATGAGCATTTTATGATACTTTGATTGCTGTCTGAGCTTAGGGCAATGTTTTGATTAAATTGATTACATGGTGCAAAGAAACATAATATCTCTAATGAGTGCTAAATGGATGCATTAGATGAGTCTAAAGGAGCAGATGAGAGGCAGCCTCTACTGCATGTCCTCCCATTTGTTGAGGTAATGCTGGTATGTTAACAGGGTTACTCTCTGAACTCCACTGCAAGGAATTAAGCAAATTATGAAGTTGTTCTACTGAACAATCCGTATTTACTTATTTTAAAAACAATACATCAGGGTTGACTGTTTATGGTTAATGACTTTCAGATATTCAAGAGGTGCAATTTTTAATCCATGAGAAGCGCTGTTGATATTTTTAAGGCGGAGTATGAGCTAGATGTCATCAGCTACCTGGCACTTTGTTCATGGCTTATTTTGACAAGTAAATCCAACGAAGGGAGGTGGGCATTTTGAAGCTGTCAGTTAAGACCCAGCATTGCTTATATACCATCAATTTCCCTTTTTTTCCCCCCTCCCCTAATCATGTTATAATGTGAAGCTGCAAATTAAAGGTTAAATGTAGTTCACTTGAGTATCTATCCTCAAAAAAAGTAATTTAGGAAGAATTCTTTTCATTTTTGGGATGTTAAAAAACATAAATCCTGCTTTGCAGAGTCAGGCCGCTTTGATGTTTACTCTCGTGTTTCCTGTTCTCTCATTGAAATACCCATTCACATGCTGTAATGCTTTAAAAGAAACTCGAGACCTGACATTAAGTCACTTGAACAAAGCAGAGAGGCTCTGGTTTATGTGATAGCGTGTCCCATTTTTTTTTTTTTACAGTGTCTTAATAGGACACATTCATAGCACATACTCTAATGGGTTATTGGCATTGTAGTGAAAGCTCCTTTCACGACAGCTATGAAGTGAGAAGACATGACATGAATTTTCCACTATCAAAGTCACACTACACTTGCATAATCACATTACACAGGTAATCATATAAAGAATAATCAAGAGGGCAAATTTCTGTCCAGGTTTTCTGGGTATGCTGCTCCACTTCAAAGTTCACAAAACTCCACACCAATTTGAGTCCTGGTTCTTGACTACAGACTCCAGATGCAACCTCTACAGTTCCCTGCCCCCTGGCCACGGATCAAACCTGCTTTAAACACCATGCGCTCCGACCGCTGAGCAGGTCGTGACCTTGACCCCGCCGTCTCAGCCAAAGAAAAATCCCGTTCTCAACCCCCATGAGCCACTTATTGCTTCAGCTGCACCCTGTGTCTTCTGTACGGCTCTAGCTCCCTCCCCCTTCACTCTTCACTTCACAGCTGATATAATTTCTCAAATTAGTGCCCACTTAGTGAGGATTCTGACAGATTTTGACGGGTTGGGAGAAGAAAGTCACCCCTCTTGTTGCAAAACAGCATTCTATCAAACACCCTCTGACTAATTAGAGCAGCTTTAGTTTTTAATTCCCATGTCCTAATTAATCCCTGCTAGTGCGCTGCTTGGCTTGACCCAAACTGCAAACCATCACAAGAGCCAATTGAAACAGAAAAGACTGATGTGCAGCCAAAAATATTATTATTATTATTATCATTATTATTATTATTATAATAATGAGGGGGGAAAGGATGCAATTCTCCAAAAAGCCAATATAGGACTTTGTTTATGTGTCTCTTAGATTCTGTTTCCTTTCGAAACAGGCTTAATGAGTAATGTTATTTCCATAAATAACATCTGATGAGATTCAATTGTGAATAACTGTGTGTATAAAAAACAATCAATGAAAAACAGATTTTTCTCCTAAAATTTCTGAATCATTGATCTGTGACAGCTTTGACCCAGCTACTCTTCACTATGTAAATATGTTTGAGTCATTATAATTGAATCAGGCTCCCAAAAACACAGTTATTCACATTTAATCAGCTACATCATTTCATGCTGGTTTTGTCAACATGCAATACACAATACAAAAGTATGTGATGCAGTGTGGTCGGGGTTTTTTTTTTTGTTTAATAGCTTAAATAAAGCAATTGTGGCTGCGTGTTTACACAACCTACTGGTTCTGGTGGTGTGGTTTCAGGGTACGCCTGTCTTAAGCCCGGCAGTGACAGACTTCATCATCTCAGGTCATGAGCAGCCATTGACCTTCCCACTTGTTGAGGGGGCGGTGGGGGAGGCTGTGTGGGCCAATTAAACAAGAGCAAGGACGGCTTCAGCTGGGTACAGAGCGCCGGACAATCGCAAGTTTAATGAAATGGATGTGGAGACAGGTGGGGGTTGCTGCTAATGAGGGATGCAGACAGGGGGAAACTGCAGGGGAAAGTGTTGGCAGTGATGTGGGGGTAGAGGGAGGGTTGTGAGGCAGCGCTAAAAAAGACCCCAAACAAAATGTGTTTTGATGGAGGGCCCCTTTTTGTCCTGTCATGGCCTCTTTGGCCTGCTTTCATCACAGTCAGTGGAGGGAAGCAAATGGGGCATAATAAGAGCCTAACGATCAAGCACAGAGTGTGAAATTAGAAGAAACGTCTTCATTTTCACAGCTTTTTTCCCCGCGATCCGTACCGAGAGTGTTGTAAAATGGTGGTCATGTGTTTTAGGTGCAGGAGGTGGAGGTAACGCTGGCGGTGGATGTCAGGATGGATTAGCTGGAGGGGATGAGCTGCCCTCAGATGATGGAAACAAAAACTCCAGCTTTTATTCTTCTGAGATCCTATTACGCTTGGCAAAATGTTGTTCTGGTTCTCTGAGTGTGCGAGTCAAGTGCCATAGGGGGCCGTGTGCATTGAACGGTGCATTAATAGAACATTAAATAAATAGATGTTTAGGATCCGAATGATCAAAGACATTTTCTTCATAACCACAGGCACAGCAAACATTATCAAGAGCTCATTTGCATTTGTGAAATATTTTTACCAAAATTATAAGCGGCGGGACTATAAGACTTGAAGGTAAACAACACACAACAAGCACAATATTTTCCATGATACACTGGCTGTGCCTCCTTCCTCTGAGAAACAGCAAACACGCCCTGTACGATGTAAAAGCAACAGTGTGAAGTAGAACGCACGGCTGGCTCCAAACAAAAGCTACTGTTTTATGTTTTAATTGCTCTCGTCTGGGGCCTGAATCTAATAACACTGGGTCGAAACCGTGTTGGTAAATAACTTGCGGTGTTTGGTCTATAACCTGCTGGGTGTTCCCGATCCATTATTCCAAGCAGACTAGAGCAAACACTAGGAAACCTGCATGTGATAATTGATGCTCCGAGTATATATAAGTCGTTTTCAATGAGCTGTCAACAGACCTGCAGCGATTCTATTGTGTTCGAAAATACAAGTGTTGAATAAAAAAAAGATACTGAAAGGTCACTTTTAAACTGTATGAGTATGGCAGTCATTCTCAGTCAGAGGGGAAATATGGATCACTGTTTAATCTCTTTTCACACTGTCTCTGCTCTGTTGATAAAAACAACTTTCCTACACCAGCCTTTAGGTCCACCCACTGGTGAAGCTATGGATCCTGTAATTTATCCAGCATAATGCTTGAGCAGTGATACTGAGAGACACATGCTGTGCACAGAAAAGCTGCCTGAAGTCAATCTCCTGCAGACTTATACTGAGGTTATACTGAGGCAGGCCCAGAGACTGCTCTGTGTCAGCTGCTCCTCTCCTCCTCCGGAGTTATGAGGTGTTACAGTTCAGTGACGTTCAGCGAGAACGAGGCCTGAGAATCAATATCTCCTCTGCCACTCGAGGAGGGAGAGAGGGAGGGGGACAGAAAAGTTCAGCTGACCTGCGATCCATACGTCTCTGTGACAGTAGGTCCCTGCTTTATCTGTAGAGCCGAGCGGAACGCGCTGTCAAGGCTGAATTATAGACTGGAGTTACTGCTACAGCTGAGACCGTTCAACAAAGAGAGCTCTTTGCTTCATTCACCGATCCCAACGATAACATCAGTCCGGGGTCTCGTATCTCTTTGGACCTCTTTGTATCTACTAATTAACCAAACACCCCACCCCACCCCCCTCCCCGCCATAAGCACACATTACGCAGGAGCTGCTGCACACTACGCCGCTATTTCATATTTACATCTTGTCCATTTACCTGACATTTTAATCCAAATGAGTTTACTCTTAGCGAGCGCAGAGAGGTTCGGTGTGGTGCCCAAGGACAAACACGTCAGTTGTTTGCACTGAGTATAATTACAGTTATAGCCTTAAAGGGATTAACAACAACCACATTGCCTCAAAAGATAAAACAAACAACTCCCGACTGTTAATCCTAAATGCAAAACAGAGGGAGAAACCCTGAGCGCGGCCTCACGGTGAAGGATGCACTTTTTAAACGGGACAGTCAGCGGTCGGTCTGTTGATGTGTCACCCGTTATACTACTGCTCCGCTGGGACCGCCGCGCTCTTACAGTATGCATTCACGATCATGTTGTCAGAATTCTCCATTTCCTGCACATCTGCGCAACAAGGAAGCTCAGCCAGCACACAGACGGTCAACAAGTTTGTTGGCTGCAACAAAGTCGACCACAGTTGCAGTCCTCATGGACACTAGTTGTCAACAACCAGTCAGAATCCTGATAAATAGATGTGTCTGGCAGGCGCGAGCGAAGAAGTTATTGATGTCGTTACACTTATTCAAAGCTGTTTGAAAGACTGTAAAACTGTTATTTGGAAGAGCAGAGGAAGAGTCGACCCCCCAAAACAAAGGACTGTATCTATTACAACACCAGTCAGTGAGCCCAACCATGATTTAACATGTCATTTTATAGCTTTTATATGTAATTACCGCCTTTCCGTTGACCAAAAGTAGGTTTCCTCATGATAAACTCCGACAAAGCAACATTTAACTCCACTTCTATACGTTACAGAGACAGAGCTGCACCGGAGCGGTAAAGAGCCTGTTATACAACCTTCAGCTAGTCAGAATAAAGTGATGCATCAGTCAAGCCGCAGAGTGAACGCACTGTCAGAGCACTCCCGGATTTAACGCTTTCATTGTTTTGACATAACATGAACTGTGTATTTGTCACATCTTGTCATTACAGTGTTTGAATTAACCTGAACTAGCTTCCCCCGATCCACGGCCGCACTGCACATGAGCGCTCTATCACTGACAGAAGTAAATAAATTATTCACACAAAAGCGAGGGGGAGAGAGATCCAGCGGAAAACTCCCGGGGCACAGTCGCCCCATTTGCAGTGGTGGGAAATCTGTCAGAGCAGGAGTGCCTTCCCTGGAGGGACAGAGGACAAATGACACCCACTCTCTGCATTCAATTACTACAAGAGAGGCCATGGGAGCCAAATCCTGCAGGAGACCAGGCTTCATAGTGGAGAGGCTCAAACACACACAGACCTAAGTAGAACTGTCTGCTGCAGTCAACTCCAATTACCACTGTCCATTGCTAATGTACAACATGTGAAACTGGAAGAACAATTCCATCTTTTTTACCCCCCAAATTCCACAAAGTTACATGTGGATTTTGTTTGCATATTTCTCTCGCATAATTCCCCCAAACAGAATTTCACAGACTCTAATTGTGAATCACAGCAAATTAGTGGTCACTTTAAATTCCTGTGAGCCCATACAATGAAATAAATTCAGCAAATTACTTGTAAAGCAAAAAGAAGGGCTATGTGGAAAAAAGTGTGCCATGTTGGTCTGCCGCACATGCCCACAATTATATGTAAACAACCTCAATCTTATTCCAAAGGAATTCTAATACAATATGAGAAATCATAAGGAACTGATTTGTTTCACAAACATTTTCCAGCGTGCCTTCCTGCAAGACTCTGCTGCTGCGGTGTGTCCCCAAGTGACACTGGATGTATCCTCATGCAGCACATTATGACACATCCATAATGATAACCTGACCGACACACACCACCTCATTATGTCCTCCGCCTTTGCAGGAGACCTAAATTTCACTTCTGCAGTAGCCAGACGTCTGTTTGTAAACGGCTGCTGCTGGTTTCGGTTGTTCAGCATAGCAGGGGAGTGGGTCAGGATGTCTGACCTGATGTGTGCACGTCTCTAAACTCCACTTTGAGGAGGAAACACTGACCACTTAACCTCGCTCCGCTGGCCGACTGTATCAGCCGCACGTCACAAAGCAGATTCCTAAGATGGGTCAAGAGCTTAATGTTTACATAGGCTGAGGCTAAAGGAGCTACACGAGTCTCTGTGAAGTACAAGTTTGAATAACAAGCACTAGTGGATTCTTCCTCTTGAATTCCGTTTTACCATTTATGCTTTTAAATATACAGTATGTAAAAGCAGAGGGTAAAAGTTATTCTTAAAGGGACATTGTGTAACTTCTCCTGTTATCTATTCACGAAAATCGACTATTTGGTTCAAAAGTCTGTTTTTCATTAATCAGTAATCCCCCCCATCAACAAACTGAAGTGTTCCTTTCAGCTCTGAATTTGCCATTCATATCATTCATATCTACATGGAGCGGGTAAGCTCGGTGCTGGCTGCCATGTGGTGTCGCCATGTTTTTACGTTCAGTGGCAGCGTGACGGTAGGAAACCACGGAAACTCACCGTAGACACCGGAGCTGTCGACTCAGGTCGAGGTGGCGTATGTGAAAAGTCACCACGGTAACGCAGTGAGGAGGAATGGAGCGTTACACTGATGCTGCATTCACCTGCAGTCAGGCAGACAGCCGTCGGTAACAAACCAGATGTCATTTTAGTCACAGAAGTGGAGAGAAAGCTGGTAAAACGTGGCTCAGGTAAACAATACCACATCACCATGACAACATATTGTCACGTGTATTGTTTTGCCTCATGCTGATGGACCACTTGTATACATAAAGGCTTGTTTATGCCATTACGTGCAGCGGCTGTCGTCCGTCTGCCGTCTGCCCAATTTCACGTGAATGCAGCATGAAAAATACGATTGAGTTGCTTGCGATATACAACCACAATGCTAGATGGGAGTAATTCCTACACAATGTCCCTTTAATGTTTACATAGGCTGGGGCTAAAGGAGCTACACGAGTTTCTCTTAAGTACAAGTTTGAATAACAAGCATTAGTGGATTCTTCCTCTTGAATTCTGTTTTACCATTTATGCTTTTAAATATATGTAAAAGCAGAAGGTAAAAGTTATTCTTGAACTGTGTGCTCTGTGAAGGTGCTCACTCCAACAGTCCAACAACCTCAGATACATCTGCGTGCCGTCCAGATGTCTGTGGGCTGACTGAGACATACTGTGCGTGTGTGTTCTTGCCAGGATCTTTGGGCATTATAGTCAAAAGTCAGTAAAACTTCCTGAAGTGCTGCGCAGGGGATAAAAAACAACTGGTTTTGTAAATATTGCACTAGTTCTGAATGTTTTCTGATTCGCTGTGAAGAGTAATGAAGATGTCTTGCTTGTCTGGCTCAAGGACAACATAGGTTTGGCTGTCACTTTACATAATTAAAAAGGAGGGACTGCCAAGCTTTGCACAGAAAGGGTAATAAATTTTAGTTTACACAAGCTAGCGTGTGATATCGTTCACTTTCAAAACCCTACCAGAGGAAGTAGATTTTTTTTTATGGTCACATTCACTTCTTATACTAATAATCTCATAGCCATTATTCAAATATCCTGTAAAATTAAAGGGTGAAATAACACCAACTGCCATAACATTTCTGACTTAATGTCACACTGTTAATTGTTTGCGTTTCCATTGTGCCGCAAAGTATCACATGTCGAGTTAGGATATATTTCATGAAGCCATACAGAGTAGTGAAAGCCAACTGCTGGTGCGGCGCTCTGCTGGATGTTACTGATCCACCAGCTAAGCCCATGAAGCCATGCATATATGTGTGTAAGACAATAGCTTCTGTAAAGCACCTCTTGCTGTTATACTGAGCGGGACAGCGAGCTCTGTTTCCACACCTGTTGCCCTGGGCCATAAGGGACAAGCTATCTTCATCGCTCTCACTCTTCACTTTCCAGCGGACTGTGCTCTTGACAAGTTCAGCCATACTGTCATAAAACTGCAGTGCCCACGCTGATAAGGCCAACCTATACCTGACTAAACCCAGGGGCTTAGGGACTTGTTCGCATTTCATTGCAGAGGGGATACATCATAACTGCATGTGGAGGTTTTTATGTAATTTTTTTGTAGAAAGGAGCATGGAATTTTCTGAAGTCCAAAGCAGAAAATAAGAGCACGCATTCAAAAGTCGTCATAGATAATCCCTTCAGGAAGACTGAATGTGGAGCTATTTGATTTGGAAGAGAAAACTACCACAGAATCAGACAGTAAACCACATGTTACTGGAACAGAGATGATTCTTGAAGAGCTTAGTGGTCTTTATTTTGATGTTTGGACCCTAATTTCACCTCACTTGGCCAGTGTGGGTGTTTCTACAACACAAACTAATTTGCAACAGTGATTTTTTTTTTCCTTTTTAAATCTCTGAGTCTGAAGTTTCCACTTAGTATTAAACCTGATTATGAAATACGGGTTGAGTGAATGTTTTGCTGAATCTAGCATTTTGCAAAGATGAAAGAAAGATGTGATGTAAACTGTCTTTGGAGTCGATATGTGTGTGTGTGCGTAAGCTGGGTGTGTGTAGATTGGATCCAGAGCTGGCGGGAGGGGAGGAAACCAGGCGTCTTCAGGCTTGCTATTGATTGTAGGAATTAGCAGGGAAGAGACCACGTGCCCTCAGGTTGGGACAGATGAAGTTGTCCTAAATTATCGCTGAGAAACTTTGAAGTTGTATATCATGGAACTGTTAAAGGCCAGGTTTCTATGCTGCAACCCCCTCCCCATGCATTTTTACTGCCACAAGACACAGCATGATGGAGTATAATTCAAACCATCTTTAATACAAACCACAGAAGCATAAATAATTGAATAAAATCGGCAGTGGTTTTTTGAAATGCACCAGCAAATAAGTCTACAACATTTTTTCTCTCTTTTGGACCGAGGCTAAGAAGTCTAAATCTTATGGTGGGGAAAGAAGTGAAGGAGACTGAGCCTCTGGTTTTGGCTGGCTCTTAGTGGGCCTGGCTTGCATGTGGTTAGGAGGAACCAATGCCCTGGCAAACCATGTGGAAATACTGTGCATCAAACACCAACAAGGCCCGTCGAACACATAGCTTCTGGCCTGACCTATGAGCACACATATTTAGCTCCAAGTATGTATGATTGTTCATTCATACGGTGCTTGTCATGAATAAGAAAGTTCAGTCTGGGCTCAAATGTACAAAACATGGGTCACTTACTGTATACAGGGAGAGCTCAATGGAAAATGGAGATGTGGAACTGGTACTAATAAAAAAGTACATGTGGTATCTTTCCCTGAATTCTAAGTTCTTCAAATATATCTATACTGTGGAGTTTATTGGGAAAATGTTATAATATCATCCTACAGAACATTACTAACCTTTTAAAAATTCAAATTCCCTCTGCTATGTGTAGTTGGCTTGTTTTCCTCAAGTTTTGGGGGAAATCATTTAGCTCACTCTGGGGGGTGGGCGGGCTCATTCACTGATCTTTGACCTTAGAGTGAGAAACCGAAACTCTGGCCAACAGAAGTACCAACAGAAATAAAGTTATCAAGGGCGGCTGAGCAAATTTACACATTAGCCTCTCTCCGAACAAAGAGGAGGGCAGCCGCACACCTCTCCTTTGTCACGAGAAAAATGCCCTCAAATGACTTGCAATTATGTTCTTGCTAAAGTAATAACTTAATTAAAGCTTTTATTATCAGGAGCAGAGCTGAAAGTGGAGCATGTCACTCACGCTGTTGTCGCTCGACCCTGACACAGGGTAGACGGTCCAGCCCAGCTCCGCCGTGGCTGTGGTGGAGTCCATGAGTGTCTCTGTGGAGAGAATGAAAAACAGAAGGTTGGTCAGATCATCTCCTCCCTACATGTTGAAACACAGTCGACTATTAGAAACATTTTGAGAGGAAGAGTAGGTTTACACCCCCAAATAATAATAATAATAGTGAAACCAGAGCCAAAATGGTGACGCCCTCAGCAAAACTATAATTTAACATTTGAAATTATATAAAACAGCAATATAGAAACGAAAATGAATAAAAAATAATTTAACAATGTATATTTTGAGAAGCTGAAAAATGTACACAATATAAAAAGGATTGACAATTTATATATAGTATCCAGGCTATCCAGGCTTATGGCATATTGTCTATCTGTTAACTGCTTTAAAACTTTTTATTGGATCAGCAGAAAATTAAATCAGTATTTTTTGGCAAACAATAAAACACTTCAGTAATTTATAATTATATAAAAACTTTTGGTTCAGTGTAAGAATTTTCAGCTTATTTCTTCCTTTATTCCATAAACTATTCTCGATCATAAAAAATGAAAATAATAATAAGCTGCCAACGTTAGTGCAGCATAATACAGTAGGCATAGTTGAGGTACAGGCAGAGTTTGATGGCAAATAGTCTGAAAGCAGGTCAGGCCCATCCTGATCAGCAGCTCTGCTACGTCTCCGGGTGGAAAACAAATCTCCATGGACCAGAGAAGGGGCCACCCGACATGCCACGGAAAGAAACACCTCTGGTAATTGGGGTCAAAGACAATGTGCCTCTTGTCAGTCATGAGGTCCTCAGCGGCGCACACTCCGCCAGCCCGACCCAAGTGTCTGTCACAGGCTTACTGAACCACTGGTGGTGTCACCTCTTTTCCCTCTTTTTTTATTCCGTACCCTCTGCGCCCGACGCCCTCGCGCCCTCTTCTCCGTCCCTGACAGGTCTAATGAATTTCTCCTGATGACTGGGCCTGCATGCATCACTCCTGTGCTGCAGTGTTGAGCTGCAGCAGATGGAGAGAGCATTCATCAGGTTCGAGGCGTCAGCTGCAACCCCAAAATGCCACAGAGGGATTTAGAAAGCCCCCTCCACCCCCCTCCTCCCTTTCCTCTTTGGAAAACACGGCTACTAAGCTTAGCGTAAGTCACAGCCTGCGATTGTAGCACAGGTTCGGTAAACAACTGCAACTGCTGTGGCCGCTCATCAATATTGTGGTATAGAGCTGTTTTAATCAGTGCTAATAGTGTGGGGAAACTTGAAAGTGGACCCTGGTGAAGAAATAGTAGAGAACTCAATGGACTACAACTGAAGACAGCAAATGTGCTGCTTATTCAGAAAACATCTTGATCAATTTAACAACACATGCAGCAAAGTCACATGAAACAGAAGAGACGTTTAGGGACTGATTACCAACAACGTAAATTCCTCTGATACTGCAAAATACGCCAGATGGGGCATCGGCAAGTACGTGAATCCATGCACTGAACGAAAACCACATCTTTAAAGTATATTAGTTTCACACAGATAGAGTACAACTGCAATTTTCATACTATTTTATACCGATACTGTTACCAAAGATACAGACTTAAGATGTTTTATTTATTTAACTGAGGCTGCGCTTTTTTTTTTTAAAGGATATCTTATTTATTACTGGATTTATTTCAATTTCAAAGATATTGTTACTGCAGTTTTATATTGTGATGTTTAAAACTTTCATTTGTACACTGAGGCAGCTCTTAAAGCTATTTAAAGAAAGTAATTATTTAACCCTGGATTAAATACTGTATTTATGTTCTCTTTCAGTTATGATGAAAGTTTGTTTGTTTGCTAATGGGGATCTAATAAACAAACAAACAAACTGTCAAAATAGATAATAAAAGAAGTTCAGATTCATTCCTCGGGTATCGCAGCTGGTATCAGGAAGAAAAAAGACCCAGTTATGATTTTTGAGAGTGAAAGGATGATATAGCACGACGGGGCCACAGGCTGAACTCCAACCGGGTCACTGCGGTTAGCATCACGCCCTTCATGGTGCAGCCCACCCCTACACTTATGTGCATTGTAAACACTTCTACTGTTGTAGCACTGACTCTGCTGCGTTTTTGTGTTTTCTTAAAGTCGGGGCATCGTAAAAATAGAACAGAGGACATGAAATCAGATAACATGCAAATGTGTTACTACAGGTAATGAGTGGAGGAAATCAAAGACAGGGGATCAGACGTTACATCTCACTTGATTTCATTCTGTGCTCGCCGCATGCTCAGCTCCGCGCCAGGTTGCAGGATATTTCACAGACTTCCAGTTGTTTCATAACCCTGGATTTCCTCTGATTTATATTCCAGCGAAAAGCCACAGCTTTTAATTAACAGGCTCCACACGCATTGCTTTATTTCAAGGCCTTCTGCTGACTTTCAGCATCTCGCCCTGCACTTGCAAGGCATAATACTAGATTTCACATCCTATTCAGTTATCACAAAGCCCAAATCGTATAATTAGGCAGATGAGACTGCAATTGAGCAGCTATTGATAACCTTGTGTATGACTCAGAGCCGAGCGGCCTACATGGGTGTTCGGCAGTGAAATGGTAATTATCCCCCATAATGATAACGATAATTAGTGGAGGGGTACAGTGAGAATAATGAATCTCCTCTGTGGTGGTTTGGGGAGTGTTGTGGGGGGAACACAGAGCGAATTTCCCCATGTTAAAACAGACTGGGTAACTCCCCTTCTCTCCTCTTGTTTTTACCCACTCTCTCCCGCTATCCACCACTTTCTCTTTTCTCTCAGTAGTTCTCCCTCCACTGTTTGTCCTTCTCACCTCGTTCTCTTCCGTCTCTCTTCTTTTTCCTCTCCTGCTATCAGTGTCCTACACGCTGGACAAGTAGCGCCTCACCATGAAAGACTGATCACTTTTCTTCCTCCTGCTGTCTACACTTCAAGTCCTGGCAGCCACACCGATTCATTACCTCCCAGAGAGCCGGGGCAGCACATAGCTCAGCACTGTCAGCCACGGCCTCGTTCTCAGTGTGAACCTCCAGCCGTGGCGGAGCATGGCCGCTCAGCAAGACCCCGTTGGCTATAAATCAGGAGCGGGACAGGATGCAGAGGAGAGCCTCTGAATCCGGTTGTTTTGTTTTTTTTTCTCTTGGGTGCGCTTGTTTATGATGAGACTGTTCAAATTTTTTCCCCACTCGTGGGATTGGAGCTAATGTCCTCAGAGAATAAAGGTCTGAAAGTACAGACAAGCTGTCCCGCAGCTCACACATCTACTGTCAACACCACAATCAACACTATGTGGGAAAGAAGAGATGCCTTAGAGAACTCAACAGACCAGTAAGGTCACACACACACACAAAAAAAAAACGATCTCAGAAAAGCAAACACTGTTAAGGCGCACTCAGGAAGAGGGAGAAGAAGAGTTATATAAAACCCTTTAATAGGTTGGGTAATATAGTCATTTAAAGACTTGGACCTCACAGGATCTCCATCAGGCAAACAGCAGAAACTGATTCATTACACCTGGCACTCTTAACAGACAATATAGCAGTAGTTAAAGCAGAACGCCAGGTGTAATCAGTCTGTCAACTGTATCAATTAAGGAGGATTAATCAAGGTGTATCAATTTGCAGCTCCTGAGGGTGGATTTAAGTACAATTGAAACTAATTTGGAGTCCATATTATTCTAAGTGTTGAATAAAAACAAGATTTTACTGCGATATAGTTCATTTGTGTATGCTGGTGAATTGGTTCATTCACACAGATATATAGTGCATACTGTATGTAGGATGTTCAGCAGCTTATTTTCATTATGAGCTGGTTTAAATGCAGGACAACCTTGTTCCTTGCTGCAGTGTTTAGTTTGTTCCTCAGACAATCCTTTATACCTATTTTTAATTTATTAAAAACAGATTAAATTTTAATGAATGCAGTTTTCTCACGCTCAGCACAGAGCATAATGCCTGATGCCTGTGAAACGCTGTTTGCACTGTAATGGATTTTCACACCATCAGCACGTGACGTTCAGGAGGACACATCAAGTGCTCTAAGATCTGATGACAAATTGCAGTCTCTCAACTCCCCACTCACGCCGATGAGTGTCTTTGCATTATTTGTGCGGAAATGGAGAGTGATGCATAAAAGTGTTTTCACTGTTTAATTGAGCTCATGGGAAAATGACCTCCACGGTGGCAGACAGTCAAAGTCAGCGGTGGTAGGCTACAGTACGTCGACAAAACCATTTTAAAAACTGAACCATACAAAGCTATTTTTCTCACTCTCTTTCTTTTTTTAACCATTACAGCAAACATTAACAATAAATAATTAAAGCCTGGATGTCTTTACTTTTTTTTTTTCCTTTCTTTAAACTTGATACCCTCAACTGTGGTGAGGGCTATGAATATGCAATGAGGCCTAGGAGTCTAAGAAAAGCCTGCTAGGCTGAAGAGTGCTTCCTCCAACACTTCCTGAGACTAAGGAGAGAGTTTAGTGCTGATCTGAGAGAGAGCTCTTCAGTGAGAGGCTGTCTGAAGTGACAGGCGGGGAGGAGGGGGTGGGGGGTAGAGGTGGGGAAGAGAGGGTGGGGGTTGCCTTAACACTACAACAACACTCTCCCTCTCTAGCAGGGGTCAATGCTGCATCTCTGCTTTCTAAAGAAAGCAACAGCGTTATTCAATGAGGGACACAAAGAGGAGCTGTTCACAGAAAAGACAGTTGAGCTCAAACAAACCGCAGCGAATGAGAGAATATACGACATCTTCTACATGCAAATGCAACGACTTCAGGTTCAAAGTTATCTACAAGCTATTGTGTTTTCCAGTATTAATAAATGAAAGGATATTGCGGGGTATCTCTACACAGCATTACCACGCTGTGCATTCACATCATTCGCTGTGTGTGAAATGTATTCATCCATTTACTCTCTCTGCAGCAGGCAGCGTTTCCTCTTGGCTATTTTCTTTTCTTCTGTCTTTTTTTTCCCCAGTCCTTTTTTTTCTCAACACTTGCAGTGAGTTTATGGTAGTTTGGTGACTGACCGTTCATGGTTTGTCAAAAGGGCAAGGAAATCGGGATTTGACAGATTGATGGGCAATTAGTTAGAGCTAACAGACAGATTTCTGCCGTCTGAGTGATGGATGGAAACTTTCTCTACTGCTGTGACGAAACCCTCGGCTAACCCACACCTTCCTGCTCTGCACCTTTTCCAATCGCATTGACATTTCGTGACTTTCTATCCCGAGCACACGCACATTAGTTTCATTCTCTAACGTAATCGTGTTGTTAAATGGCAGACCTGACTCCGGATATTTCTCCTCGGCTCCCTTTCTCTCAGGGTGAAGAACCCAATCTGACAAATTGCTTTGCAACTTCTTGCATCACCGCTGACGAAAAACTGCGCATATAAATGACTCTGACGTGGTGGTTCGCACCAGAATCAAAGAGAATATACCAATTTCCGAACAAAGTAGCCTATATTTAGGGCCCAGGGTTTAATGAGGGTATTTTGAAGAAGCAATTGACCTCCAAAGCAGCGTGAAGCAGCTCGGAGGCATGACTTCTTTTTATCTTTCTAGCCAGCGGAACTGTAGTCTCTCCTCTCCACGGAACAAATCCCTCAACATTCAATTTAACATCGACATAAACCACATATGGTGTTTTCCATTGCTTTGATAATGTCAGGGGCTAAAAAGCAACTAAACATTCTCCCCATAAAAGCCAAGCTGTGTAAAGTTCACTTTAACCACTGCTGAAGGGCGCATGTGCATTTACTTGTGTTTCACTAAACACCTGAAACCACACTGTGCGATGGCGAATGTGGGAAGATTGTGGTATGCTGCTGCAGTCGCAGAGTAACATGAGCAAGCTGTTCATTGTGCTAAAAACAGAACCCTATACTGTACGGTGGACCCGGCGCGGAAATCTGCCCAGATTAAGGGGCAAAGCAATGATATACCCCTGAGGGAGCCAGAGCAAGTGCAGAGACATGATTCATAGCTTTAATGATGGACAGGGCTACTGTATGGCCCGTTGGAAAGAATAACAGTCTGTTTCATTTAGAGCTAAGAAGTGGATGGAGCCCCTGGTCCAGAACAGCTCAGCTCAACTTATCTGTCAGCACAAGCTGGGCCCATTAAGGTACAGTAGAGCTCCCACCACTGTCACATAACAGTATATCCCTGTGTGTTAAATGAATTCTTAATCCCACTTTTACAATGAAACAGGGGCTTTGTGGACCATGTGGCATTGGCCCAAACCCCAGAAATACAGCTTTTTTCTTTCTTTCTTTCTTTCTTCTTGATTTTCAGGACTCATAGGCAGACTGGCACGCAGCCCTGGGTATCCAGGGAGCTATCCGCTGTGTCACCGGTGAGACATCACTCTGTCAGGGAGATTTACATGGTGTGGAGGATATTGTTGGGCACTGAGGAGACAGGTTCAGAGTTGTGAGGATGATGTAGGTGTTTCTGGGGGAACGATGAGGTAGGGCCTCAAAGTTCAGCTCCACCTCATCAAGACTGCAGAGTGGCGTGTTTTCCAAAAAGGCAAGGAGAGATGGGAAGGGAGGGAGCTGGGTAGTTGATTTTGGCAGAGGACGGTGCAGTCTGACATATGGTACCACACACACAAACACGAATGCACAGAAAGTAGAGCGAGCACTCTCGGAGCACTAACTGTTGACAGAATGATACAGCATGGCATTCTCAGGGGCCTCAAGCAGGATGTACGACAGTAATCCCTACACAGCCGAGCTGCGTTATCAGTCAGTGTAACTTAACTTGTCAGCGAGGCCAAGGGGCAATCGCCAAAAACAAATATAAGAGAAACAAAAACTACTCTTTGACATATGACTGCCAGAACTGTCAGGACTCAAAGTGCTTTAGACTGCGGATCATGGGGAGCCTTTATTTGATTTTCATAATGAACCGATACAGCTCTAAATCATCTGTTTTCCAAAACTTCAACAACCAGGTACTATTGGCTGCTACATGTTGGACCCTATGCTGTCTCGAGCTCAGACATTTTAACAGTCAAAACAGCAGATACTCTTTGTGAATGCTGGTGTAGCATATAGGCACCTACACAGAGAGAGAGCTGTATAGTGGGGTTTTATTGCCTTAATGTTGCTGGGCTGGCCAGTTTCTTCAAGTCTTTTTATAATGTGTCGTTCAGAGTGAGTCAAGCCTATTACTTTTTAGTCAGCATGAAGTTGAAGTAGCCTGTAATTATTCTCCATTTTCAAAAAAAAACATTTTCTAAAAGTGAGGGAGTGTCTTATGTTTGGAGTGAGATACACATCAATGATGAACATCATCCTTTTCTGATCAGAATGCTATGAAACAATACTATTCAGGCTGCACTATTATAATCCACTATTCTATTTAGGACTCAAAATTATTAGTTTTTTCTTCTCCCAGAGACTGCCGCTGTCTTATCTCACCTCAAATTACAATACACCATTGTCATGTCATTCAATGTATAGCCTTTCTGTCCACGCATCAAGATGTGTTTTTGCTATTAGCCAGGTGTATCATTAGTGCAGTCTCACCATTAAAATGCAGTTAGTTCGGACTGACACCATATTTCATGCCGGAGAGACATCAGTCTGAGCAATAAATTGTGTGAGTGGGAACAGTCACCTGGCCAATCATACGCTGTGTGAAAGAAACCTGGCTAATAACACAGGCTGGAGGATTTATAAGTATGCTTTCCATATTTCCCCAATCCCTGACAACCCACTGAGACCTGTTTAACAGATCAGTACATTTGAAATTTTGCGGTGGAAAATTCTGTAAAAAGTGGGTCCCACATTTTTATAAGCAGCAGCTGAAGAGAGAATGCATATGATTCAAAAAGAGAAGAAGAAAAAAAAAAGAAAGAGGCCGTACGAGTGACATTCATCTATCCATCCAATCAGTTTAAGTGCTTTATGAGCACTGTGGAAATACCTGCAGCAAAGTTAAGACAGCAGTGTGGAAATCACTTTTCATCAAAGTGACAGCTTTTCAGATGCTGCTACTAATTGACTTGATAGAAATAATCATCACAACCCTCCCACGCCTTGCCTACAAGCCATTAGTTAAAAGTGGATGATTAAAAAATGTACATAGCTCATGTAAGAGCATGAAGGAATCCTTTATTTCACGGATGTGTGGTCCCTGGATCCACACGAGGGATTTCATTCTCTCCCTCTCTCCCTCTCTTGTGTAACTTACTCGTGTTCTTCGACTTTCCAGGTGCTTCATTAGGCCTGGTAATATAACAAAGCCCCGTATGAGCAGTGCAACCACGATATGAGCCTGTATTAGTCTAAAAGACAAGATGTTCCCCCTAGCTTATAAATACTCTCAACTGGAAGTTTGGGAGCAAAGGGACCCATTTCCCCACCTAATCTGTCCTACATGAGATGATGCCTGCAGTAGTCAAGGGAGAAGCTACAGTATCTCCATGCCAACAGTTTTGATTGGCAGCTCTGGCAAACTGTGGGTTAGCAGAGGAGGTGGGTGACATGTTGAAATAGCAAAGAGCGAGTGATGATGATGAAAAGGTGCTTTGGATAAAAGATGGGTACCACCCCAAAAGTTTGAGGCTGGTTGAAAAGGAGGAGTGTTCACAGAGAGATAGACATCTCCTTTTATTGCCATGGCCTGTCCTTGTTTGGCTGATTCACCCTGTTTGATATCTAGTTGTACTACATCCTCCCACGTAATGTGTGCCAAAGAAAGTCATTAAAGTCTGATAAACAAATCCATTTATGACCCTTTCTATATCCCTTTAAAGGGCCTTTTCTTTGCCTTTAAAACCTGCTGTAAATTCCTGCCAGAGGCTCTGGGTCCTTATCATCTTAAGTTTGATGATAGGCTTGAACCGTTGACCTGTGAACAGTGCTGCCTCATGGCAGAGCTGCCTTTATATCAGAGCCTTTAAAACAAGCATCAATAAACAACTTGTCAGTCAGTGTTTAAGCCAGACAGTCAATCCCTACCTGTTCACTTAATCACAGCAAGGCAGTAAACTGTAATCACACAGGACAAGGCTGTGTGTGGCGTACTGTTGGAGACAGTAGATCTACATGTATGTGAAACCTCTCACTAGGAAAGAAATGTAACTCTATCAAGTGTGTTTATCAAAGTGGTTTCCAAGAAAAATCACAAATATTAACTGGAGGTATTCACCACCACAAATACCACCAATATACAAAGATTTTTTTCTTATCAAGGTTCTTTTTTTATTTATTGAAACATGCAGGGTGGACAGTTAGCGCAAGCCTTGAAGGAGACATTCACCAAAGCTTACTATGCACAGACAAATTGGTGATCTAATAAACTGAACATGTTGGATTTGAATGGAGAAACGTTGAAAAGAAAAGAAGCCTGAAGAAGGCCGTAGCTGTGAGAAGAGAAGAATATTCGCAAAATGGAAATGACAGGAGAGCTCTTTCCACTTTCCTTTTCACGTTAATTACAGGGAAATATTCTCTCTCCATTACCTATCCAATTTCTCCTAAATGTAGTGTATCAAATAAAATATGACCAACTAACTATGATATGCTTTTTTTGGACCAAAGATGAAGAGCAATATAAGTCTGTGTGACCTTCAATGACTTCTGTGATATCAAACCATCACACTGGAAAAACTTCTTATGGTATTTCTGCATTTGACATACTGGAACCGTCTTACAAATTTAGCTAATTTAAACCCTTAAAAGCTCAATGTTCGGTTGCTCTATTGGAACCGGACTCGTGCATTTAGCCACATTAAGCCTTTAAAAGCTTGAGTTTCAGTTGCTCTATTTGAGAGATATCAACGCTCCTCGGAGATTTTCCAACACCCCGCTGACACAAATGACAACTGAAGACCGCAGCATGAGCTTGACAAATTAGTTTCGCATGTCATCATATATCAAACAGATCTGTCCAAAAGACAGATTTGATTTACACAACGAATTTTGTTTTTCTTCTGGGTCGGGCACTAGGGGAGAGAGTGGAAAGATCCTTTGCCTTCCTCGTGTTTAAAGATAAATGTGACTCATCTGGAGCTGTAAATGTTTCACAATGTCAACAACAAATGAGTAGCGCGGCTCCTTGCAAAAAAAAAAAAAAAGAAAGTCTGTGTATTTGTCTCAGGAAGAGATGAAACAAGGAACCCTGCCCATGATTACATTTTTTGTGGGGAAGTAATCAGCTTTCAGAAAAATCAAGGCTTTATTTACAACAACATCACTGATGCAGTTGGGGAAAAACAGCAAAAACTTTAATTACATCATACATCAGATTTGTTGTGCCTCTCTTTTGATAGTCCATGTGTATATTCTACTGAATGAACAAAGATCAACTGTTCCTTAACACGCACGCACACACACACACACACAGACACTCTTTATCATGCTCTGACACATCCCTATTCATACACACCTCTGTGTATTGGCAGAGCTTCATGGAGTGCATGCATTGTTGATTGTGCGACTGTGTGTTACCTAGCTGAGCTTAGTTTACTCACTACTTCACTGGGTATTAATATATTAGAGTACTGTAACTGCCACAGCCGCACAATTGTTTTCCCGGCAGTGAAAAGGAGGACTACAGAGCAGTAATACTTTATTCTGGCGAGATTAAAAAGGATGAGTAATAAAGAAGAGTGAACGCTGTGATGCGTTAGAAGCAAGTTGTTGTGCCTGGTGCACCAGTTCTGTCAGCACCACAAGCGGAGGAAGATTTAAAACAGTCACTGGCTCACTGTAAAACCTATGTGTTGCCTATGTGTTTTCAGGCTGTTGCTCTGATTGTGTGAATTAGCACTGGACGGTTGCACGCGCGGGATAAATTTAAAGGTTGGAATGCTGCTATTAAGAATCCCACATGTCTGAGCACATCTGACTGTCAGTAATTGTGCGCATCTTTTTTTCACCAGCGCTGTCATCATGTGAGCGAAGGAAAACAAGCCTGGAGTGCATTCTTTTCAATTAAAACGTGCAATGCGTTTGATTGGCAGTGACTCCGCTAAAAAACCAGACTTGCACATAAATCAAACGTCCTCTGAGTTTAGAAACCGGAATTCCACAGTAAATTAGTCATTCAACCATAGCTGTCTATGAAACACTTTTGTTTGATTTTTTTTCCTTCCGCTAATGACCACTTTTCTCTTCTGTTTCCAGGTATAACACTTCCTGACTATTTATCATGTGGAGGAATTGTGAACAGCGTTATTGATGTGCGAGAGCATCATAGGGTCAGACCGGGGGAGCTGATCTCCTGCCAGTCGATACAGCCTGTCTGCCAAGAAAGTCATCAGATATCAGAGTTGTTTCTCTGTCTGGGCACATATCACAGCCTCTAGCCCCCTCCTCCCCCTCCCCCCACTGCTCTCCTCACACACACCAACACCATCCTCCTCCCAGTCCTCCTGCTAGTTAATCAATGGCGTGGTGTACTTAGCTAGCATGCTTTCTCGCTTCTCCGCTGCTTGATGTTGGGGGCAGAATAATACTTAAGACAAGAGGCATTAAATTATGTATGCGCATTAAAAAGCGATGAGGTAGGCACGGAAAAAGGGAAGATGCTCTATGCGGTTGAGTTGCAGTGAAATAGTGCCGTTACGGATGATTCGGTATTATCATCTGAAGAGAGGGAGGTGAGATGTAAGGGTGTAATAATGTGTATTTATGGGTATCTTTACCTGTGTTTTACGGCGCCTGCAGTCATGTAGGAATGGTAAAAGAGAAGTAATGATTTATTCTCACTTAACAGTACACCGTAGACTCCGTGTCTGGACTGCTCTTCTCTTAATTTATCTCCCCTCTCTCTTCACTCCCCAGCCTTTTCCCTCCCTCTATCTCTCTCTCCTGCCCTCCTCTTTGCTACTCCCCACCTCCTCTCACCTCCATTGTGCCATCTCCGCTCCAGCTGATCTCGGCTCAACTCCCGACGTTGCTTTGTTACATCAGTGAGACGCGCACCCCCCGTATTCAGCTCTTGTCCCCTCTGCTCTCTGGACAGGACAGGTGTACCAACCTGTCAACAGCCGGGACCGTTAACCCTCCTGTTGTCCTTCTTGATTGACCCAATCTGTTCCCTCTCTCCATCCTTCCTTCCTTCCTTTCTCCCTTTGTCCTTACTTCTTCTTCCTTCCTCTTTTGATCCAATTGGGTCTGTTCCCTCCCTCCATCTTTCTTCCCTTCCTTCTTTCCACAATCCTTTTTGCCTCCCTCCCTTCCCTTCGTCCTTACTTCTTCCCTCCTCTTTTGACCCAATCTGTTTCCTCCCTCCCTCCATCTATCTTTCCTTCATTTTTCCCTTCCTTCTTTCCTCCCATCGTTCCCTTTGTCCTTCCTTCCGTCCTTCCTTCTTTCCCTTTGTCCTTCCTGCCTTTCTTCCTTCTTTCTTTCCCTTTGTCCTTCCTTTCATCCTTCCTTCCTTCTCCTTCCTTCCTTCCTTCCTTCCTTCCTTGACCCAGGTGAACAACAGGAGGGTTCACCACCACCATTCATCCCAACCCTTGTTTCTCCTGTTGGGGACCACACCACAGTACAACAAGGTAAGCGGCGTTGTATAGGGAGGGAGTGTGTGTGTGTGTGTGTGGGTCGCACAGGAGGTAAGACACATTTGCGGATTCCAGGCCTGTGAGCTAGCTCCTCTCCCTCTGACTTTGGAAGAGTTACGGTAGGGTCGCGACCCCCCTGGAGGTCTATAAACCAGAGGATGGGAGGCAATGGAAGGGAGTACCTCGGCCACATGACTGCCTGCCTGCTGGCTTGTTGCACTTCTGGGACCATTACTGCATCCAATCACACAAGAAACAGAGCAACAACAGGCCCCAGAATAACCCAAATATCACTTACAGTACAGGCACCCCTAAAGCCCCTGCAATCAACATCCTCTTAATCACCGACTGCACGGCACAATGGAAATTGTGTTAGCCGACCATTAAGGCACCTTAAGGACCTTGTGTTAGTCAAACTAACACACACTGGGAGATATTGGATGCTTTGGATACCGGCGGAGCACAAACAGAGAGCTAATGGTTTCATGGTGGTCAACTGAGAGCGAGTGCAGGACAGAAACCAAATGAGAGAAGGAAGAGAAAAAGAGAGAGAGAGAGAAAAGATAGAAGAGACTTACTGTAAGAAAAACAGGACAGCCCTACCACACAGACTCTGTTTATGTGAGGAGGGAAAAAGAACACCACCCTCATTTCCATGACCTGTGTCTGTCGTGGACCAAATGAGCTCATTTGCTAACAAAAAAAAAGTGACAGCAAGAGCATAGTCACACTTTTTATGAATCATTTCAAATTATAATAATTAACTTGAGTACTTGTTTAACAAAATCATAACACCTTTACAAGCAGACTCATCTATATTTTATGGATAGGGCAAAAGCAAAATTGTACTCTGTGTCTTTGAGCGTAAGTCATGTCCACACAAATCTGGAGAGAAATACGCACTTGTCTGGGATCGGCAGCAGCAATCAAAAAAGTGTTAATGGGGTTTGGAGTATTTTCAAGGGGACTCGAGTATTTGTGAAAATATGAGGTCAACATAGACACAGAAATCGAAAGAGGCACTGGGTGGAGAGTGAACGACGGGAACAGTAAAAACTGAGTAACTCTTGGCTCACTCTGTTAGTTTCTGAAATCAAAATGTAATCTTAACAAAACAAAGACCAGCCCTGACTGGAATAAAGATTCTTAGCTTTTTTTTAAAGTAGGACTTTCCCACCAAAGGATGCTGCCCTGTGGTGAGACGCAGAGCAAGTTGCCCTGGTTCATCTGTCATGTGGCATTATGTCTGGAACAGGAAGGTGTGGACCAGACTCAGCTCTCCTCCCCGTAAACTCAAATAAATGTTTGCCTTACAACCTGCAAGGTAAACAAACAGTGTCTGGCTCAAGTTAAGTCCAGAGAGATGCTTTGTGTTTCTCTGTGGAATGCAAAAGTCCGTCTTTGCTCTGAAACAGCGAGCCCTCGCTGTGTTTGTTTTGTAGCCATTACAGCCACTTAGGCTGACAGAGCACTTTGTTTCCCTTATCTCCCAAACAGCTAAAAACGTATAAGTGTTTTCAGCGTCTGTTCGACCTTGGGTTTAACTCCGTATCGCCGTGTTTACTTGTGACACAGATCAAAGACAGATTGCTTTCGAGCGAGCAGTTGTAAAAGGGACGGCAAACTTCTGTCTGTGAGTGACTTTATGGTTTCATTCCATCGGGGGGGAAGAAGACAAAAGGCATATCTCAGCACTGAGGGGCTGCGTCTGACAGGTGAGCACAGGAGGAAGACGTCCAAACAGAGCAGGAAGAGACTAATAGCTGCAGATAGTGCCGCTCAGGGGAGGGGTGTGTGTGTGTGTGTGTGGGGGGGGGGGGTTGCCTGTTTGAGTGATTTGCCTGGTGTGGATCAAAATCAAGGACGCAAACGCTTTTTTCTGCAGCTGCTTGCTGCCATGGCAACCGGTCAGCAGGGTGCTGAGGTGTGATGGGCAGCATGGCATTAACAGGAAAAGATGACGCCTATCCTGATTGTCATGATAACATTAGTCAGAGGGAGCTGGTTACTATAGGATGGAGATGAACCTACATAGTCACAGATGTTGCAGAGTCACCGTCCAGGTAGAAAAAAAACCTCAGAAATGTCCTTTCTAAACAATGCCATCTGGGCTGAGTAGCATTCAACAGCCAGGGCTGAGGCCGAGGTTGTCCCAACTGGTTTTGCTTTGGCTGCAGTGTTAAAACTAAAATCGAATTTAAGTCTGAAGTTCAAAACAAAAAAACAAATCCCAACACTGGCTCTATTCTTCTCCTCAAAGCAGAGAACGCTTATTAAACCTAACAAGACAAACTTGTTTTGCTCTCGGTCACCGGCGACAAATTGCATCTGAAGGCTCTTTACTTCATAAAGCTATTCCATTACAGCTCAACTCCAAAATATGCTAAACATTAGGAGGTTGTTTTTACCTCTGTGCTATGAAGTATATGTTTATTTGTTTAAGTGCTGAATATCGGCATTGTATTATGGTGTGTTAGGCAGCGTCAAGGGTATTATAAACTAGATGTTTAGTCCTTTCATTAGAAACTCCACAGTGACAGGAGAATGTGCTGATGGTGGGTTTTTAACAGGGACCAGAAATATTACAATTTAAACCCGACTACAAACAAAATCTTTTTGAGCATTTGGGTGCAGAGACATTTACATTGTGGATCTTGAGCTGAGCTTTAAAAGCCATTTGTGTGTGAAAGAGCAGGAGACAGGATGTGTGTATTATGCACCATGTCTTTTCACTTGGAAAACTTTTTTAATGGGACCTGACAAAGCTGGCCGATAGAAAGGCATCAACAGGTGGCAGAGAGGAACACTGAAGACAGCCACAAAAGTGAAACAACAATGCTGCCAGGAGAGTTTTAAAAAACCTACAGAACAAGTACGGACATGGGAACTGAGAGGGGTGGGTGGGTGGGGGGGGTGATAAACAGATAGACAGATAGATAGGGTGAAGGATGGAGCCAGCTGAAGCACAGAGGGAATGATTCACAGGCGTTGTGAGCGCTTGGCATGCTAATCAAGCCTGTATGTTGTTGCAGGCAGGGTGAGAAGCGGGTGCATGAAGGGGCTTCACAGGCAGTCATTTGCCAGCATTCAGCTCCCATCAATATCAGGACCGATTAATGAGGGAGTAGAGGGGAGAGCAGGGAGAGGGCAGAGAGGACTTGGGGAGAAAGGGGAGGGGGGGGGGGGGCAATGGCCAGGTGTCGGAGGAGGCACAGAATGGGAATAAAGAGGGCGCGGGCAGTGATCCGCGAGGAATTCCAGCCGAGCGGCAACAAGAGTGGTGGGGGGTGGCTGCTAGTTGTGCACTGCAAAAAAATGATCATTACAAGACTGTGATTGGGTCTAATTTTTTTTTTTTTTTAACTCTTCAACTCTTCATCTTATCAAATGATAAAAGCATACCATAGCGGCACAGATATAAGCACAACAAGCCATAATTGAGAAAACAGAAACTTGTCTTTCTTCAGTACGATGTTGTATTAGGGACCTTCCATCTTCTTAACAGCGCTGCTGACTGAGGACTCACAGTCATTTGGTAAAAATGATCACAGACCGGCCGGGTTGGCAAAAGTACTGAACTATGACATCATGTTACATGATATCTGGGGATTGAAGTTGAAATTTTGGAGGAGCACGAACCTTTGAAATTGCCAGGTGCAGTTTTAAAAAGTCAGTCAATCAAGTGCTTTTACACAAGATCAAGAACAAAATGTAAATCTTTAAGCCTATACTTTAATGTTGATTTACAGAAGTTTCACTTGCTCCTTTTGTATTCCTCCTAATTTAATTTAATCAGATCAGCAGATTTTTTTTATTTTGCACAAACATATCATTTAAAATAGCATGAACAATCATCATGACTGGGATGTGCAAAAGGGAGGTATGAAACCCAAAAGGGCTTCTATGAAAACCTCACCCACATGTTCAAAAAACAAATCTGTTACAAGTTCAAAACAAGAAGATAGGAAATAATTAAACAATAACGAAAAATAAGCAGAAAAGTAAGTGACTGTGTTTCTTCCAAGAAAATGTAATTGAAGCAAAGTGATGGATGAAATGAAAACTTGTTCACACCACAAGATAACGTTACTGATGAAGTATTTGTGTGGGAGATAGAGAGGCATAAAGAAGATAAAAGGAGGGGAAGTGAAGCTTAATGTGTGTGTGTGTGTCTGCTTGTGTGTGTGTGTGCGTGTGTGTGTGTGTGTCTGTGTCTGTGTGAGGCCTCTTTAATGTTTTGGGAGAGAGGTTTAAAGGCTAACATCGTGTTTGGACCTTGAATAGCGCTCCTCCCCTGGAGGAAAAGGTCCCGGTATGGATGACAAAGGGTCGTGTTCTTTTAGGCATCTGCAAGCCCAAGGTTGTGTTTTATTGTCGGTCACGCCTGTTGTGCACGTGGGTGGCCGCGCATGGAAGTGTGCGCTTGGAGTTATGGCTATGGAGTGTGTGTGCATGCCGTGTTTACACATAGGTGTAGGCATGAGTGAGTGTGTGTGTGGAGGTTTAGCGCATGTGTCTGTGTGTCAACTTGATGTTTGTGTGTGTGTGTGTGTGTGTGTGTGTGTCTGACTAGACCTGTATGTGTGTGTTGGCACAACAGTGAGGCTTTAGCACAAAGTGGTTTAGCATGTGTGTGTGAGAGAGAGAGAGCTGTGGGCCAAGGAGAGCAGGGATTTCAGGGGAAAGGGGGGGGGGTCATGTGACCATTGGTTCTCACAGGGGCAGCGGGCAGTCGGAAACAAGAGGGCAGCGTGTTAGGGCCGCATGCCTGTTTCATTGTTTGTGTGTGTGTGTGGATGCGAGGGGGGATGGAGGGGGGGCTCACTACTGAATGCAGTCGAATCAATCCTGAAACATCAGCATCAACACACAAGCACAAACGGACGTGGACGAGGCAGGACAGAGGCAGCACTGTCTCTGGGAACTGACTCAACAGAAGCAGTAGAGTATTTCCTCCTCATTTATCTGTCTGTGTCTCCTCTGTCTCTGTCTCTGTCTCTTCATTTGTCTGGATCTGTTGTCAGACAAGAGAAAGGAAAGTACGTCTCCCTTGTTCCTTCTTTGTCTTTCTCGACACTTCTGCCTTTCGCTCAGAGCAGGTTGTAAATACAACAACAACTAGATACTCCTATATGTATGAAAGCTGAACCGGGGGTGTAGGAATACAAAGTGCTAATTTGATATCCTACAGTTATGTCTCTGGTCTGATGCCCGGCGCTCGCATTCCTTCCCTGACAAAGTGCAAAAAAAAAAAAAAGGGAGAGAGCAGTATATCAAAACATGCAGTATTACCCAGGGTGGAATAAAAACCTCTGTGATATGTTATTAAAAGTGAATGTTAACCAAGCAGACAGACGGGGAAAACACTGTGATTTAAAAGCCACCGGCCACGAGAGCAGTTGTGGAGGGGAGACGTCCACGATAGTCCACTGGAACCGTTGGGACGGAGCCTGGTTCTCCTGGGCAATGAGGTGATGGCTGTTGGGGAATAATGTCACTCACTTTCAAAGCCACACAGCCGTCAGGGAAGCAGACGGACTGAGGCATTCTGTGGCTTTCACTATGTTGGAGACTCCACAGAATAATCTGAAACCTTTAGCTATTGAGAGGCACTCAACTCGACCGGCCAAACCCAACGACAGCAAAGACGTTCATATTTTCAAATACCGCAAGTTAAAAAGATGTCTCAGATCGGGGCCTAGATTGGCCCTTCCCTTCCGAGTCCCTGACGCTGGCTTCTGAGTTCTCCGCAGAGAGTTGCCAGCTTGTGTCGGTGGTTATCGCAAGGTCAGCTTTAGTGTTGTTTAGTTTATTTGTTTATTTCATTTCATATCATTTTCATATCGAGCATAAAAACAAAAAAATAGAACTCATAAAAAAATGACAATACTGTAACTCTTGAATGAAAGGGGGCAGAAAGAAGCAAACTTATATTGTCTACCCCTTGTTACAAAGAATTAATTCACAAATTAGATCATATAGGCTACATCCAAGCAAAGAAGAAATGGAAGTTGACGAAGAAAAACATCAACAAACAACAACGTCATCAGCTAAATTAAACTAAATAAATAGGGGGGATTCTGGCACAACTTTTTTTTTTTTTTTTTTTTTGGGGGGGGGTTAAGGCCTCCACAGCTGTGAGAAAAAACACAGGACACAAAGGTTGCCTTGATTTCCAGACTGCTCGCTGATTCCCAAGGGTGTGGACTGGTCCTGGTGAGGACAGTGTCGGGGACGGGGAGGGGGCCAGAGCAAAGGGACGGACCTACAGTAGTGCGCGCCGTCTATGACATGTCCTCCGCGGTACCGGGCGCCTCTGTCTCCCCGGTGACCCAGGAGAGCGTTAGGGCCCTTCGCTGAATAACCAACCACATTCAGACGAAGGGCTAAGAGGTTAATTGAACCTCTGTGCTGCGCCTTCCTCTGTGTAATTTACTGTGATTAATGCATGGAGGTTACTGTCAGACTCATTTACTAATTGTCCAAAGCAGTACATAATTAACCACATCTGCAAAAATGTGTCTGGGACTGTACAGGCCTCGGCAGAACACTAGGACTTGTGTCTCTTGGTCAGAACGCATGCTATTTCAAAACATCAGCTCTTCTCTTACATCGTACACAGCCTGGCTGGAAAGACTAATGCACTACAATAGCTGACGAGCTCCTCTGTAAAAAAAAAAAAGAGAGAGAGAAAGAAATCTATCTTTGTTAAACCTGCCATTGCTTATTTAATTTTTTTCAGGACAAATGCTCTCCTCCAGCAGCGAGAATCTGGGTTACTCAGTGTGAGGAAAACTTCAGAGAATTAACACCTCATCACTCCAAGAGGCCCTTCACACAAGTTCCCCTCCCCAAAACCAGCGCCTGGGTCTGACAAGCAAAACTTTTCATCAAGAGAAAAACCCAAGTCAAAGAGATCACAGTGTACTCTTTTATAATGCGCTCCTGACTAACAATGTGATATCCTGAGTAAACTTTTTAAGTTCTCAAGTTTTTCTGTTTTTTTTTCTTCTTCTTCCCCGTCTGTCAAACTCAGCCTGTCTTGCTCTGTTCCCTGTGTCAATTATTTCTGGAGATTCTTTTAGCCAAACTGTCAGACAGCTTTCTAAACTGAGGCTGCCATGTAGGTAGCTCCAGCTCTGCTTGTGTTAACTTTCTTTTGCAATAGCGTCAGTTATTTGAATGCTGGAAAAACTTACAGGGAAGGTTTTTTATTTTTTTAATTTCTTTTTGGATTGCGCTCCTTGAGATAGTTGCAAATAAATACCAGAAATTACATAGGCTATATAATGTTGTAGTCTATAATCTGCAGCTCTTGAGGAGCTTAAAAATTTAATGGAGCCGTCTTTTTTTGATGATATGGATGGCCAAATTCCCCTGGCGACGTGCTGCCAAAGCTTATCTGTGAGAGAGAGTGTGTGTGCGCATTAATTTTCCTGTGTGTTCTCTCTGCTGGAGTATGTGCCTGCATACGTTGAGCACATTCTGCCAGCCCAGTGCCGTGACCTTGTGTCCCCGCTGTGTGCGACTGTGTGTGTATACTCAGCGCTCAGGGTGCCTGGCCTATTCTCTTGCTCTTTCTTGATAATGGGTGTATACATTTTAATCGTGGATTACTTGTCCAACTCAGAGGAGGTACTGTCTGTCAGTGTGGTGCATGCAGACAGCTGCTACAGGGCCCTGAAACTGAGGAAAACTAAAATAAAAGCAATACTGTTTCGATTTTTTTTTCCATTTTAGCACTGCTGACTTAAGGCATCAGCACACACAAAACCATGAGGACAGTGCTAATATAAATCTGGGGAATGTTTCAGATTTATTCAATGAATTCTGTGCCCAAAATGTTAAAGGTATAACATGTAGGAATTCCCCCCATCTAGTGCTGCGGTTGCATATTGGAACGTATTCTTGATGTTGCATTCACGCGAAATCGAGCAGACATCAGACAGACAACAGACGCTGCATGTAACAGGATAAACAAGCGTCTATGTAAACAAGTGGTCCGCCAGGACGAGGCAAAACAATACAGGCGTGACAATATGTTGTCATTGTGATGTTGTATTGTTTACCTGACCCACGTTTTAACGTCTTTCTCTGACATCCGGTTGGTTTGCCGACGGCCGTCTGCCTGACTGCACCTGAATGCAACATCAGTGCCTCCGTCCTTCCTCACACTACACAGTGGTGACAGTTTTAACAGGCGCTACCTGGAAAACTTTCTCCCCGAGCTGACAGCTCCGGTGAGTTTCTATGGTTACCTACGGTCACGCTGCCACTCAACGTAGAAAATGGCGATGCAACATGGCAGCCTCGGTTCGGTGCGTCGCCCACTTATGTATTTGTAACGACTTGTAACAACTCATTCTAAGGTACGAGAAAGCTTTCATTTGTATGCGGGTGTGATTCCACTTCAGTGAAATACGTATTTATGAAAGCAATATTTGATTTTTGCTAATAAAAAGCCAAATAAGTTACTGGGGCTTTAAAGAAAATAACAATTTCAACTGAACTCAACACTTGTTCCTTTGAACAGTGAAGGACAGTGCAGGCTCTCGTTCCCTCAGACCCTCAAATCCAAATTTTGATGGATATACAAACTGACAATGATTAGATTTACATCAATTAAAAACCACTTGCACCCTTAAGCTTTAATACAATTTCCAATGTCATGCTTAAACAACAGTCTATATTTTCTAAGGGCATCGTTTAGGACTAATTACAGCAAAGTCAAACTTCCCTGCCATTAATTGTTATTTATGAGGGTGAATTAATTTTCAGAAAGTTGTGGGCTACTTTGAAATGTACACTGACCTTGGCAATAGGACACCAACACGGTAATGCATTCACACCTTTGGCAGATTTTATGCAAACGAACCGCAAACTGAATATTTGATCAGGTTTTTTCCTCACCAAGGTCACATGGTTGGAGCTTTTCCCACTGACTCTTATTCTGTATTCTCTGTAGACGTTTCTATTATACAGTACAAGCACTCTAAACCACTATATAGCCGAAAGGTACTATATAAGACTTTAAAATGCTCAGTAACCTGACCAGAGTCTTAAATTTTAGGCTGTCTTCCATGTTCATGGTTGTCACTGACATGCAGCCTGCTTGAATGAGAGTGCAAATGTGGTCAACTCCTGGGGGAGTACAGAGGGGAGTGAGGGATTGTGGGTTGTAATTAATTTACTGCAAGATTACACTGGATAATGCCCGTATCATTACAAAATTAGGCTGACAGTGGTCTTGGTGTAGATAGTGTCAGGCACATGTCAATACACACAAGAATGAGCATTTGTGTATTTGCATGTTTGTGGAGGCTATTATAGCCCTTGAGACATCCCTAAGTGGCAAATGGTGTTTAATTATACACAAGCAGATGTACACGCGGGCAAATAGCCTGCATAACTCACTGAAACAAAACAGCTCCAGCCTGATATGACTGAATGTGCGCGAGTCTTGCACTTAAAATGAGAAATAGACAGGAACAGGAAGAGGAAGATCCGCTCCTTTAAGTAGTGAAATAAAGCTCATTAGGGATTTTTTTCCCCCCAAGTTATGCCAAAATATTACCCTACATTGCCCAAGCATCACAATATTTGTATCACCCCCTTAACATTGAATGCTGCACAAATATCTGGGGTTGGTATCCCTTTACAGAGAAGGAAGAGTCAAGAAATGGTAAGGGAGATGACTAAAGACCTAATTTGGCAGAGAAAAACTTGGCCCGACCACTAGTGTAATATAATTATGATTACACAGTAGATTAGCAACTGAAAGATTGTTATATTAGATTATTGCTGAAATATTACTGAATAAAGCAAATGATGAAATCCTTTCGTGCAGCTTTGTTGCTTCTACCGCTGAACATCACCGCAGACTTTGAGATGGATCAAAGCATCTTTGGAAATAAAATATTCTGTATTTATCTTCTCTGAATTTAAAAATCCATTTGTTTTAACTTCTGAAAGTTTGCAGCTGTGTGTGGAAAGAATAACCAAGCTCTCTCTGTCATTATGCCAGTCTCAACTGTTTCTCCCCTTTTTAAGCACAACGAAGCGGAAACCTGCTCTAAAGGATTCATCCTTCATGAAAATTTGCACTTTTGCTTGGTCTGCAGCGTCACAGCCTCTCCCTGCTGCTCCAACATGCACAAAATGTTTTCAAGAGGAGCCCTCCGGAAAACTTGAAAGCATCCCTGCATTCTGTCCTTTCTCTCACTCTTTCCCTCTCCCTCTTTTGATTTGCACTCACACAAAGGCAGTCAAAATGCAAAAATGCTTGACCATTCCACAGGCGTTCTCCCTCTGCATAAACTTCTCGGTTGCCCCTTTGTCCGATTAATACCTTCATGTCTTTCAGGCTCGCCTCCACCCCCCCCCCCCCCAGCCCAAGCCCCAACCCCACATCGCCATCCCAGACAAGCCTTAGTCCTCATTATACACAGCTTCCACTCTAGTTCCCAAGATTAGGCAAATGAGCTCCCAAGCACAGTCTATAGACAGCACCGGACCCCACTCCCTTTTCAAAATCAATTCCGACATTCAACGCCGTTTTTAAGCATTATGTTACTTTCTTATACTTGTGCAACCTAAAATTGTGGTTTCGACCACAAATGAGCCACAAGCGCATCAAGTGGCTATTAAATATGTTATATCAAATTTCAAATTCACAATGATTCATTCAGAGTGAGCATTCCTATCAATAACAATAGTGCATTCTTAAGCAGTGGGGCAAATCTCTTTACAGAGCACCGAATGAGCCCTCTTGAACAAAACACATCACATGCAATGCAAACATAATTCAACATCAATTGAATCACTTCCTGTCACTTCAAAAAAAAAAAAAAGCAGCATGCACTAATGTATTATTGCTCACTTATTTTTCAATGACCTGCAGCGCTTACTGTAGAAAAAAAGCTGTAGTTTGCAAGAAGACTATACACACAGAGACAGGAAAGGCTTTTTTCCCTACTGTTGACCTATTAACAATTTCATGCTATGGAGAATGCTGTGCTTAATGTGAGCGTACCTCATGCATAAAATTCTCTGAATCATTAGAGTCACTAAATTACCACGGGTCATATAAAATAAGATCCAGTTTCAGTGGCCCTTCTTTGAGGAGCTTATAACCCATAATGATCAATGCAAATATGATATATTCCCTGACAATACCAACAGAATGTAGAATGTAGAATGTATGTAAAAATAAAATAAAGAAAGAGAGGAGCCTGTTTTGAGTGGCAGCGGTCAAGAGAAGAAAAAAAAATAGGTGATATGATTGACCATATTGTAAGTCATGAGTTCATTTACTGTGGTGTAGGTTGTAAGCATACCATTTTCAATTTACTTCCTGGGCACAATAAATATATTTGCCGGGAAAAGTACAATCTTTCCTTATCAGATAATGAAATCTCATATTTGGGAGTCCCATATCCCAGCTTGGACTCTATCCCAGCTATGTGTATTTTTTTTCCATCAAACATCTTCACAACACAGTTACAGGAGGACACAGTGTGGTATTGAGCCTCAGAGTGATGTGAAGCTAATAACAGCATCCCTACTGCTCCCATCCCACTGCCTTAACCCTCTCCTACCTTTCATTCACCGGTCAGGACCAGAGGGACTGAGGTCAGTTGAGACAGGGTTAAAGGTCAGAACCCACCCAGGGCACCTCACATTGTCCAATCTGATTCGGATTGTCTGGGGTCACGCTTTGATTAAAAATCAGCTATTCAAAACTGATTTTAGATTGCCTTAATAAGGTTCAACAACAATGTCCCTAAATGCTAAATATTCATGTGTTGTCTCAGATTTCTTGAATGCTTACCTTCATTTAAGATTGGATATCATCATTTTCCCCATAGAATAGTATTACACTACCCATCACTGAATAGTTCCATATACTGTCAAGTGAGGTTTCATTTCTTTTTTTCATTATGAAGCAGATTCTATATTAATGCTGTAAAAGTATTAAAATATTCAGCCCACAGAGAAATCCACACAGTGCATGTCCTGAAACTGAGCCAAATGGGCAATCAGGACTCCTGTCATTTTGTGATATCACCACAAAGCAGTCGTTGCCATGCCCACATCCAACCTAACAGGATCTGAGTCTGGTATCTGCTTTATTTCCATGAGTGAGCCAATCAGAATCATCTCAGCGATCATAGACCTGTTGCACCAGAGAGATGTAAATCTACACTGAGATGTTCTTGGAACTTAAAATGACAAATATATCTTCTTATGGATAGCAACACAACATCTGCTGTCTTCCTCAGAGTACTGTCACAACTTAGCAGAGAAACTATACTACGTTTTGAACTTAGAAGAGTTGACTTTTGGGATTTATGAATGCATTCAGAGTCAAGGTCATTTTCCTCTCCCAGCCACATGCATCATGTACACGGGTTGTAATGTTGCCTCCGATTGGATACAAAGAACTTAAAACATTACAGCCCTCACGTTCCTTCTGTCAGTCCCGCAGGAAACATTGGCCATCTGATCAAATAAGTTTTCACTGCCAATGACTTAGATCTAGAGGACAATGCGATAGATCACCAGCTGACAGCTATGAACTCAGAGAACGTCAAAGTCAGCAGTAAATGCCGAAAAACGCAGTGCTGAAGTTGATAAAACAACTCTCTCCATCTTCTTGGCGTTAACCTTGATGTATATTTCTTCTCTCTCTCCTCCACACCAGGACGACCAGAGAGAATTGTTGTTAACCCAGACAGCACTCGCTCCTTGACACTTGCTCTCAATTTATTCTGCTTGTGTGAGCTAATCTTTAGAAGAAAAAAAAAAAAGAGGAAAAAACCTCACAGTGTAATGGCTACATGAACATTACTTTTCTAGATGCATACGAAATGGAGAAATACATAGGTAGTAAGGATGGGAAGTGTGCAAGTTGTCCAATAAATTCCGAAGTCTGGCTGCATTTGTTTGCTTTATATTTGTCTGGTTTCATCCTTGTGGACCAAGACGTGACATATAGTTGGCAGGTAAACCTTTGCTTGAATCCGCTTCACAACTGCTTAATGCAGGAAGATATTGCAGGCCTTTCAAACTTGGAGAGAAGTGTGAATCCTAAGCAGGCAGCCAAGATAATAACAATTCATCATACATAGCTATTGGTCCGATCTAAGCTGGATGACGGCCAAAACAGCACTTTCCAGAGAGAAAAGACACCTTTGCCTTTTAAAGCAGCCATAAATCCCATTGATTGGAGTTAAATGCTTTCATTCTGTGGATACTGGCTATTACACCGGGCAGCGTGTAAAAGGGGGGGAGAGATCATTCAGAAACAGCAAGGTACTCAACTAATGTTCATTTTAGATGAAGTCAATATTAGACCAAATGTGTAGAACAGTACTGCAGGTCAGATGTTTTAGAAACCTCTGGAAACATGACTGTGCATATTCTCAGTGAGCTGCAGGTATCTTAGAAACTGAAGCCCAAACTATGCTGTCACCTTTGCTCTTGCAGGTCATCCTTGTGTTATGCTTAGTCCAATATACTCACTATACAGTATATCTGATGTGTACTGCACAAGACACCAATCCCAACCCCAATTGCTTTCGAGTGACTTACAGAGTACACTTTGTATCAGGAGAGACAGCGCAACTTTGTGGCTGGCAAACGTCAGCATGTTGCGTCTTCAGCGCCATCCCATTCTCACATCTGCTCCCTGCTCTGTGTTTAAGGCAGAACAAAGAAAGAGACGCAGCACGTTGCAACCAGGGTTTGTTCACTGCAGGGAAACAGAGATTTCTTGGCTGGACCACTGAGGTTATTTTTAGCACTGGCTCATTGCGAGGTCTAAAGCACAGCTCCAACCTGAAACATGTCTTTTTTGCAAAACTTTGACACCAAGTCTCATCAAATCCTTGATTGCAATGGTATGTCAGAAAACAATGAGAGCCAGAGTCCCTAATAACAGGGACATGTGGCATATAAGCTCCAAGCACATCCATAGCACCTGGATGAGGAAAATAATGAACTCACTACTACCATCAAACTTTTAATTAGAATCACTTTAACTGTTAAGAGCAGAAACTGTGCAGGAATATTGTGATGCAGATCCCAACACTGTCAGCTCCATTCTACTCCCTCTTAAGATCAGCACGAAGAGAGGGAGACAATATACACTACTAGTCACAACTACACTGACAAACATTGTGTTCATGCCAGAAGCACTGCTGCCAGGCATTGATTGATGCTTCTATCAATGTGCTATCTTAACAGACTAGAGTAAATGTGCCTTTGGTTCAAGCTGAATTAGTGCAGATTCAGAGGCTGGAAGTCCTCCAGAGTGTAGGTTGCTGTGCCCGTGGGCAGCCTGTTTATCTGCCTTTGAGCCAGATCAGCAGCACCATGTACTAAATCATACCTATTTATTTGCTGGTTAAGACTGTAACGTTTATTTAACAATCAGAATTGAGTGGGGTCAGGACTCTGCTTCCCACAGGCCTCTCTCTGGCTCTCTGTTTATTTCATGATAAAGACAAAATGAAATCAAGGACCTTGAATTTTTCAGTTGCTGAAACCAGGTTGAATGGGCAATTATTCTATAAAAGCGTGATTGCCCTCAATTGTTAAATGGATAACACAGCAATCCACATTCATTTCAGTCAGATGGTTTATTGCTAAATAAAAGGAGTGTTTTAGCAGAGAGGGTAACGTTAACAGTGCTGCAGTCTGGAGGTAATGTCCATGACATTTATTTTGATGGCATTTCTGGTTCTAATTGCTATAAAATTACGCAATTAGATCTTTTCATTTATGAATATTAAATACATTTTTGCAGAATTAGGCCTATAACAGTAAAAAGCAGTCACTGAGCTCATCATTCATATTTTGAAAACAGGCATCGTCTGCCACGTGGCTGATCGCCTGTTTTCTTAGCTAGGTAGCTGAATTGCTGTTTAGCTGGCTGAATGACTTGTTGATGAGCTGTCTGGAACAACAACAGTCTCCTGAGAGAGCAGCCACTACAGTTGATCTGGCCCATCCCTGAACAGCATGGAAATCAGCACAAAGCCGCCTTCTCTGTTTTCAGTTGCAAGAAAACAATACTCCCCCTCTCTGGATACTTTGGCTTACAGGTTCAAATCTCTGCAGTAATCTATACATTTCTTTCAGAGAATCATAAACGTGTCAGTCTAAGTGTGGATATCTGTTCCAGGAAGTGCATGATGTGAGGCAATGATTAAGCAGAGCTGGCCCAAATCCCCTGCCGATCTTCTTGTAGCTGACATGAAAGCAGCGCTGCACTGGAAAACAAGGGCAGAGTTCCTTATGTTAGCCCAGGCAGACGTGTCACTTACTGTATTAAAAAAAAGAAAGAAGAACAAAAGGAGAAGAGAACAAAGAAAAGAGGTGAAATTATAGAGCTATATCTTCCCTTGTGGTTTCTCTGTTTTTGCCGAGGGATATTGCAACCATCTGAATGCTAATCTACCCCTTTTGTCTTTCTCCCCCACCATCTATCCATCCATCCATCCATCCATCCATCCATCCATCTATCCCGTGTAAAGCACAAAAAGTGGAGCAATTATAAAACAACACTTGCACATAGTATACTGTTACAGGCCAGCTCCTCCTCAAGGACTCAAAGACGAAGCTATACCACAAAGTCCCTTGTTCCCCCTCTGGCCGAGCATATACGTAGTTACCCCCCACACTTACTTTACGCAAATAAAAATGCACAGCACCGCTATACTTAAATATTCTCCACTGAGGGTGCTGAATGTTTTAAACTTGCTCAGCTGTGTAATACATGGAGATAATCCGCTTACGTCTCCAAACTAATTGTAGAGAGAGGGAGATCTGAAGTGTGATGAACCTACATATATGCAATACACACCCACATCTGCTCCTGCTAGTGTCCAAAAGGGATCTGTGGCCTCACCCAGCTGAGCCCTTCATCTCCTGAGGCAGGCTGCCATTAAGTAATAAAGGAAGCGCATGGCTAACGACAGAAATTAACATGCTGACTTCTGCAATCTTAATGAGGAGATTAGGTATGATTTTCCTTGCTACAGCTCTTGTACCAAGCTTCATCATGTCTGTGTTGTTGGGACTCCATCCCGCCAAGTCTGGCTTCAATAATCAGCACATTAAAAACTGCTGCTGACAAGGAAAAGGCAGTCGGTTACAGTCAATTCTGGACCTTGCAGTCCAACAAAAATATGTGATTATTGTTTGCAGTAAGTCCCTCAGCAATCCCAGACCTGAGTCAAGTATATGCAATCTGCCTGAGTCTACTGGCCAGGGAGCTAAAAGGAACTAATGACTCATGTTCTACTGATAGATCGGCTCCGTGTGTGTTTTAAGGAGGACAGGGGAGGGCTTGGAGAGTTAACCCTTCACTGTCACTGGATAGAAACAACCAAGATGGAGGACAACGGGGAGCGTGTCACGGCAGGTTAATTCGTTCAGGGAACAAGCGTGTTTACCAGCCTGGTTATCTACATACTGAAGCATATGCTGCTCTCACGAGCGAGAGATCCTCTGTGCAGATGGCCTTCGTTGAAAATCACATCCGACTCTTACTCAGCCGTGTAAACCGGTTGGCATTGGCTGAGGGGCTGTAAAGCCACACATAAGTAGGAGGCAGAAATGAGCAGCAACATCACTGCTACTTGCATCGAGTAAATTGAAGGGGGGGGGTTGGCGAAAGAGGACTAAATTCTAATGGTTCATGCAGGTTTGGTAATGAAATGAAAGAATGGTAAATTTAAGAATGATAAATTTATAACATAATTGGGTAACATTTTACAATATGGGCCCCTTAATTAATATTAGTAAGTACATTATTAAGCATTAATATATAAACTAATGTGTTAATTAATGCTGAGTAATGCATACATAATGATAACTAATTACATTATTCAACATTTAAATGTATTAACTAACTTTGAGTAGTAAACATAAATTAACTGCAAGTAAAACCTACATAATAATGATTGGTAATATATCTGTAAACAGATAATTCATGCTTAATAATGTACTAACTAATGTTAATTAAGGGCCCCTTATTGTAAAGTGTTACCCATAATTGTCAAATGATATTTCACTTAATAAATTGAAATGTTTTCAGCATATTCTCTTTATCCTATTGAATTATTGACATTGCCAAATGCTGTTTATCAGCTTTTGCTTTGAAAGCGAGCAACCAGCCAACTGCAAAATGACTGATTCTGATTGGTCTATAATTCAGTGAAATACATTACAGCATGGAGGACTACACATGGGAAGCCGATGACAACTGGAACTTCAACTGAATCTGTCAATCAGTATGAAGGAGATGAAAAGTGAGGGTGTGGAAGATTGGGAAAGAAACATGGTGGGGGTGTTATTTTCCGTCTGAATGGTGATCACAGCATATGAGCCTCACTATGTTGAATGCCATGAGTGGCAAAAAGTCACTTCCTTCACTGCACCTTCTCCTGAGTGATAACAGCCAGCCTGGCAATGGGGGAAAATAATGCTAAAGAAAATACAAAATAACCTTGGCTGCAAGAGCATGAGATTGACTGTTTGCTGTGAGCGATTTGATTTCAATAGATAAACATAAAGCATGCACAGAGACAAATCTTCTGCATACTGCTCGGACAATTTCAGATAATTATTGAAATTGAAAGTAGCACAAAAAAAAGAAGGGATGATAAATTCAAACAGGCATCATCTAGTCATATGTAGCTAAGATTGTATGAATGAACTCCCACTGACTATTCATCCACTTCGCAAGAGGCTTTTTGGCTGAATCAAACTGCCGCCATAAGAAGTCTGCCAAAGGCCCGGCTCTCATTTGAAACTGATTATAGAGTGAAAAAACTAAGGAGAAAAAAAACCCTGTTATCTTTAAGTGTTCTCCAGAAACGAGAGCTCATATCCTCTACAGCAACGTCTGAGAGCTGGACTCTGAGGTTAAAACACTGTAAAGCCGGAGTGTTCACAGTTTTAATTGCAACTGGGTGATTGGGGCTCAATGCAAAACTTGATTAATGTCATCTACGCTCGTTTAGTGTTTAATCATCATTTGCTTTCCCCACCTACTGCGCATGGTGTCTGTAAAAAGGTTCTTGTGACATTTTAGAGAGAGGTGCTTCAAGGGCATTGACAACTATCAATTTCTCAAGAATTTTACAGAGTCTAGTGCCATCTCTCTCTCCAAAAGGCACCTGGAGTTTTTAACGCTTGACATGAGTTATTTTGTATCGTATCGAGTTGTAGACGTCTTGTGTAAATGACTTACTCTCTCTTCTTCTACCAAACAAAACAAACTCGACCATTCCACAGCAGTGTCATTCAGGCATCATGTATTTTGGCCATGTTTGCAAAGAGTAAATTCCCCAATGGTCCCCTATAAAGGTTTCATGTTTTTGGGGAAATATGTGATGCATTGCAGCTGCAAAGACTGGATATAATGGATATCTGTTCACTACACCCAAAACACTTTGCTCCAGTCCTGAGACAATCTTGCACCTTCTACAGACTACATCCCAAAGGAGCAATTCACTGTGTCAGAGATGTCGACTGCCTCCACCACCCACACATCCACCGACTCTCGCATTCACACTGCTGAACTTGAATCAAACAAGTTGGTGGTAAACACTTCACTTGGGTTCAATGAACAAAGAATGTTTCTTCTCTCCTATCTCCGTTGAGATGCCCTTGAGCCAAACACATCCCCAACTGTTCCAGGAAGGAGTGGCACATCTCCATCAACTCAAGTTCCTATGAAAAGAACATGAAATGCCGCAATATTTACGCAGTGCATAAAGTCTACGCATCAAGTATGATTTTGGTTGGAGCTGAGAGCAGAGCAGGGATCTGGGCTGTGGCTGCAGAGGGAGGAACAGAGATAGAGCTGAGGAGGAAGGTCGGGACAACACCGGGACTAGAGCCAGGCAGAGAGGAATGGGGCTTGGGAGGGATGTGGTCAGGACAGAGCTGAGGCCAACTACGCCTGGGGAAGCAGCAAAAAAATATATATTCTTAAATAATTTATCCGTGTCTTTAGCACTTTTTAGTGAAAACACATGTTATAATTACTTTTTCAATGTAGTTTCCAGTTCCTTTTGGGAATTTCCCCTGGAAAACACAGCACTAAAAGAGATGGGTCCATTTTATTTAACACCACTCGATTACATAAAGAATAAATATGACTTTAATGGGAGCTAATTCAATTATGTCAAAGCTGTGTTTCCAAGAGGAACACCCAATTTTTAAGATAAAATGTCTAACTATAATAATGGATATAGAAAGTTGCCTTGAGAGAGACGAAAAGCAAAAATAAAAAGTTTTGTGCTGAGGAGATTCTTGAGAAGGGAGATAAAACAAAGACGGACAGCTGCAGCTTCCACTCAGAGCCCCATAAATAATCCACATCTGCAGCGAAATACTCAAGTGTGACATTATTCATCAGGCAATTTTTGCATCTTTAAAATCCCCTGTCCCTGCCAATAAGGTGCCTTTAAATAAGAGCCGTTTTATCAGATTGGGCTCAATGATAAAGAGCTTCTCCACATGGTATGCTGAGTAGAATGATGGTTTCAGACAGCCCATTAACCACTTCAATTAGACCTGCTGGTTCTCACCTCCTCCTCACTCCATGTGAAACAGACTTAACCCTTCCTCTGTGCAGCTGTACACGCCGTCTGACACACGCTCAAGTGAGGAAAAAAAAACAACAACACTGAGCACCATTCACCGCACACATCTGGTGCTGCCCGCCTGACGCCTTAAAAAAAAAACAGCACATATGTTTCTTTATGGCCACAAGCACAATCATGTCTCTCCTGACAACCTAGCAAAAGGCTCTTAAATCATTTGGCACCAGTGAAGTCCTAAACCAGAGACAGAGTGACAGGTAATGTATTTCTACGAAGTGGTGCGTTTCTATTCAGGCTCCTGGGCTGTTAATGTTTCACATTAGCACGGGGGATGACAGGTGGCGGATGGTCAGAGGGAAAAATAGTGAGGGTAAAGCTGTTTCTACAGATCCAGCCTGCAGCAGGACAAAGGAGGTAAAGATGGCAGCAAATGCTGTGTTTTGAAATGGGGCATGCAAGGCTGTAAGAGTGAGCTGTTGAGAAGTGCCCTCCAGCTACCCAACATGAGTGTAAGCGACAATGAGTGAGAGTTTAGCACACTTCTTTTGTCAGCTGAAGGATTAGGTGCTGTGAATTGCTAGTCCCTGCTTTGCCCCGATTGAAAGGCAAAAAACCTTGAGATTTACCGGGTCCTTTCTCTGTGTTAGTGCTTTACTAATCATTTTCTGAAATGCACAGACTGATCTCAACAAGTTTCAATGACCGCCGGTTGATGAACGACTTAAACTAACTGGACCACTCGGAGGGGCGGTGCATATGACACAACAAATACTTCAGAACTAAATCGAAGCCAAATTCTGGAAATGTGAAATTGTTTTTTCTGTTTTTCTTCCAGGGCAGAATAATAACTCGATAAGCGTTCAACTTTGACATCAAACTGGAAGAGCAGAAGAAGCCACGCACAGTGAAAAACAACAACAACCCGAGGAATGGCGGCAGTACAGTAAGTGTAGACACAGCAACAGGTGGAAAGGAAAACATAAAAAAACAACAAAAAAAGACTTGTGTATGGAGATATTTTGGAATAGACACGGATCATCAAGGACAGTTCATAAACAACCAAAAGCCAGTATGCAAATGATGTCATGTCAATTTTATACAGGAAACACTTCAGGAGTCTGGGTCTGTGAACCCTATTCAGGGTGATCAAATGTATTTTGTTAACTTTATATTGGCATGTTATCACAGTGTTTATGTCCTGAAATGTTACTGTGAATTATAACACCAGCCAATGTTTACAGATGTCAGCTTTTGTGTTCTTATGTGTTATAGTGTGTGCACAGCAGCTTATGTAGTTTTTTATTGTGGTATTTAATTTAATATGGACATTTGTAGAGTCTGAGACCAAATCTCAGTATCTTCACTACATGTTATCACTCATTAATATTCATACAATTCCTCTGTATTTTGGTTGGAGTAAAGCATTAACACAGTATACAGCACATGTACTGTAGTTAGAGGTGTTAGTCATTTGGAAAATGTTTATTGGGTTTGTCAGGTCACATCTGCCAGGTTTACAATTTAAATAATTTCATCTCTTCACTAAATACTGTTTTTGCATTCGTGCTGCATGGTCCATCATTGACATTTTAAACCTTGCAAATATGCTACGTTTTGTCATCGTTTCAGTGGTTTGCATGTGCTGGAAGCTATGGATTTCACATTCGAAAGCTAGCAATTATAAAATGTTTGTCATTCACTGACAGCCTGTAGTTCTAATCTTTGACAGCCAAAGCAGATCCACCCCATGCGGTGGAGAGCTATTCCAGCCAACTTTAGGAATTATGCTAAGAGAAATGTCAAAGTGGTTTCCAGATAGTTAAAAACCTGCCAGGTGCAATAATTTTTACTCAACAAAAGGGAAACTTCAGGCTTCTCAAAACACCTGCCTCAGGCCATAATATGCACAACAAAAAGACATGTAAATCTGTCAGAATCAAACGCGCAGACAGGAAAAAACCGCAGGCACAAAGGTGAAGAGAAAGATGAACATGTTTTTTTTTGTTTTTTTTTTATTGTGACAGCATGTTTGGCTGTCAGTATGTACCAATACTGTGGTAAGACAAACGGGGCTTTAAAGTATGACGACAAAAATATTAGCTGAAAGGCCATCTTTGCCCTGACCTTGTGTTCACACCTCCTCACAACTAATCCAGCTTCAGGCCTCTGGTTTCCATGTTAATGCCATAATTCCAAAAAAGCCTGTCGGCCCGACCCTGCAGGTGTTGAGTTTGAAGTAATGTAGACAGAAAGTGCTCTAACATTTGTGTGAGTGTAAGAGAGAGAGAGAGAAAGAGTGTCTAAGACTACGCAAAAAAGAATTGGAGAGACAGAAAATGAGTATGCTAGTATCTGTGAAATAAAGATTAGTGCATGTTCATGCCAAAAATCTGTCTGTAAGGAGGAAAACCACTAAACACTATTATGGCTCTCAATTTCTATTTCTCCAAAATAGGACATATTACTGTAGGCACTAAGATCAAAGGGAAATCATTTTTTGCGTAATATGCTGTTTTACCGGTTCTCATGCTGAGAAGAAAAGTTAAGTCACATAGCAAAATGACCCAAAGCCTTCCCATTCTGCTCAGTGTGGCAAAATGAGGCTAAGTCAAAACAACAATTGCCTTTCTCTTTGTGTTAAAAGCATTGAATTCAGTGTGCCCAGGGGATTTCTGGAGCATGGTTTTTAAATTATCCGTCTCCGTGTATTCCTATTAACTGGCAGCATGAATATATTGAGCCACGGAGTGTGTGTGCGTGTGTGAGCAGAGCCAGGAGAGCTGAGGTCCGGCTCCATCACTCGGCGCCGTGGCAGGGCCAGAGAGGCCGGATACACACACACACACACACACACACACCCTGCCAGAACGTCACATGGATGAGGACAGACGGCTGATCCCAAACATGCTTTTTCAATAAGTTTGACAGGCAGGCCTCTTGACAGCAGCCCCCATCAACTGGCATAGGCGCTACATGTATGTAGTGTGTCTCCCCGACCACTACAAAGTGTCAAACCATTTTCTAAGGGGAAGCAGATTGCAGAGTGCTCAGACGAGGTGTAATCAGGCTGGGGCGGTGCCACATGCAGCACAGCGTGTCAGTAACTCTACCTGGTTTTGGGGTTCCTACCCTGCTGGGGCCACCCATGCCACAAATACATGTGTTCCCGTACTGTATGGTACTGACGGCACTTTGGCCACGCCACAAAATAGCATGTGTTTGATATGTTCATTGAAAGCTGTGTTTTTGCACATGTAGCAGCTTAAAGGTTTTGCTCAGTTAAATGATCTTGTATAGAGCAGCAACAGAACAGCAAAATACTGTAGGAATCAGATTTCCATGCAGATGAGCTAAAAATGGAGGAATTTCTAAAACACTCATTTAAATTTAATGTAATTTAATTATTCAACTTACGTCCTTGACTTGAAGCAATTAGTCAAGCAACAAAAATACTGTAGCTATTTTGATCATTAATTAATCATTAAAGAAATCCCAGATTTTTTATTTTTTTTTGCTATTCTCTGATTTTATTTTTCTAATAATAGTAGGGGAAAAACGAGTGATTTAAAGATTGCACCAATACATAAGCCGTGGCAGTTCGTTTTATCCGAGAGTGCTTACAGTCTGACTGCTGCTGCTTCTTGGTAATAAACTACAATGAAACAAAAAAAAGTAAAGCCTAAATTTATTTAACTTCCTTCGTTGGACACTTGGAAATGCTAAGGCTAAAAATAGGTTAGAGACATGATGGATTGCTTGTATATATAGTGGGAGTGTGAAACACAAGACAATCTTGTGGTGCATTTATTGACATTCGTGCCTACTTGTATTATCTGCAGATGAAAAACCAATTTGGACTGTATGAATAATAATATTCTACATGTTTAACCCTATCATATGACATTCATTTCATTTAATGGTCTCAGCTGGATCTCTGTATTGATTTCACAGGCACAGCAGGTCTCTGGAGATTCTCTATGGATTTTCCAGCTGCCCTTAAATGATCCATTGTGATTTCTACCCGAAAGGCCCTGCCAGAGGAAAGCATGGAAAACAGTCATCATTTCGGCGTCTTCTTATATACCTGGCTCCCGTTTTGTAAGCCACGTTACCTCATGGCTGTATGGTGATTCCAGACATTGTTTTATTGACCCCACAGGACATGTATTGGTCTTTCTTTGGCAGCTGTATATCTGTGGGCATGTGTTTTAGAGTTAGTATTTCCTGCTGGAAATCTTTAACGGGGTTTGAAATTAGAATAAAATAACAATGAATTGTTAGTTGGAACAAGAGGGGGACAAGATGTTGCTGCATTAACAGGAGCTCTTACAAGTGTGAGTGTGGCAGAAAATGCTGCTGATTGCTCCCTACACTGGATCCACTTTCAGACAAGTGATTATGTAAATTCATGTAAGCTTTCTCTGCCCAAATGGAGCATTTATCATGGGCTTTGCTGCATATGAAACGACTGCAATGAAGTGTCAATTGATAGGGCTCCATAAACACAATCAGAAGGGTCTGATCTTTGCTGAGTCTAGATTATTGATTTCAGAGCTATAAGCCGAGGTAGACTGATGAGTGTGGTATGAGGTCAGAGAAAACACACACACACCAAGTCCTGCCTTTAACCACTATTATGACTCTGTTTAAAATGACACATTCTCACAATAAAGCCAAAGTAAGGTCACCGTGTCCTCCACCTGCCACACTCTGGTCGGCAGAAAACTCTTACTGCTCATCTCCTTCGGTCACACAGACACATATACCTTATCTAATTTTACATGGGTATGTTTTTGACATAAACAACACTTCAAACAGGCGGCGTTTAGCTCACTGGGTAGAGCTGCCGCCCCATGTTGAGGCTCAGTCCTCGGTGCAGGCGGCCCCGGTTCGAGTCCCGCGTCGGACGGCCCTTTCCTGCGTGTCATTCCCCCACTCTCTACCTCCCCATTTCCTGTCTCTCTCTCGACTGCACTATCGATTAAAGGCAATAAAAGCCCAAAAAATATACTTAAAAAAAAAAAAAAACACTTCAAATATGCTCCTCTTCATGAGTTGGTTCGATTAGAGACAGTCCTACATGCAGCGCTGCATGGCATTGTTACCTGTTGTCTTATTTCTTATCCTGTACTTATATAAATGCTGCTAGCACTCTGTCCTCTCTTATAAATGCAGGTTGCTATCTGTTTTCTTATTGTTGTAACTGCTGCTAATACTATGTTTTCTCATACTTACGCAGGTAGCTTCCTACTGTTATCCTTTTGTATGGTATGTCTGTCCGTCTTTAAATGTGAGGACTACGGATGGAAATTAGCTTTGAGCTAAATCCGGCATATTTACATGACATGATGTGCACGTCACAAATTGTTCATTAATGCGCACTGTCCTTGTCAAATAAACAATAAAATGAAATGAAATTAAAAATGAGATTTGAATTCACAAGACCCATCTGAGGATCTATTTTAAGAAGGAAATAGATTATGCCTACTTATGTTAAAAAAAAAAAAAAAACATATACATGAAGATCCCATTAAGAACACACCACACCCTGGGAAGATTATAATTGTAATATCTTTACCAGCTCCCAGCAGATCCCTCCCCCACAGTTGAAATGAAATTACAGCCTTGTTGTTGACAATTAACTATTGTGGCCTTGCAGTCCTCTGTAATTGGACTACAGACGATTAAGCAGTAAGAAGTGTGTTTACCCTGCTGCTGTGACGACCCTTGCCTTTGAGATCCTTCACCTTTGAACCCTCCATCCTACACTTCCTGTCTTTTTGACCAGATATCAGACATCCTGCAGCTTCATCAGAACACAAACCATGCAGCAACGGAAAGCATGTTTAATTTATTCACGTATTTTAATGAGTTTTTCTATAAGGTCTTGCACTGTAGGATTTACAAGGTCTTGACTGAATGTGATTTCTAAATTAATCTATGAAAACACACAATGAGCTTCAGCTCTCTGAAACAAGACAAATCGCAGCCAAAGGCCAAATCACTTAATTGCCTTGTGAGAATTCCCTATTCTCTAAGCTAATGCAATCACTTGTGAATAGACACCAACTATCACACTTTAGGACACAAAAAGTCATTCTCTCCCTTTCCACCCCTCCCTCTGCTTTTTAAATGTCATACCCAGTTTAATCTATTGAATTAATTCATAAAGCCCTTTAAATGGGAGATGAAAAAAAGTGCATCCTTCAACTTCAGTTATCACGCCCGACACAGTTCTAACATCTTTGTTTCTCCCCAAAAATGAAACTTTTAGGCTACTTCACAGGATAATGAATAGTGCATGATCAGATAATGAAATAAGAAAAAAGTAAAATGGGGACTAAAAAAGTCATTTCTCTGATGATGATTATAATGATGACGACAATGATGAGGTACTGTAAAGCCAACATAAGGCTTATCGTACACTCGTCTGTACATAAGCGTAAGAAGATAATCCAAAGAGAGAGGCTTGATCCATCTCTGTTATGGCTGTTGAACCTGGCTGGGTCACCAACACAAGACAACAGTCATCAGTTACAGAGGAGCAGAGCCTGCCTGTGCAGAACACTAATCAGATAAAACACGTCTGCTTGCTGGCAGCACCTCGGCTGCTGTGCTCTCTCTGTCCGAGTGAGACCGATAGACCTGTTAGGCTCTGACAGCGGGAGACTGGGCTTTATGTCCGATGCGTCTGCGCGTTGGCTGAGCTGGGATGCAGCTATAGCCAGCGAGAGCCAGAGGGGGAAAAGAGGGAAGACAGCGAATGTGTTAGTGGCTCTTTGTAGCGAGAGATGATGATGCACACCGCACTGAGCACATAACTACCGGCAAAAACAGATATCGGCCAGTGCTGGCGCAGGCTAAGAAGGTATAGTTTCCACTGAGGTGGGAGGAGGAGGAGGGAGGGAGGGAAGGAGGGAGGGAGGGAGGGAGGGGGACCATGGTGGACACACGGCGTGGGCCAAAAAGAGAGAGAGAATAGGAGCGGTGGAGACAGAGATGGACAAAAAAAAAAAAGAAAAAGGCAGATGTCACGTGGGTCCAGAGTCGCTGATAGATGTGATGTGCAGCGTGGCGCAAAGGCAGCGGTTCAGGTAGAAAAGGCTTCCCTTTGTGATGCAGATGACAACGCAATCAGCCCCGCTTTGTTTCGGCCGATGGGCTCTGCTCCCGGGGACATTGAAAGCCAGACACTAATCCGGTGGGTTTGTGTTCTCCGGGCGCGCTCATAAAGGCAGTGTCACAGTACCTGGGGTGTGTGTGGATGGGGCTCTCTGAAACGAGGTCTGACCTCTCTCAGGGTACACTCTCCCTCCTCCTCCTCCTGCTCCTTGTTCGGTCTCTCCTTCTCCCTGAGTCCTAGCTGAGTAGCGGGCTTTGCTGGGTTGAATATTATAAGCGCCATATTGTTAATGTGTGTGTGTGTGTGTGTGTGTGTGTGACTCAACGCTAGTATGAAGGATGTGACAGGAGATGGGGTCACATTGATCAGTTTATCTACGCTCTTTGAGCAAACTCAGTTATCGTTATGAGCAACAGTTTGAATGCCTGGAGAAAAAGAGGAAAACATACAGTGACAAAGACATAAAATACACTGATTCCACATAATGGTTGAGACACTGTCAAATTAAGCAAACTGCGCAAAGAATTCATCCTGCAAATTAGGCCTCGCTGTTGCAGGGGACATTTTGATTGTGAGTGCTCACACGTTTCCTGTTATGAATAATGTCTGGAAATACATTCCACTGTCCCCTAATGATTTCTATTCCCAATGGGTTGGGATGAATCAGGCTCTCCCTAATAAATATGACTTACCAAGAGACTGCACATTGCCAATTAACATGTGCTAATTAAGATAGCAGGATATAAGAACATCCTTGATCTAGATTCCTGTGTGAAATATCAGAGAGGTTACATGGAGGTAAAGCAAGTTTCTTCCAGCACTATGCAGCAATCCAAACTAGTCTCTTCTCCATGCGGGAAAACACATCATGCAAAGTATATTGAAGCAAATATTATTTGTATTCAGAGTTAAACTCCCTGAATTAATTTATAGTCCCTGTGTGCAACAAAACAGTTACTTTCTGTAATAATATGAAGAAGAAAACACCAACCCACTGTACGATGCCCACTTAAATCTCTGTGCCCTCTTATGTGAAGATTAGCAGCTCTATATTTAGCTCTGTATCACTGTTATAATTGCCTTAGTCATACTCTTTCACTTTCTGACCACATTGTTTTCCCAACAACATTCTGAAACAATTATAGCCCTCCAATCAAAGGGCACACCTATCCTTAAAGCACTGCAAGAAAAACAAATCTCAAGACCCATAATTCACCTGATCCTCACTGAATAATGCATCTCCACATAATGCATCTTTTTACCATTCAAAGCACATAGCACCGATAGCATTATATAAGAACCAACATCAATAGACATTCTCCACAAAGTAGCATGGTGTGAAAATGATTAAACTATATTCTGAACAGAGACTGGGTTGTGCTTGAGAAAACCTCAAAGGATTTGGAATGGATAACTGATAAACTTTTGCCACAGGGTAGAAAATATTAATTCCAGCTACCTTATTTAGAAGTCAATTGGTGTATTTCTCTGGCACTAGTTCTTAACTTAGAAATTTTAAACGACGTATTTGATGCTTTAAGGATATATCAAATCCTAAGAGTTGTGTGCTACCTACGCATGCCTTAATTTGGTGTTTGCAAGCCTAGTATTAAGTGAAAGTGGGTGGGCGCAGCTATCTTATCTTATTTATCTCATGTGATTAAGATCCAAAGAAATTGTAGATTAAGATCTCCTGCCAGACTCAGACATGTACGCACTTGACAGACTTCTGTATCGTTGTGAACCCATAATCATTTCTGTGCCCATGCAAGCATAAACTGTGTCTCGATAAACTTCCTATCACAATTGTTGTTGTATCTTATATAATGAATTAATTAGCTATGGGCTTTGTTTGATCAACCTGACTGACTGAAACAAATAAATTAGACACAATTACACTCTTTTGGCACCAAGGTACAATGTGATTCATGCCATGTGCATTTTCTTTACTACATATTCCCAAAAGCTATGAACTTTTATAGCACAACATCTAAGAGTAAGAAACACATTCCAGCCCATACTGTATGAGTGTGCAAAGCTTCACAGTGAAATAATGAGGGTTAATTTAAGACACAGTGTGCTTTAAATCAAAACCATGCAAGCGTCTAACTCATTAGGATTGTGTGATACAAGGAATGCATCAGGAATGGCTCTGGCTGATCACAGCGCTGTGGTTGTTTTTCATTTCTTGTTTTCCCCCTTGACGGTTAAAATGAACCATGGGAGGGAGTATAATGCACAATATGACACACAACGCTACATATTGAAAGACCTGAAACACCTGTTGGCTTGAAAATATTTTCTTTTCTTTTTTTTCAGCAGTGAGTAGCAGTCATATCTGAACAGTACAGATGGTACAGGCCTAATTACAACAGACAGACAATAAATCACCTGCTCTTTTTAATGGAGATAAAAATATAAAAGGGAGGGAAAGGGGAAATAGGTCAATGAAAAGAGTACAGCAACCACACTATATACATCTCTATAGTAATATGAAGTATTTTGCCACTATACAGTATGTACAGTCTGTAGGAGTTGTGCAGTATGATTTAGTTGAGTTTTGGCTTGGCCTCTGAAGTTGTAATTTGGTAGGCCATATTGTGTTTTCAAAATGTACAATGTAGTACTAGCCAGTGTAGTAGTTAAATTCAGAGCTCAAGTAAGCCGATCCTTAGACGCTTCCACTCTAAAGCCTGTGGTACAGTCATGGCAGTGGATGCATGCAAACCTGAGTCTGATACGCTTCACAATCTGAACTTGTACTATAATACATGGGAGTGGGAGTCGCGTCGCAGCCACAACCAAAGTCACGCCAGTAGATTTGAAATATTCTCAGGTGTACAATGGGGCACTGTAATAATCTCCCATCAGTCTTCTATAGCAGCCTATGCAGTAAACAAACTGGTCGGGTTGCCATTCACAAGATTTCCAGTTTGGTCAGTGTGTTATTGTTTGCAACTTCCTCTGTTTTAGTGACACGTAAGGATGTCAAGAGTAAAAAGCAGTACTGTACACTCTTAAAACACCAACATTGCCCATTATTGATTTCCTAACTTTCCTAACCACAACTGAATTTTATGAACGTCAGTTAGTTCACCAAATATGTTCCACAAACAAAAATGCCATTTGAGCATGATGTCTAGAGGGCAAATATTTGTAGATTGGAGCCCTTCATGCCAGGAGAGGATAAAGAGCTAGCTCGTGACAGTGCCTGAACCGCAGCAGTCAGAGTTAAACAGCTGAAAGTACGGAAACAGTGTCAAACAATCCTGCATGTCTTGAACTGAATCCTTAGTTAAATTAGTTGAACCAACTGCGGCCAGGAGAAACATGCGCAACTATTTTGCTTGGAGAGCCAGCTGGGACAAATACCTACAACATCCAAATCCCATGAGTGAAGGTTTTGACAAAGCCGCCTTAAAGGAAACATCCTCCAGTATTTTTCTTCCTGTTTAACTTTGACATAATAAACTGTATAAGTAAACTGTATAAACTGTGCTACAGTAGATTTCCAACCACTGGCAATGTGACCTCGGTTTAGGGCTGATACTGTACAATAGCCATAAGGAAGCAAAGCGGCGTAGTGCCAACGTCAGTAACCTTATGCCGTGCAGAGAGCACTAAATTTTCTTAAGCAAAACAGTGATACTCCTGCCTTGATCTCACCCTAAAGGTAGCCATAGATGTCTCTGAAATGTGACACCCCCCCCCTTCAAGTGAAACAACTGGTACCAGCACTAATTGAAATTTTGCATGCAAAGTGACAATGCCTGGGCCCTCGGCAGCATGGATTAGGGCTTGAATAGAGACAGATTCTTTGTGAAAGCCTACTGTGGCGGTTGGCGTGCAGGCCAGCTCCCTGCATCTGCTCATTGGGTGGACTGAGAAAACACTGGATTGTATACGGTCGCTCATTTTACCTTTATCTAATCCCATTTCTGAGCCCGCCTCCGACTATCTTTTGTTACTCTTCCACAAAACACAATGCTTCCATGTTACACTCACATGTCTGTGCTTTACAAAACAATTCCGGTCAAAAACAGCCAATGCATTTACATATGAAAGCATTTTAACAAACTTGGCAGGATTTTATAAACATTATCATACAGGGCCTTCAACTGTCAGGCCGCCTTAAATTGTGCAAGGAAACGGTAAAGAAAAGGATGACACAAAATACAAATGTGATTTAGGAATTTAAAACAAAACAAACTACTCAAAACATTTGAAACATCAATTTGGTCAGTGTTTGCCAACTCTCAAATGAGTGGGCTCTGGTGCTCAACAGAGCGCTGAAGGAATGCAGCGCATATTGAAATGCAATCAAATCTGCAAGACATTTTTTAAAGACTCCATGCTGTGATCTCATTCTACCCCACTTCACCATCCTCTGCTGTGGTTTCTGTCCTATTATGTTGCCTTCAAAGACAAAAGAGGGAGAAAACGTCGTATCGAAGTGATCTATCATCCTGCTGACCCCAACAACAACTTACATACAAGTCTGGAGGAGGCTACTGTTGCATCATAGCAACACCAATCATCCCAGAAAACATGTGCTGTGTTTGCACAGCACAAACTGTAATATCACAACAGAAGAGGAAGGATGGGAGGGCGGGGGGGCGGGGGGGCAGCTCAGAGAAACCAAACGGTCCGTCTAGTAAATTTCATCTCCTCAGAACAATACAGGCTACTGCAATTTTATAGCCAAAGATGAATCTGAGAATTTCCACTCAACAAAATTATAACAGTGCTATTGTTAGTATGGCTGTCATTTGAGCACTGATGACAATGAATGGCTAAACTAATGAAGGGATAAATCCACAGTGTGTTTTCATAGACATGTTTGACATAGCTAAGCTAATTTCCTTGGCAGTAGTACCTCCATTAATTTTCAAAAAGAGCCTGTCTGTTCCTGTTAACCGAACTAATAAGACGTGGCATCAATGGCAGCTTACATTAACACTAATCAACAATTTAGAGTTGTTTCACATTCCACAGGGTAAATGAAATGCCTCTGAGAAAAAAAGACGCAAGCCACTAATGAATGGATGCCATTTATACATGTCTAGCATGGCAATACCAACAGCAGAGAGCAGAGTGATCTAAAAAGAGATAATATGCAGAGGAAAAGGTCACAGGCTAAAGTCAAATATTAGCATTAGCCCAATGTACAGAACTTGTTCGAACTTGTTCTGTACATTGCCATGTAACCATGTAAACGTGTTTACATGGTTTTCAATGTTCACACCCCTCACCAAATGGTTGCTCGGGCACAGCCACGACTTTAAGTTTGGCCCCTGTTTTAATCCTCTAATCTTCTCCTGTATGGCCCTTGCCTGATTCATTGATTAGTTGTATAATAAGTAGCCTTTTCATACGTTTGCTTTACAGAAAACGGGTTCAGAAACTCCCGGGAAAAGGAAAAGGGTGATTTAATGAACACGCCCAATCTAAAAAAATATTTTTTAAATTATCGCAGTATATTAAAGTATTTTTGTGGATCAACGAGTTTTTAAATTGAATGGCTACTATTTACCACATATTTAGTAATAACGCTCATCAGTTAGAACCAGTATGTACTCTTAAATATGCGAGAATGTCATTTTCTATTAAACAAAAACAACAATCGAAGCAATGTAGTGTCCCGGCACTAAATGTGTCAAAACGATCCACTGGAGGGTTCATTTCTGATGCATGCTGGGATGTGGGTGTTTTTTCTTTCTTTTTTTTTTTTTTTTACAGATTAGAGCTGCAGTGACCTCTTTCTCAACTCTTCATTTCTCATACGTAAACCATCCTTGCAACTTCATTGGACAGTGAGCTAGGGTGATTCACAGGGTAAAATGGAGGGGGGTTGGCGACGGGACTAGCTTGGTTTCCGAATCAAAAAGTGAAGCATCCCAGGCCAGATAGGTACTGTGGCGTATACGCGTGTCATGTATCGTTTTCCTGGTGTGACATTTAAATATCGACAGCATCTTTCTTTTTCAACCAATTGGTTTATTTCAATGCAACTGCATTAACTATGTGAGGAGCTGTGCCAAGCTGGTATTTGAGGCACCGTGTGCTCTCAGCTTACAGATATGCTTCACAGAAGATTTTACATGTAGACAAACTGTAACCATGGCCATGTTTGCTTTTTAGAGAGAAGGAGACGACAAGGGGAAGTGGAATAATATGTAGTGTGAATCTGCTGTTATTTTTGGCTTTCAGCACATCCCGTGGTTCCCCTGCTTTTGGACCGAACACCCAAGATAAAAATCAAAAAATAAATAACCAATATAACAGCAATCATGACTTCATTAATTAAAAGAAAACAAATCACATTATATGAGAGGGCAATATGCAGTGGCACTTGGCACTTTAAGCGAAAATAATTTATAAATCATCCATACTTTCATAATCATACTAGTCAACAAAAGAGGTACGACAAAACAGCGAAATTATGGAAATTATTCAAATAAAAAATAGAATTGATAATGAAATGCACGTTATAAATGGCTCCATTTACTTGTATGGTGTCATTTTACTGCAAAGAACGTCTGCAAATACAATATAAAAATGTTTTCAGGGAACGATGTCTCATGATTACACCATAAATTAAATAGACTACGACATAAATTTCAAAGCTACAGCATAAAGACATAAATGTTAAAGCTGCCATGAGCAATGTAATGTAGACCTTGAAGACTTGATTTTTTTTTTTTTTTTTGGCATATCTCTATAATAAGTTGGATATGTTGAAACTATAAACAAAAGCAGTCAGCAGTAGTCTGCATAAATACACATGACATTTGTCAGAGTATCTGCCAGTCCTACATAGGCACTGACAGGTCCTTTAACATTTCTATATAAATTCAGTATGTTATTTTGCATGTAGACTACAAATGGTTTTACTTCAAACAGGCTACTAAGTGTTTATTCTTGTGTTTCTTTTTGTTGTTGTTATTTCATCCTGTGGTTACATTGGGTTGAGTTTTTCCGTAGTTTCTGGGCTCCACCTGTAATTATGAGGTTTAGTGAAACTGACCAGAGGAAGAGGACATGTTTGTTTTCTGACAGCATCCTCAAAATAGCCTTGAATAAATGTATGACTGGGCTGACACATTCTTCCATGTGGCGGATGTCTCCTGTCCTGTCAGAGAGAAATCTGACAGCCACACAAAATCACCTGCAAATTATACTATAAAGTACAGACTGAACACCTCTGGAATAAAACCAACCCATAACAATTGCTTTCATAATTTATGATGGAAGATAAAAGGCCAAACGTCACAATAATAATAGTCCTTATGAGAAGCTTACTGTACCAGGGATCTTATTGGATTAAAAAATATATATATAGCAACAAGTATAGTAAGACGGACCACTATACAGTTACTTTTCAGTATGACTGAGATGCTACTGTAAACCATCATTATAGAGATTATTTTCTCCATTCAACCTGTTTGACTATGCGTTGAGCCACGGTGCCTGCTGTCCGTTGCCGCTCAGCCAAGCTCTGCGTCCTCAGGACCGCATAACGACCAGAAAGAGCCTTCTCTAAGTTAACAACAGGATGTAGTTGTACATACATTTGCATATTCATATTTAACCTCTGACACGGGTTTGAGGAAGAAAAAAAGGTCCCTTGTTTACGTTTCACGTTTTTTTTTTTTGATTTTTTTTTTTTTAAATCACCAACTGTTTGACAACTGTGACACACCTCCACACGGGATGCGACCTGAGACTGAGATTTGACATTGTCAGCCCTGCTGTAGCTTAACCGAGTCACACAAAAGCCCCTTGAATTAATCTGCAATTAAACGCTATTAACAGCATCCGTGTACCTGCTGAGATGCGGGAGCATGTTTTTGTGTCCCACCATCAACGCTCGCATGCTGTTTTTTTTACGCTAACTCTACGCTATATTTAAGCAGCGGAAACGCCACGGCGTAAAACGGTGGGACACATATTGAAGAAGAAATGATTTATTTCACCGTTAGTCTGTCAATTAGAAAGCGTAAACGTCCATGCAAGCGCTTTGTCTCAAACTCAGAGCCGGCAGGAGGATGCGGCTGTAACACGTTAACCGTTGGGATGAAAACATTAGCTTACCTTCAACTGCTATTACGGCCGGTATGGTCCATAATATCCATAGAATATCCATTATTGGTCACTTAAAGGGCCCAGACATTCAAATAAAATACGTCCCGAAAGCCATTGACAGCCAAGGCAGAGAGGGGACAGACGGTCCTTTACCTCCAGTAGAGCGATCCCAGACAGGAGAGAAAACCAACTCAAATCTGAACCAAGTTTGGGCGATACCAAAAAAACCACAGACGGAGGGGAGCACCGACCACCACAGTACAACAGCCACGCATCTCCGTGTCACATCAATTCAACCAGCCTCACACTGGACAGAAAGTGTGAATTTAAGAATTTTGTTAAGGTTTTAAGGGTTATAACAGTTGCATTATCGATGCAGCCGTGATTCAAGCGGACCCTTTATCCCCTTCAAAGCCACTTCAATTTACCCCGCTGTCAATCATAGGAAGAGGGACAGTCCGCACTGCCTTACCTAGCGATAATTAAGTGTTTTGGGACCATGTAGGGCATTTATAAAAGATGGAGCAACTTATTCTCACTGCCACATCGCTCGGAAGGGAATTACTTGCTATTCTTCTGTCAGACCACGTTCAAAGTGTGTATGTGTGTGTGGGTGGGGGGGGTTGGGGTGGGGGGTTCACCATGGAGCTTCTGTGGGTCATTAATGGACTTTTGGCGCTGTAACAGGTGACGAACACTGGAGAATAATCAAAGTAAGTTCAGCATTTTCCTTTTCATTTTGTTTCCAGATATTTTCAGCTTAATTTGTTCCCACTTAATACTTTGCTACTAACATTTCCACCAGTCCCTCTACAAAATAGTTATTATTAATAGCCTAGTAATAATATCTGGGTGAAATATTAACAATGTTTATGTTCTCTCCAAATTCATTCACAATACCATTGTTGTTAGTTATATACCTATATTTTAAATTATTTATTTATTGATTGATTGATTGATTGAATGAATGATTGATTGATTGATTCCTGTATAGTAGGCCAATTTGTTTACATTGGTACTACAATCTTATTCAGGCTAATTTGTTTGTAGCTGAAGCCACACTAGCACCAACATATTTATATAAATCAGATAGGCTACTTGTGCACAATGGGTTAAACAAAGCATACACAAAATATCAATAACCTATATTAAAAATATTCAATGTTTGATTGATTTTATAGCTTTTTTATATAAATTGTTACCTTTTCTCTCTGTCACAAGTTTTGCAACGATTAGCCTACGTTTTAGAGCTAGAACCAAGTGTCCTGATCCAAGGTCCTGAACCAATAAACAGCAGAGCATGAAACTGCATTTAGTCTGCGTTTCCCTCAGCTTTCAAAAGACTGCAAGACATTATGACAAACTATGGGAACGGGTCATAGCACTCTACTCCTGCTGTTAAATACAGTCCCATATAAAGAAATAGTCTGAAAATATAAGAAGCAGTTACATTATGAATGAATATTATAGTCTATATAACTGTTAAGTTTACAACAAGTTACTTGCAAATTTGTTGAGTGTTTCCAAGGAATCTGTTCATAATATAAATATACGCTCAAATCTAACATCAAAGTCAACGTGTATTGGCTCCATAAGTTCTCCTTTGTGCAGTCAACAATGTTATGATGATATGTAAGAGGGCAACATCATATTATTGTGATCAATGCAGTAGGAGGTACTTTTAGAATCTATTCAGAAGTCAGATATGTAAGTTATTCAGCTTGGTGTTGAAGGCAGACATGCACCACATGGAAGGCATCATGTGATTTAAGTGTTGTCAATTATGTAGACCTGAACAGCAGTTATTTTCCAATAACAGAGCCAAAGAAGCAAAGCCCAAGTGAAATGTAACTTCCTCCTGAATTCAAAACTTTCCTTCCTCTGCATGAATCATCATAAAACCATAATCAGTTGATGTGATGTTGGCTCGAGTTCGTCGAACCTTCAAAACATGTCACAATTAATCTTCCAAAATTATTAAGCTAGAGCTGTGTCTGCACTAAGGTGAATTTTGCTGGCACGATGGAGTCTGGCGGTAACGTTACTGGCAATCATTTTCCAACGATAAATAAAAATTCTATATGTAAAATAAATATGCATATTAATAATCATAACACATTCATCTTTTATGAGTTTTCTGCTATTGTAATGGGATTACTCTCTTTCCTCAAGTTGACAGTGTTATTTGGCCTAAAATGACATCTGAATTTATGGTGCGACTTGCCAGCCTTCGTCATATTTTTGAAATTTCCTGAGAGGAGCATAAAATCTATTTCCTGTGCCAGAAGCTGGTTGTAAAAATTCCAGTATCTTTATACAAGTTGGGTGAAGAATAAAACACAGACTGGTTTTTATATGGCACGACAACAGGCATGGAGACAGATGCCATAGGGATACACTGTAACAGCAACAGGATTTGCAAATATGACAAAATATTGCTCCTTTGTTTTAAATATAAAGGGATGAGATAGATGGAAAGATACCCAGAGAGAAAATATGATTTAAAAAAGTAATAAATCCAATAGAGACAAACAATATCAAAGTGCCTTTTGTACAAAAAAGTGACATTGAAAGACAGAAAAAAAACTTTGCATTGCAGATGTGCTCATGAGGATTACCATGAGTAACATACGTGGAGGGGGTTGCCTCGTAGATGCAGTCACTAAAGCTGCCTGAAAATTAAGATTGTAGAATAAATTATTTGTCATCGAACATTTCTTCCATAATACGTGCTGCACCACTGTGGCCATGCAGCGGCACTCTCATGGGTTAAATGAGCCAGGCTGATTTATTTGCCTCCACTGAGTTTGACTGTATTGATTCCAGGTCACTTGACTGGCTGACTTCAGATCATGTTCAGGTGACTACAACACAGATGGAACAAAACGGCAAGGCACTGAGAAGGCAGCTTTAGCTCATTATAATGAGTTCCATACAAGCTCAATATTGACTAAAGCCAGAAGAGAAGTGAAAGATGTTGAAAAAAATGATATTAATACTCCTCTAATATTGCCCACAGAGATCTTTCTGTCACGCTATGTTATAATGGCTGCATAGTAATAAAACATATGTAATGCAAAGCAGATATGTCTGAATGTGGCATCAATCTTCTCATGCTCTTCAGCGACTCTTGGTTCCAAGAAAAGCACAGCACACACAGTACTGTCCCTGTGACGTTCCCTTACACAGCAGAATCTACACAACACAGCTTTAGAGTAATGCTAGCTGCAGCAGTTCCCGTAAACACAAGACATAGCTCATAATACATGCGGCAAATTACTTGTTAAATTACTCCCTAATAATGCACACAAGGTGTACCAAGGAGAAATTGATTTTAGCTCAGACATGCTTGAGAAACTACAGCATGCAGCTCAGTAGTATAATCACTGAATTCATGATGTGAGGGCATTCTACTGGCCAGCTGCATGCTGGGAAGAAAAGCTGCATAACAGCAGCAATGCCGAGCTATTTGTTTGCTCGGAATTATTTTAACAAGTTAGCATGTTTAAAAATGCCATATCATCATTTTTTAGTTTCATGGTTCAAATTAATCTGAATTTTATTTATGTCGATGTGAATGTGAGACATAGTTTAGTTTAATAGTTTCACATAATACGGAATTTTCAGCATTAATTCAACATCATAACCATAATTAATTCATCCTTATATAAACATGTGTATTATTATTCAGATTTTCTTCAAATTCATCTCAAAATAGATGTATTTTATTTTGCTTGCTATCTTTTTGGATGCATTTTTTATGCAGGCACATAAACCAATAAAAAGAAATTTCGCTATGGCGGTGTAATACATTTTTATTTATTTGCAATTTACTTTTAGTAATGATAATCAAACACACACCTTGTATGAATTGCTCAAATTTGATAGAGCTCATCAAAACTGCAAGTATTATCAACAGTATGCCTTTTATGACAGATTTTATTACTGTTATTATTATTACAAATATATAATTAACACAGATTCCAGTTTGGCTCTTTGTTTGTTTTAAAAATACGAAAAAATAATTCCCATTATTTTAGCAGTTTTAATTTTTTTTGTGTTTTGGCAATGTCTACATTACTGTGATTTATCATATTTTTATTTATTTATTTTAATAACTGTTAAATTGACACTGAAAAGAATATGGAATGTATGAACATACACTTATATTGATAAAGAATACCTTTGTCATTATATTAATGTGAATATTTGTATAAAAGATGTGATAAGTGATGGATGGGAAGCTGTTTGGACAAAAACCTTTAGACATTCACTATACAGGGATTTAATATTTGATGCCTAGACCTCAACTAGGCAAAGCAAATAAGTTGTACCTTATTTTTTAAAGAATGAATGTTAATATTTTGAAAAAAAAATCATAATGTAGCAAAGGTCAGTGATATATAGCACCTCCTATAAAACAAAAAAAACAATAAAGTAGTGAAATATTTTGCTTAGCAGGGGTGGATTTCCTTTCCAAAGCCGTGCAATGTGTCGTTGCATCAACAGTGCCACCCAGAGTCTGAAGGATGAATAATCGTAGTTAATTCATTCTCACATGAACGTTTTCAACAAAGATTATTCAGAGCAGTTCTTTGCCTGAATGTAGCTCAGGGTCACCCGTTTTTATTAACAGTCAGTTACAAGTGCAGATTTTCTTTATACTTGCAGGCAATATTAGTTTGGTATCTTGCAAATTGAAAATAATCAGTGCGAAATTAGTTTTAGGAATTTCATCTTTTAAAAAATGGTTGAATGCTTTGGCCAAAACTAATTTGTTTTTTTGTCAAATAAAAAGTTAGAAATGCATTTTCATAAAGAGTTATTAAATTCTGATTAACCTTTGGAAGAAGAATTGTATTTTTTCAATTCTTACTAAGATGATTAGTTACACAGAGAATATTCCTTAGAAAAGTCGCAGTTAAATGTATATTAATGATTTACCTGCAGTGTCATATGCGACATTAGTATTTTTTTTTTCCTGTTACATATTATCTATTGGCAGCTATTCACCTAAACGAACTTCAGCTCAAAAAAAAAAAGAAAAAATTCTGAACACTGAGCTCCATTATCTTTTAAAGACATGTCATTATTGGTCAAGTGGGATGAGACCAAATTGATGAGGGTTAGTGGGAGTTCCTGCAGTTCATAAGCTATTACTTATCCTCTGGAATATTTAGTTGGAACTTAAACCCATTCAAAACGACCACACTGGGCTGGAATCAATTTCACCTTGAGCCATGGAGGGCTTACGGTGAAGTATTGTACTCGGTCGGCATCAGCAGCTGGATAAAGAGCAGGGGAATAAAACGACCTGCTCTCCATAAAAGTTGGTGTGTGCTCCCTGACCCTGAGCTGAGAAGGAGCTATGGAGCCCTCTAATCTAGAGAGACCTTTTGCACATGGATTAACCTTAGCTCAGACCACGTTTTCTCAGGCGGCCAGAGGAGAGCTGGCTGATTGAACCCTGGCAAGCACAGGGACCAAACCTATAGGTGGATTATCCATTATTATTATTTTTTAATTTGTTTATTTGTTTGTTTGTTTGCCTTAGATGATAATGCAAACCTTGTCCCTTCCTGCCACTTTCTATTCTGTGCAACAGAAGACACAAAAGGCATTCTTGGTTATTTCAATTTCTTGAATAGAGCTGGAAAAAAAAAAGATGGGCTCACTGCTTATCTTTCATGAAAAGTCTACCACCCCCACTGCACACCAACCATCCTCCACCACCACCACCACCACCTTCCCAGCGTATTGGTTTACTCCTGCCAAAAATTTAATTCAATCCCACTAAGTTGCTCCAGCTTTAATTAAATAGACCAAAAGCCTTGGCAGGATTTCATTTACTTTCTTGTTAAGTGAACTTTACAGAACTTCCACTAGTGTACTGCTGAGACCCGAGAGGAGACACAAGCACTCTGGGCCCCTTCCGTTTCACTTCATTAGAATTAATTGATACAATTTTCACAAACTTCACGGACAAATGAGTTGAGGTGAGGGCTGGGATCGACATCTTCTCTCGTTGATGGTGATCTACGGGCTTTCCAGAAATGTGTTTAAACAGTGCATGCCTGTCGGAGGGCAGACAACACTTTTTACCATCATAATAAATCGAAGCAGTATTGCCATAAACCATCGGCCCAGTAAAACGTGATTCAGCTGACAGTCATGATGAAATGAATGCCTTGATAAAATGGCAGTCATCAATCATGACTTTGGTTTTGGATGCTAACATCCCGTCTAAGCTCTCTACTAATTGATATGAACCGTTCACATAAATCAGCAGCCATGTGTCGATGCAGCGTGCTGTTGTCGCTGTGGTTTGTATTTCAGAACCACAGATAAATTTTCCCATAACACATACTGAGCAGTCGTCTACATGTGTTAATCTCATTCTCCCACAATGTGGATAGTTTTGTCATGTTCTAACAGGACTAGACTAGAATATGGTTTTGAACTGTTCAGATTGATCTCTCTCATGAATGCTGACTGACTCCCACTCCCATCCTCGCTGGCTGAGAACCTACACTGCTCCAGGGAGCACTCCCAAACAGTTGAGTTGTGGTCTCAGATAAGCACAAAGTTCAAACACTGTGTGAAATGATCCTCGGCCTGTTTTGAACTGTAGAAACAGCTTTAGATTCACAAAGATCTAGGCAGACAGATAAACTGTGAACTATTTAATTGGCACCAAAAACTACCACTGCATTGTCTGAGCACTTTTCTCAAATGAGAAGAACCTTAGGGAGGGAGATTAATAAATCTCCCTGCTGCTCGTATCATGACTGGTTTCCTTTGTACACCACAGTACAGTATCTACGCTATACTCTTACTTGCTCGAAGTGTTTGAGAGTTTTATTCTTTTGGGTTCCGTCGGGCAAGAAAGAGAACAATTACCTTATTTTGTTTTTATTAATCACTCCTTTTGGTACTTTTTTCCCCTATGATTTGACATATCAACAAAAACAATGTTCCCTGTTAAAATATGCTGTCAATAATAGAACAGAAATTTCAAGTATTTAATAATTTTTCTGTCAATCAACATAAATACACTTGGCAATTTTGATCATTTGTTTCATTGTTATTCAAATAATTACTGTTCACAGACTCACAATTTTTGTCCTCCAATTTTATTTTTAAAAAAAGATATTTTTTCACTTCATCATTTATTTAATCATTTTAGTTTTCGTGTTTTTTCTTTAGCTCTTAGTGCTTGTTATGGGAATGTCTCTTGTATATTAGAAAGCGAATTGATAACTTGAGTTAATAACCATCAGTCACAATCCAGATCAATGAATTATCTTTTATTACAGTAAACATATCTCATCTCATGTCGGTGCCATAAGTACAATTGTGTGCTTTTGGAACAAGTGTCTAAAAGTTAACAAGCCGACCTTATCTCTTATACAGAAAATGTACACAAATGTTGCATTGATCGGAAACGTTGTAAATAAATCCCTTTACTTTTAAGGAATTCCACAACACTTTTGATGATGCGCCTCCTCATCTATCTCCTTCTTCTCCCCTCTCCATCTAGACTGCCGGCCATCGCAGAGCAACAGATGGAGGTGCACAACAGGATATTACCACTAAGAGGATTCCTCTTTCCTTGCCTGTCACTCTGGACTTTTTTTTGCGGAGACAGAGTCTTTCATCATGACCCAGCTCGACTGGCTTACTGGAACTGGTGTCGAGTTTGTCGGTTAAGCCCTCTGAAACCCGCCACTACTCATGTTGACCTGCTTGGCAAACAGAAATCCCCAGTCGGGTCTGCTGTGAATAACATTAAAATAAGTAACCAGGTGGGATTAGAAAGTACTCATAGCATCTTGAGTCCCTGAACTCTAACCTTTCGCTCAGAACTCTGAGGTATGTGCCAGCTCTCTCTCACTCTCTCTCTCTCTCTGTGTGTGTGTGTGTGAATGGCCCAGTGTCAAGTTTACTCACCTGTAGTACTACAGTGACACTGTCACAGGAGGAGGTGTGTGCTTCCCATCAGCAGGTAGCTGCATGGATTTGATTTGCAGGCATTAGATGATGATGATGTTTTGAAAACGCAAATTCAGATACTGTAGACATGTTGAAGTGTGATCGGTGCTGGTGCATTCTGTTAGCATCACAACACATTTAGCATTCTTCTTTTTGTCTGTGACACTTCTTCCGGGGCTCATATCTTTCTTTCTTTCTTTCTTTATTTATTTATTGAATTGGGACAGTGCACATTCATCAACACTGACGCATTAAGTATCAGTGTAAATGTGCCGGACTTAGCACAACTGCTAAATTTCAGTCGCAGTCCCAAGGCAGGTTTCTGGTGATGAGAGGTGGGATATTTGAGGAAGCATGTGAATGTATGTGGTGCATAATTAATTAAAATGTAGTTTGCAGCTGCTCTGTGTTGCGCTTTGTTCAAAAATTGTGCATACGTTTCCTGAAGACTTATTATTTTCTAACTGTAAAGCTTTTACTGGATGGAATTCTTTTTTTTTTATGTGTCAAAGATCTTGGTGACAGTCTGTGAAAGCATTCAGGCACTTCAATTGTACACAGGATTTTCATTTTTACAGCCTCCTGAAGGCGTCCTCAGACCTTGGAAATACGAGATTGCACAGAAAGGAAAAGGGATTCAGGGCCGCAACTTTATTGTGCCAACGCAGTTTCAGAGAGCTGCCTCCTTCCTCAGGCGCACTAAGCATGCCGACCCCTCCACTCCACACAGCCCCCCACCACCACCCGCCTCCACCCCTCCACACAAACACAAGTGGAAGTGTTTGTATGATTACACTGGGCTACAGTGTACAAAGGAATAGTGAGTCTGGTTCATTGATGTTTTGTGCGCACAGAAACTGTTCCTCACAATGCTTTGGCACAGCATAAGAAATGTTATTGAAAGGCCCGAGTCACCGTCCTTCGTGCTTTTTACTCCCTGTGCAGTCTTTTAAATGGAACTTGTGTACTATGACTGCATTGTGGTGATAGTGTTTTAAGCCTTTGTTTCATCCACACACCTTTCAGCTTGGTCTGTACAGCAGTGTGGGTCTAGGAAATGCATTTTGTTTCCTTTATGTGTTTTTTTTTAATAATCTCTTTTAAATTGCACAGAGTTTTTCAGTTCCACTGATTTTCTATTGAGTTTGGTGAATGTTATTTTGAGCACTACTTTAGACACCTTTGTGGGTGAGTGTACTACTCACACATATTTTATCAGTATTTCTCAAGTCATGTTACTTGAGCGATTTTACAAAAGAACCAACTTTCAAAGGTACAAACTACTGCAAAGGTATTTCACACGTGCACAGTTCAATAGAGATCTAATAAAAATCCTGCAGTCGTTTAATGACTTCATGGGATCTGGGTGTAGATACCTTTGCTGTGCGAAAGCATAAAAATGGTTAATTTAACTTGGTTGCTGCTCTGAGGGATATTACCTCTTTATTGTATTTCCTTTGTGTTTAACCTCAACCCCTGAGAGGAAGGAGGGAGAGGAATTGGAGATCTCCAGAGGGATTCAATTATATTTTCTCCCGTGTTCACAGAAATATAATGACTTTGCAAAAAAAAAAAAAAAGCCCTTTTTTGCTCTCTGTGGGTTTTTTTTTTTTTTTTCAGATTTCAGATTGTATCTCAATAGACTCAGGAAAATAAGTTAATATTCCTTTAGGATCCTTTATCTGACCTCTACATTTGTTATCCAGTGACCATCTCACAATTTTACCCTAATTATCAGTATGGCAGACAAGAACTACTTATAGTCTGTGGCACAAGCTCAGCACTTGCACTAAATCAAACCCTTTAATTAGAAAAGCCACTTCAAAAACAGCTGGTTAAGATTCACAGATGCACGTTTTCTCTGCAAATCATAGATCTTGTGGAATTCAGCCATGAAGCTTCACCATGAGCAGACGTTGTAACTTTTCTGAGTCCTGTACTGTAGCTTCTGGCTTGAATTTTTTCTTTGCAGCCGGCTTCCACCAATCTGTCACCACCAACTAGAGTTTGTCTGGACGCTTAAATATCTTCAGGTGATATTCAGCTGACAGGATGACGATGGGGATAACTTGCCAAAACAAGTGTGTAACCTGGTTATAAAGCAGCCAAACAGCATGAAAAGATAACGTGCAAGCTGACTTCGCTGTACTCAAAGATTTCTAATTCTACAGGAAATGTGACATTTGCCTGATTTAACAAGCAAGTGCATGCATATTAGAAATGTCCTTGGGCTGAACATTGCCCTTTGACTGGCAGTTCAAAGAGTGACGTGTGTTTACAGTACCATATAGTATGTTGCTTGCGAGTGTGCAGGGGTGGGGGTGTTGTCCTGTGTGTTTGGGGCCATGCATGAACATATATCTGTCAGCATGCATGCAAGTGTCCAAATGCCAGTGCATGTAAATGTCTGTGTGTGAGTGGAGAGGAAACAGAGGGAGCTAAAACTGCACAGAGGAGAGTGAGGAAATAGAGCAGAAGAAAACGGGCCTGACATAAAGAAATCCTGGATAATTCTGCCCTAAGATGTGTGAGGGCTGCAAAGAACAGAGCGGAGCATCCAGAGGTCGTTCCCATGGCAACCTTTGCTCAGGGAGATCACTGACCCCCCCCGCCCTGTAGTGCAAGCGGAGCACAGATTGTAGGTCACATATGGCACCAGCGATCCAATCAGGCCTAATCTGGCTTGACTTGTGGGTCATAAATTATACTGGAAAGCTGGTTTACACTGTGGCTTATCTCGTCGGCGGGCTAACCTATATGATAATGGTCGTGTTTATAGTAACATGATGAACTGACCCATTAAATGTATATGTCAACAAATTTATGTTGTGTCTATTGGCACAGAGCAACACTAGCTGCGGAGCGAATGATATCCTGCTGAGTGTAAAGCCGCCATGAGGACGTGTAGAGGTATCACGTATATGTTCTAGTTAGAAATATCATTCACCTCATTTATTTTGATTCTGTCATCTAAATGTTTCATGTTAAATCTAAATTTTCTCCTCAATTATTCAATCTATTAAACATTTGCTGTTAGGAATATAACAAATACTATATAATTTCACTAATGAGAGAAACTTCTCCTGATCCAGATTGCAGTAAAAATAAAGTTCATAAATATTTTGTATGATTCAATTTTATTTATATGGCAGAAAATCATAATATATAAGTTCAATGTAAGTTTTACCTTTATCAATCACATTAATTTTATGTTATACAGTAGTAGTTAATTATTAAAGAAAAAAAACTGAAGTTACAAAATGACAAATTATTGCCTCAACAATTTGAAATACTTAACAGATCTTTATTTTTCTCCTCTCATTAAATCATATCATGAAGTATTGTATTTTCTTAACATTGGCTATGCTACCTTATAATTTGAAGTCCTATACTGTAGATCCACCTGTTGTATTTGAAAAAAAAAAGTGAATAGCAACTATTCTTTTGTTTTCAAGTATTTTACAAATTAAGATTTTTAAAACCCAGAAAATACAGAATTAAACACATAAATATACAAATTATCATGAAGCATTTCCATGAAAGAAATGTTTGTGTATTGCATGACAAAGAAGTATGTTGCCAAAAATATATATTCATAGACATTGAAATGCACAGTATCCTCTGTATTAATATGACTAATGTTTGGGTTAGTTAGCCTATATTTCCGGCAGATTTTAAACTTCTACTTATAATTATAAAAAATAATAATAACAAAAAAGAAATCAGAAATATCTGGGATTTGGTAAGGTAATTCAGTGTAGGTACTGCAAAAGTACTAACTAAAAAAAAAACTAACTTAGCTTTATGAAAATGTATTTAACTTTATAGCAAACAGGGGTTTGCGGATGCATTATCTTCTGTCAAACTTTTAAACCCATCGTCAGTTCAAACTCATGTTTATGAGCAATTCTTATAAAATTAGGAAAAGTCCCAAAGTACGAAGCTAAGACAAAGTGAAGTATGTTTAGTGAGCTGTTAAAGAGGCCGCTGGGTCTTCAAGAGCCCAAACACAACACTAAGAGTAAAGGAGGCCCAAATGTACCAGATACAGACTGTTCCTGCTCTGTGTGTTTTATCTGGCCACTAAGTGAAAGAGAACTTTGATATTTCAAAATGTACCTCTGTTCGTGCTGAACATCTTTGTACAGAGATGTAACTTGATAAATCCAACCTCACACAAAGTCACCAGTGCGAGAAACTCTGGGAAGCACTCTATCCAGGATGTGAGCTACAGAAGCCTGCGGCCATGCAGCAAAAACACAGATATGATTTGAATGATTTATACGCTATGTTTCTAGAGTATTGGGATAGTGCGGATAGCCAGCCTCAGAGGGGTCTTATAGTTTTATGTGCCTTTGGTAAAGGGTTTCCAGATACATTCTCATACAGCAATGCGGGAGCTTAATACAAACTCTCATTTTCTGTGGTTCAGAGAGCTGTTAAATCGTATTTTAGGTCAAGTCAGCTTCATGGTCTGGATCATCTAAATTCTTAACACTCACTTATGCATTAATAAAATTTGATTTGTATATGGGAAGACATTAATTTTCTGCAGACATAGCTGCAGAGGGTTTCTTCACTTGCTTGTGGTTCTGAGAAACGCTCATGATTCAGCTTGGTGTAGCCCTAAAGACTGCTGCACACTGATAAAACACTGAATCTAATCTGGACATAATGAACACAATGCTGAAGGAAATGGAAAAGCTTTGCTGCGGAATATAAATTTTTCATCCGTGTGAATTTGAAATAATAAAGAATTGGTTGTGGAGGACAGGAATTACTGTGGTAGCCGACATTTGAATGCATATTTTCTGTTCAAATTGTAGATGATATTTTATTTCCCTGGTATAGGCTATGTCAGGTGGTGTGGCTAAACAAGGAAACACACTGTGGACAAGTTCAGGCTCAAACTGATCTCTGACTGCCTCTCCCTGCTCCATCACTGCCCGGTGGTTGGCAATTTCATGAGTGAGCTGGTAATAATCACGGGTGACTGCATTCTCACCTTCTTTTTTTTCTTTTTTTTGTTGAGATCTATAAGAGGTGGCGCAGCTACACTTGTGAGACCTTCGGTGGCCATATGGGAATGCTTGAGGTCTGAAGTCAGAGCAATCTTTACATCTGCTTCTCGTTACTTTATCTGCTTTTTATACGCTTCCAAGTTTAGGAAATAGCAGATTACATATAACAGAATTGCGGCAATTATTAAAGAAAAAAATAACAACTTATTTTTGCAGCAGTATTTGCACATTGTTGACTATTTGTTGAATCTCATGGGGACATGTTGGAAGCAAATAAGCACTGAAATGGGGAGGCCATATCTGCAAATATAATCTTACCTTACACATCTTGAAATATTCAAGAAAAGTAGGTGCAGGTGTTAAAAGAAATTATTCAGTGTCTGAAGTTTGCAAAGAAACATTCCTTCACTTGCATATTTTCTCTCCTGGAGGCAAGATATTCCATATTCCATAAGCAACAGAAAACATATTGCGGTAAAAATTTGCATGACTTAATTAATACAGGTATGGTATATTCTGAGAGTAATTCCACACGCTGAGTGGTTTATTAGTGCATGCAGTTCTTCTGGGAATTAAATAGATCATTTTCGGAGTGGATGCCTGCACCGCAGCATGCGTGGCCAAAGATATACAGAGCAGTAACTTTGATACAACTATCCTCACTGGTGTTCACATCTGCCTGCATGAGAATAACTGAGCCTATAAAAACAAGGAAAGGAACTGCTCTATCTCACTGTCTTTATTCTTGGCAGATACACTTAAATTTATTAAAATATAATTAAATAACTATGAGTGGTCACTATCAGATGTACTGTAAACACATGCCAAATAGTCTCCTGGTGTCTTTCAAATTTAGAACACAGCTGTTATAAGTTATAAAGTTATATATAATCTGAAATATATATATGTATATATAAAGTTAAGTTAATAATGTAATAGAAATATAAACCATAGATAAATGAATGAATGAAAATGTAATAATGTAATAAAGTTATTGGTCATAAGGAATTAATAGCAAACCTATCCAGGCACAGTGTGGTGATAGATAAAATTGTAATAATTTTTCTGGAGCAGACCGTTTCATTAACACTTATCTAAGAATTGTATCTATAGTATTGTTGGGCTTTTTCAATGAGCTCTTCAAATATGATATATACCATTTATAAACACAGTCTGTCATTTAAAAATGTACATTTCAATCATAATCATTATTCTTTAAATTCAAAGTAGCGATTACCAGATCATGGCTTACATAACACTGATTTGTCTGCATGTGGTGCACAGTGACTGGCACGATGTATAAATTTAACTTAATTGTTCTGTTTCAGAATGAATTATATTTTGAGTCAGAGTTAAAAGCTGATATTCATAATGCGGCATACCCAGGAGCCATCAGGTTCAGTCTTAGCACGTCAGTCTAGACAGTTTCTAACTCTCATGTTGCCCTTCTGAACTCCGCGGCTGTATCTTTAAAATGTCTTCAAGGTTCACCGAGCTTGATGGAACTTTCTGGTACAGTCAAGTGCACACAGCGTGAGTGATCAGGCTTCTTCTTGTTACTGAATCATGCAATGTTCAACCTCTCAGACTGCTTGTTTTAGGACGGGAGTCCTCCCCGTCTGAACGCAAGGAAGAAAGGTAACGACGGCAAGGAAGAGGAAAAAGGTGACAAGAGCAGAACTCTGACGCTAATGCAATCTGAAATGGCCTGTAATGCCCCATTTCTAAATTGGAAAAATTGACCTTCCTCGGAGAGGTGACACAAGCCTGCACTCGGAGACGTTTCAGGGGCTAAGTGGAGGTTTTGGAGCAAGCTGCAGCAGAGCCTGGAGGCCAAGCAAATATTTTATGAGTAATTTAATATCTAGAACATGAGAGCGCGCTCCACTCAGGATGCTGGCCCGGATATAGACAGTGATCTGGGAGGAAGGAGGGAGAGACAGGCAAAAGGGCACACCAATGAGTAGTTAATGCTGTGCATCAACTTTCCTCCAAGGCTGATCAAGGGATAAAGCACTATACCACCACCTTCTTTCACTCTGCCCCTCCGCACTAACACTTCTGCAAAACCCCTGTCGACAGGGGAATTCTACAGTTAGTTTATAAGGGGGGGGGGGGGGGGGGGGACTGTCCATAAGTCAGTATCATTATCACCAGTGCTTCACAATCTAAAATAAAACACTAGTTTGCATTATGCACCACTATTGTGTTGTGTTAATATTCAGTCCTGTTTGTATCTGTTTTGACATTTATTGAAACAATTCAAATGTTCATTTACTATCACAGCTACAAGGGAATACACCAAAGACATCGATACGATACGATGCGGTAAGGTACTGTACGGTACGTTGCAGTACAATACGATATGAATTACTTTATTATCCCCAGGGGAAATTCATTTGTCTGGCAGCTCATCTGCCGTTTGGTAGATGGCTAGCTGGCAGCACTGCTAGCTAGCCAGTTAGCATTTGGCAATTATTTTTCTGGGCTTCTATTAAATGCAGCTTCAACAAAATCTATGGCTTCATTAATAAGACTGATGACAGTGACTCCATTGCTGGAACTGGCCCAACTAAAAGGAGTACAGTTGTTATCATTGTTATGTAATTAGGATACACCTATGCTAGTTTAACTGCTGAAGTTTATAGAGGAGATTGAATTTGTACAGGGATTCTTTTTTTAAATTATTTGTTTTTACATCCAGACACATTTAAAAATTGACTTATGTGTTATACAAGCAAATATGCACTTAATGTTGATATCTATGTTCCAAGGCCCACACTGTAAATGCAAACAATGACCTGACTAAAGCTGAAATAGTGCATTTAACTCAATTCATACTGGTTCTTTAAGTTTACTTTATTACACCGAGTTTTCTGTACTTTTTACCTGCATACTTGTTTATTAAGTTTTTGCGTACTTGGTTTTTCTGAGTTCGTAGCACAGTTTGTGGTATGAGACTCAAGTAAACAGTGCTGTGTGCTCCAGGGCGCATGCCCACGCAAGCCGGTAGAGGCCATGCATAGTACAGCCAGTGCTTTCACGGAAGGATGGATCTAACGTTTACTTCGGTAAGTGTAAAGCTTTTGTTTATAATCTTGTCAATATAATTTAATTTTTGGAATGAGAATTGTTCGAATAAACCAGCCAACAGCCCCGACTTTCTCTTCCGAGACCGGTGGCATGTTAGCATGTGTGTGTCTGCGCGCGTGTTCACAGAGCAGACGTTAGAAAGTTCAAGAGCGAGTCCGAAAAAAAGTGTTGTGACTCGGTCTAAACGGCGTGGTGCGAGCCCCCATGTAGTGTAACATGTCCCCCCTGTTCCTGCACTAGCCCTGTTGTCTGTTAGCTGCTAAATTAGCTGCTAATTTAGCTGTTTTTAAATTAACCAGTTAGCTTAACGGCCGTGGAGGGGGCGGCTCCGGCTCCGCAGTGGGCAGATCATGGCTGTTGCCCAGGCAACGGGAGCCTTGACGTGCCGCCGCGAGCATGGAAGCCGAGGCTGGATACTTTTATAATGAGAGCCACACTCGCGTTGCTGCCTTCCTGTTTGCTCTGGATGCAAATCCAATGCTAATCAGATATTCCATAGTAACATAACCAGCTAAATAGGAGAGAAAGTTTGGTTTCAGCTGTTATTCGACTATCAAAGGATGATCATGATGATATGAATAATTACAGTATTTTGGTCAATGCTCATACCTGGCACTGACTAGTGACTTTACCCTGTTTGTTTTATTTCATGCAGGTGGTACAAGACCCTGGTAAACAAAGCCAACAAATCAACACAGAAGAAAAGAGACAAGGTGGGTACTGCTTTCATTTAGAAATTCAAAAATGCTGTCTGAAACAATATTAATCAGTTCATCAATTAATCTTTCTTGGATAAGACACAACAGATGACTGTTAAAATTGTATATTATTTAATATTTTTTTTACATTTATTTTTTCTCCATAGCCTACCTTAGGTGGTGTTTCTGGCAGTGAAGTTGGTGGCAGTTTGAAAAGAGGTACGCTCGGTCACCAATACTGTGTTGACTGTTATTATGTGACAGTCAAATAGACTATTGGTGTTAAATGACTACCATGGTGGAGTAAACAATCCTTTGGATATGTTTTTTTTGTTTCTTGAGGTGTTTGCCGAGTTCTACAGAGTTGCCAGTGAAAACCTCAAAAAAGACCTCTACGAAGCTCTGGACCACCATACTTCTCGTCTCACTGACCTCTTCAAATCCAGAAAAGGAGTTGTCGGCCAATCACTCCTCCCAATACACAAGTAAGTGTTGTAGTGTTCCTGCTACCTCTACTACTACAGTGTAAGTATTTCTTAAAATTCAATGTTGTTACTCGAGCACATGCATATCTGCACCTGGACTTCTAACAGCCACAGTTCAAACACATGTCTTAAAGTTCTCAGGCACCGTGGCTGATTTCAAAATGTGCATGATTTTTTTTTTGTTCAAATTTTTATGCTTTTTGTTCGGACTTTGTGCTGAAATGCGGCCATTTCTTCCTGCTCATAGTCTTTAAAAAGAGCTCTGTCAGACAATATTCAAGAGTGCTAGTTTCTTCTATGTGGTATCATTCTTGTGGACACTTTGCTTACAAGAATGAACACACCTAACCGTGGGTAATAACATCCTACCTAAATTTATTTGTGTTCTTTTATTTTGATTGCAGGTTTCGGACACTGAGATGACTTCACCCAGGTGCCTGTTGGGGTCATGACTGAGGACACGCCGCCAGTGATTAACAGCATTGCAATCATCCTTGAAGGAAACATTGTCATGGATGAGATTCCCATAACCTCTCAAGGCAAGGCAAGGCAAGGCAAGGCAATTTTATTTGTATAGCCCGTTTTTACAAACAGTTTGTCTCAAAGGGCTTTACATGGCATCGTAACAACATCCTCTGTCCTTAGACCCTCACATCGACTGAGGAAAAACTCCATGGAAAACCCTTTTAACAGGGAAAACTTCAAGCACTTTGTGTTCTGTCTGCGGCATAATATATGCACTCCATCTGGATTAAAGGTATGAAGAACACATTTGACTTCATCCAGAAGATAATGTTGAACCCCGGACAACAAAAACTCTGTCCAAAACTGCAAACATAAAAACATGCTCTTGTGGGCTAGATGTTGTGGCTAGAGATAGCTATACTGGTTGTCTACAGTGTGGTGTGTGAATGAGTGCAAGTATAATGTGGCTGAACAGTTAAACAAAACATTATTGAATGTTTTATGCATTTATTTTTACTGAATTGAATATTATATTTTACTTGCATCTTTTAAAAAAATGTTTTGATGATGAAACTGTGACAGAATTTTTTTCTTTTGTGGAGCTACAGCTCCCCATATTGTGTTCTCCAGAAATAAGAAAATATGTTTGATACACAACACAGTGATAATAATCCCTCTCACAAAAATTATGAATTTATACTTATATGTAAAAGAAAATGTATTGTCAATATAGCAGAGAAATGGCACTAATTTATTTGTTTTTATTTATTTATACAGTACAATGTCAAACTTCCCACCCCAGTTGTTCAGCCAAACTTGACCTTTGATGGTCTCTTTCTAGACAAGTTTCAGAAGAACAGCTTGTTGATTGTTGTTATTGTTGTTTACTGAAATAGAAAATAAACTATGGTTTTCATAATGACATTTTGTGTGTTCTTATTTAAGTTAGCTTAACTAAGGTATGTTAAGTGAATTTATTTAAAATGAAGTAGCGCTCACTTGATTTTGCAAAGTATATTAAGTACAGGTGACTTATCTTAACTGATTTCTGTCAATTTAATTGAAGTGGATTACACTTAGATATCTTAAGTGTAATGTATTACAAATTTCAAGTAATGCCCACTTGTGTGGATTTAACTATACTCAGATAAATTAAGTACTCACAACTTAAAAGAAAGTAAAGCTTACTTAGATACAATAATTTCACACTACTTCACACAATTAAGTTCGTTTACTTACTTTTCCCAAGGTAATCGGTTTCCTAAATTTCTTTAAGTAAACTCAACTTGTTAGAATTTACAGTGCAGTAGGCCATACTTTCATGCAATGCCATGCCTAGACTTAGGCTTAACCCTCTTCTACTTTAAGACTTTGCAAAAACTTCACTGTTTACAGTATCTGGCTGTCAGAATACATTATATGCGAGTAGTAGAGGTTAAAATAGTTCAGCCTTCCAGCCTCTAACTTGTAGGTTTTACAGCATTAAATTTGCAAAGGCTTTTACAATGCCTAAAGATCATTTTGTGGATGCTTTAAACATTTATACGAAGGTCAATGACATGCTTCCGTTTGTGGGTCCTACTGTATAAAAACTAGTAGCCTAACGTTCATGACATGAGGGCCGGGGTAGAGTTGGAGAGACAGCTCTGCTGGGTCTGGTGTAGTATCTCCTTTTGAAGAGAAACCGTGATGGGAGGGCAAGGTAAGTTTAGGAGGTTCACACGCTGATTACAGTCAAATGGGATAAAAACCAGGGGCATCATCTGTTTCTGCTGGCACACGTACTGTAGTCAAACTCATGCATTATTGAAAGTAACAGAGCTCCCAGGACACAGCAACGGAACATGTTGATGCCTTGTTGAGAAGAGAGATGTGTGCTGCCAAACAGGCCGTGTGTGACACAATGGTGAGCTGAGATGAAATAGAGAATCTAGACCATAGATTTTATATTAATGCTTGAGCTACAAAAGCTGAGCTCCTTGCTCAAGAGTTGTTGTTTTTTTGATGTTTTCTCCATCTACCATATATTGTTTTTAAAAAGATTTTACCATTTCTTTTAAGTGCAAACACAGAATAAACTGTGTGTTGCTGACTTTTTTCTCTTTTTTCCTTGCTGGAAGTGTAGTTCTCCAGTACATTTTCCTTTTTTTTTATTTTGAAGGCTGTGCTGTGTAATATTATGAAACAAGTTTTTCTTCAGTCGTGTTTCCAATTCAATACTAATATCAATGACCTGAATCAACGCAAAAACAGTCAACAAGAGAAAAATCTTAGGTAATAGATTAAATACACACCAAGGGGGCAGTTGTCGGTCTGAGAAGTGAAGCTCACTTCCGCGTTCAAAAAACTGCAATCCCCTCTTCTTCCTCTGGGGGCTGGCTCCAGAAGGGAGCAACTCCAATTGAGCCCCATGTTAAAATAGCCGATTTTACAGCTTAAAAAAACATATTTACAGCCTGGTACATTTTATTTTTTTGGTCTCAACCGATAGTTTCTACCCCCGCACACACTCTGAGGGGGGTGAATTTTTTTAAAACTCTACCGTTTTACTATTATTAGGTTTAAAGTTCTGGCCAATTAGGGCGCAGAACCGTTGAGTGACAGGTCCGGAGACCGCTGCTTCGAGGCCAGTGGGCGGGCTCTCGGCCGGCCAACGGCCGCACCGCTCCAAATATGGCAAGTAGAATCCAACATGGCGCGGCTCAAACCCCCGTAGTAGCGGCACAAAACAGACTCCCCCAAACCAATGGGTGACGTCACGGACGCTACGTCCATTCTTTTTACAGTCTATGATACACACTCTAACGTTAGCTGCATACGTCAACAAGCCCAGTAAATGCCATGCACTGGCATGAGTCACCTTGCATTATTTCCAATGGCAGGTTCATTGTGTTCATTTCCAGACATATTATGTTTTGTTCCTCAGTGTGTCACACAGACATAAAAACATCTCACAGTCTCAAGGCTAAGAATTAGCATTCTTGCATCAGCAGCAACAACCTGGATAAGATCCATTAAACTATATTGTTTTCTTCCTGTAACAAATTCTGCATGGTGGTGGAATTTCGGCAAAGCAGTCTTTAAATTTGTATGACTGAAGTCACCAGTGGCAATGAAAGATTAACCGAGGTGCTCTGTGTGATGATCACTGATGCTGCTGCACGGCTCTTGCAAATTAGACTGCCACAGTATCAGCACCATCAGCAGTGGTGAAGCCCAACATCAGAGATCCGTCTAGACATAACAATAAAAAGCAATTCAGGCCAACTGAATGGTCTTTGCCTAAAATCATGTTCGTGTCATTCATGTTACAGTTCTTTATTCTTTATTCTAGGCTATGTGAGGAAAACTTCCATCCTGTGACCATTAGGACGAGTTTAGAATAACAAATTGTTATTTTCTACCCTTGGTTTGGGGAAGTTTACATCCTAGATGTCTATAAGGATGAATTACACTATGCCAACCTGTCTCTACACTAGGACATGTTGCATTAATTAACAATTGTTTCAGGGTGTTTTGCAGGCATCTCCCCCATTAACCCCCTTAGGCCTGCAGGAGTATATAAACTTCCAAATTTAGCATATTCAAGGTGTCATTATTTTGCAACTGTTTGACATTTCAGTGGTAGAAATCTGTTCCCCCCACCCCCTCCTCCTTATAGACAATCAACACTCTCTGACAAGCCCCTGTTCATCTGTGAGAGTCAGACTTCAATCCACAGTAACATGGCTTGCCTTGCCTGTATAGCTAAACTAAATGGGAGCAGACATAAATGCCGATACTTCCCCAAAGAACGAGCATAACTCATGGACAGATAAAGATAAAAAAAAAAAAAATAACTTTTTTTTTTTTTATGAATCTATATGTAACATTTACAAAGTTAGGAAACATTGGCCCTAAAAAGGGTTAATATGCGTTTAAAAGTTAACAGTTCTGTTCAACCAGTTTTTAGCATTAACATGATGTTTTAGCCAATAGATGCAAAAAAAAGCAGAATTTTGCTTCTGTAAAATTAGTGTAGCTCTAAGGTTACTACTTTAGTTATGCATTGCATTACATGTATAGATTTTTTTGTGCAATTACTTTAAAGTTTACCAGTAAAGTTAGGCTTGACAGGCTTGTAAATGGCTGAGTTTATTTTGATTTAATGTTGATGACCCTATTATCAAGTTAGTCTTATTTTTATTTAATTTTTTGTAAACTGAAATTTGTCTTTGCCTGCATATAATAAAATGTTCAAAGACATCCAGTCTAGTAGAATAGAATAGAATATAGTAGAATAGAATAAAAGATAATCATATAATCATGATGGCATAAATAAGAAATGATTTACATTACTTTTTGTCGAGTGAGCAACATGGACTCTGTTGAACGAGCTCTATTGTCACCGAGATTAGAGCTCTTCTGTCTTCACTAAGTGGCACCTCAGTCGCTGACTCTCCACCAATGATGTCTTTTTCTTCCTCAGGAGGATGCCGTGAAGCTGCTGACATTAGAATCGATCCCTGTCAACACGCTGCCATTGTTGATACCACGAGAGACATTGACAACTGTGGCTGGTGTGAAGACAAGGACACACGTCTCTGGTGAGAGAAGACAGGAGGTGAGGAAGGTGTAAGAGAATTTGCAGGTCCTTGTGCATTTACCAGTCACACTCAAGAGCTTCCTGGTGTGACTTCAGGGAGACAGTATGAGTTCATAAGAGTTTGAAGAGTTTGGATAGTATCCCTTTATCTTTGCAAATCTGCTGTTGAAATAGAAGTTTAACACCTTTACAATTACACTTTGTTTAAAAGGGGCATAATGAAAGAATGATATCATATTCACCATTAAAATTATTCAGTTACAGAGAGAAAAATCATTTGTCATAAAGATGCTATTTTTATATTTGACATTTTGTCTTGATTCCAGAATTATAATGTATTGCAAGGTGCAGGGTCTTGTTTTCAAAATGAGATGTCATATCAAATGTTTACATACAGTAAGTAATTATTTCAAATAGGTATAGCTCACAACCATGTGTGATCTTAAACTTCCAAAATTGGGTTGTGATTATTTACTGCTCCTCAAACTGGTCAAATATGTGTGTTGCCAGGCAGCACTGGATGGTAGGGTATACTTGTACTTCCCCGGCTTCAAGCCTCACCATAAGCCATGGCTGGCTGGATCAGGGGTGTCACACAAAGGTCATGAAGAGTTTGTTTCTGTGAACTCTCCGATGTTAGCTGAAGCATGGACTCATCAATGCTCGCTCCCCTCCAGGCGCTGCTGCCTGCTGAATCTGTGTCAAACTACACAAACCCGATACATCTCCTCTGCAGAGCGAAATCATGAGAGACATCCGTTGTTTGTTGGCTGATGTTGATCAATGAGCCACCCACAGTGTAAAATTAAGTGTGAATGACAATCGGCAGAGTTCAGTGGGATAGTAAGTTCAGTTGGGATGGAACAGGCACACACACATACACTGAATTACCTGTTTTATAAGCCAGTGATATCAACTAGATGAACTTTCCTGCCTCTCCCTGTCTAAACACTGCTGTGTGCTGCCTGTGAAAACAAACCTGCATGGTGCATTGCGGTCGATCATGTGCTCACTTTGTATTTGTTTCTGTTAGTCTACCTCCTTTTGTACCTGTGTTGATGTAAATGCCACATGCTTGTCAGACACAGTTAGGATGCACAGTCTTTACCCAGACAGGCATCCTGTCCCTGTGATCAGCTTGTGACCAGTTTCTGTCTTCCTGTATTTGCCATAAAGGATGGTATTCATGTTGAACTTCTGACTTGTGTTAGGTTCTGGTACAACTGTACAGGGTGACTGTCTTGTTTAAGCAACAGAGGGTTAATCTTCAGTGATTTATGTTTACCGATACTGTAAATGCTAAATTCTTTTTCTGTTTCAATCTGTTCTAATCCTCAGCCCGTCAGTGTTTTGTGTATTTATTATACATTTTGTTTACAGGCAATTTCAGCCACAAACTCTATGTAAAGTTTGTTAACTTTAGAATTACTGACAATATCCATTTTCTGGAAAGGAAAAATTGTGATTTTGTACGAATGATGTTTTTGCCGCTGCATCAGCAACTTGCACAGCTGCTGGTATTATGTTTATCTGTCTATCTGCCTGCCTTGTTCTGCTATCCTTTTTATTTTTAAATGTATCTTATATATCTATTTGTACAGTACTTTGGTCATCCTTATTGTTTTTACATGTGCTCTATAAATAAAGTTGGATTGGATTATTCTCATAAATGCAATATGTCAGTAATGTGTTCAAGGAATGTCTTCAAATTTAGTAAAAACATTCACTTAAACTCAATGAGTTGATCAAATTATGGTGGTAAAAGCTCAGATTTTTGGGGGGGGAGTATTACACTTAATATGACACAACTTAACATAATAGCCTCATACTTATCTTATTCTGTCCATAGCCTTGCGATGAAGTGATGACATTTTATATCCAATGGGGAAATCGTGACCACATTTCCTGCAATTTTGATTTGTTGGTGGTAATTTAGACTGCTTAATAAACTGTAACAACATCTATTGCACGTCTGTCCATCCTGGGTGAGGGATCCCTCCTCTGTTGCTCACCCTGAGGTTTCTCTGATTTTTCCCTGTTAAAAGGGAAAGAGTTTTTCCTCAGTGGATGTGAGGGTCCAAGGACAGAGGATGTTGTTACGATGCCATGTAAAGCCCTTTGAGACAAACTGTTTGTAAAAACGGGCTATACAATTAAAATTGCCTTGCCTTGCCTTGCCTTGCCTTGCCTTGCCTTGCCTTGCCTTAATTTGTTTTTCCTCATTAATATTTAGCTAAAGGACAGGAGAACAAAGGTGATGGGAAGTTGGCATATTGAAGATCATGTCAAGAAATCATAAGCGTTGATGATCTGACACACAACATCACACGATGTGTGTGAGATGTCACATGTGGAAATGAAAACAGGAAATTTTCTCAAGAGCTCATGCAATAAACCAGAGATAAAACAAGTGAGTGCTGGACATAACTTAAAATGGAATTTAATAAGATGCCCATCCCATGAGTTCAGTTTAAAATGTGAGTTTATTTTGGGTTCATCGCCTCCTACTGGTAAATGCAGCTCCAGCACATCACTGTTTCTAAAATGTGTTTTTGCCTCATCAAATATTTCCTCTTGCTCTAGACACACAAGTATTAGCAGAATGGCTTTAAGCAGCATCCAGTAAACTTAAAGCCTTTATTAGCATGAACATCATGTAATGCATGTCAAAAACAAATAATTATACAGACCATATGAATGGCCAAACAAGCGTGAAGCATGAAGAAGCATTGGCAACAGATGGACTTTTCCCCCCAATGCAGTGACATCCTGTGAAATGCACATCAACCCTGCAATTAGTTAGTTGAACTCTTACCACACACACACACACATACACGAACGCACACACTCTCATGCATTCTTGATCTGTTTATGGTTTGCAAGTGACACTGAGGGCCATTGGCTGACCTACATAGAGCTCAGTGTTTGAGTTGCTCTTAGTGGGAACGCTGCGTCCAGATGCCCTTCTCTCTGCTCAGGAGTGAAAATAGGTCGGAGGTCAGGAGAAAACCAATGAAAGGGGGAGGACACACAATCAGCAACAGGCTCAATGGAGAAGAACAAAAAGCCTGGGCCGCTTGTTTGTGCCATGTTTGCAGCGGGCTCAGCTTGTCTGTGGGCACACTTTAGACACTGCAGGCGTCAACCTTCAGATTCACACACTGACACTGTGTGTGTGTGTGTGTGTGTGTGTGTGCGGTGGGTGAGTGTTCGCTCACAGCAGCTATAAGCCTCTGAAACGTTCATTAGTGAGTCATTTGAAGGTCTGACATTGAGTGCTTTCTAAAGGTATTATGATGCCTGCTGCTGGCTGAAGACTAAGAGTGTGTCCCAGTTTCACACTACAGGCTAATTCCATGCAGGTTTTACAGTACGTTCACACCAGAAAAGTGACATAATGAAGTGCACTGAGAGATGTCAAGGCAAGGCAAGGCAATTTTATTTGTATAGCCCGTTTTTACAAACAGTTTGTCTCATGTCAGTGTGCATAAAATGTATCTAATTTACCAATGCTGGTCCACAATGTCATTCACAAAAAAACTGAAAAACTCCCCACAGCTGCATGAAGTTAAACCAAATGAGCCGTTGTTTTATGCACGTCCACGTCACATCGTTAACGACCTAATTAGGAGCAGATGAGTTCACAATGATCATATCCGCCTCCAAATTGTAACTTTGAATATTTTGGAAATTCTGACAGCTACAAAATCCTGTCAGTAAACGTGCTTGTGGAAACATGGCCACAAACTTTGGCGGTCACATCTAAAATTCAATGTTTACACTGATATGATCAATTTAGCTAATTAAAAAAGGGACAAGCCATACCGAATATGTGACATGGCTAATTTAGGTAGCTAATTTAATATTTAATAAAGTGGCTAAATCAGCCTAATAAATGGTTTGACAACAAGGATAACAATAGAGTAGCAACAATGTTTCCAAGTAGGAGTAACGGGAGGTTTGAGCTCTGTTCTGCCGATATTGAATGCAGTATTAAACCACTGGAGAAAAACCATAAAAAATGACGGGCGGCAAATCATTTTGTTGAAATGATCTCAAACTCACAATAGCAATGCATCCATTGGCAAATGAAATGAAAACTACACAGATACTACAACACTAATGCTATTACGTATGATAACTCTAAATCTGCATAGTTACTGTGGGAAGTTGGACACAAAACCAAGACCAAAGCAAATCAAGACCCAAACAGGCAGCAAGTGGTTTTATGGGTACTTTCCCTGAAGGCGTTTGTCACAGATAAAAAGAAATGGGGATGAATCTGCAGAAGCTGTACTGTTCAGTGTGAAGACGACAAGAAATAAAGAACACAGTCAGTGCTTGTGTTTTGAGTACGGTCTGCACACAATGTCCAAACATACTGTAAAACAGTTTAAATGTTCATGGAATAAATAAAAATCAATCATGATCGATCATGAGTCAAATCAATACTACTACTGATACTGCAACAAATACTCTGATACTTGTCAGCCGTCATTAAGCCATAATAAACACAAAAACTATTGAAAAGCTATTACAATGTTAAGTTTTCATTCCTTGGATCATATTGTGGGGTTTTTATGCAGGTGTCACGACAGAGACAGATCATCAGGAACATCTCTGAGGACTCTCAGTTGACCTGCTCAATCCAGTTGAATGGAGGGCAGCACGACGTGGTTGTACTGTAGATACTTGTTGGTTGTGGAGGCTAAATGCCCTGACTCTTCTCAGCACTCACTCAGAGCTGAAGAAGCCTCTTGGATGAGAAGTGAAGAGTCTTGAATGATCGAAGCCATGCTCCAGTTGCCCTCTGCTCTGCTTTTCTTGGGGGATTTTAGTTCACCTGATCTGACTGCTCCGGCTCTTTTAACTGAATAGAGGTTGATTTGCTGTACTTGGCTTCTTTTTTGTCTTTTATTTACTCTATGTAAAATAATAGTAACTTACAAGTTATTTACGGTCACCCTCTCGTCCATCCTTAAAGCGACAGCAAAAGTGATTGAAAGGAGAAAGATCAGGATTGCGTTTTTTAACTGAAAGAGAGAAGAGAGAGAATCCACAAAGCTGCACTACATTTGGTCTAATGGGGCAACCGCTGTTAGTAGAATTGGTTATCTCTGGCTCCTCTTTAGAGAATTTCTCTCAGTCTGATTACTGATCATTTGCCTCTAAAGAAAGTCTGTGCTTTTTGAAACTGACTTCTTCAAACGATTGTTAGGGTGAAATATCCCTCCCTGTCTTAATAACAGCCAGACTCACTGTAATTGTTTTATCATCCTATCTGATCTTTAGTGGGCCAAGCGGATTTTTTACATAGTTTGCAAGATTCCAAAAAAGTAAAGAGGACAAACATTGAGGGCCTGTGTGATGCTGTAATTGAGTGTCACATGTCAGTGCGTTTGCTGGAATGTTTCTCATGCATTAGCGTCCTTACCAGTGCTTCCCATGTGTCACAGTCACGTGAGCGTCTTGGCAAGTGGCACCAGTTAATTTTCCACTTTTCCCTCTCTAATGCTCCTGGCTTGACGTGCTGGCAGGCAGCACAACAGTTTGTTGCCATCCACAGAACATCACAAACCGAGACACTGAATCCCAACTTTTCCCCTGGGACTTGACTTGATTGCAATTTTGTATCAAGGATGGAAAGTCCTGTGGGTTTAGTGTTGGTGGCAACAGTTGGCAAGACTGTCGAGACTTGGCACACAAATATCAAATAAAGAAAAAAGAAAGAAATAAACGAGGGTTGGAGGCCAAGATGCAACACAAGCCACCAATGCTATTTACTTTAATAGCGTTTCCCTCTCTGCTGGAAAACAGATGACAGTTTACAGCTCACAGCAGGAGATCACCAGAGCATTTATAAAACAGTCTCATAATTCATCATGCAACTTTTACTTCACAACATACATTGCTATGTTCTCTTGCATTCGCCAAAAACATGTTGATATACATCAGTCCACTTCAAGTTATTCAGTCAGATCTCTTCACATGTGATTCAGGCTTCTGCTGAGTGAGAAGCTGGGTAGCTTAAAAACCTGGGTGGAACACCACTGCCATCTAGTGGTTAGGACCTGTCACCACATCTCTACTTAGGATTTAGCAGAGAGCAAGAAAGCTCCGGTTCATGCACGGACCCTTTACAATGACATTGCAATATCTCGCCTTGTTGCATCATCATTTTTCACTTAATTATTGGGCTGAATTCTTGACATTTTGGTGTTCTTAATCACACTGATGACGACTCCAATCAATCAAGTCCGAAATCACTCACTACAGTGACTGTCTATGTAGTCCAGTAAATACTCCAATCAATCAGCGCTGAAATCACGCACTACTCATAGTTCACTATAATGAATTTCCCACTTTACTATGCCATCAATCATCACAATCTAAACCAGTGACTCACAAGATGTGGGCTGCTGCCCCCTGGTGGGCGAAGACGTTGCAACAATAACTAGGGTAGGAGAGAGTGGGGTAAGTTGAGCCACTTTTTGTATTCAGGATCACTACATCAAGACAATAGTTTTGTTGCTAACTAACACATCTGCATATATTTCAGGATGTTTTGCATCCCTACAAATTAACAGAATGAGTGTAAATATAACTGTTTTTAAAATATAGCATGTTCAAAAAAAGTGACTCAACTTACCCCAGTGGGGTAAATTGATCGACCCCCCCTTCTTTCCTTCCATCCATCTCCTACCTCCCCCTTTACTTAATATTTCATCTGTCCAGGTTACAGGTGAACACAAACTGCAGGGACTTCCTGCTGAGCCACCAACTCACTGAGATTTGGGGAGTTTTGCAATTGCGTCGCATCTTGGGAAGAATCCCAGAGATTTTTCTTTGAAAGTAAAGTTTGGCACACTATAAACAACGTTTCCTGTTTATAGGAACATACTTACTGTTATCACAAACATACAGAATCTTGATTTAATCATTTGGACATATACAGCCAAAATATATTCACTAAGTGTATAGGATAGGTGGCTCAACTTACCCCTGGCCAAATGGATCAACTTACCCCACAGCTACCTTGGCTTGGGTTTATTACTCCCACAGCTAAAATTGTGCACTTTCATGCTAAGTTTACTACCTCATGTTGTAGCTCATAGATACCACAACCCATGTATAAAACAAATTTACAATAATCTCTTTTAGTCTAAACACAATTCTCATAAAACTTATGATCGCCAAAATTCACTTGCGAGAGTGAAAAATTATTATTATTTTTTTTTTAATTAATCCTTTTGATGAAAAAGTTGTAGCTATAACCTTTAAAGTAAAACATATAACTAAAAAAAAAAGAGAAAACTGCTTAGATGTCCAGCGTATGACCCTGCTTCACACCAGCATCACAAGACATTCATTGATACAGACAATGGGCATACTATGGTATTACTTCTACTGTATATCCAAAACTGACAAAAATGGGAGCTTGCTTCAATAATTTTCAATTTTCAACTTTCAACTTTCATCAACTTTTCTCCTCCACTTTCTGACCGTCAACACTGACGACCGGAGACAGGCGACCTGACCGGGCCAGACTCGTCTCATGAATCACTCCACACATTCACCATCACTTTATTTACCATTGGCTCCATTTCACCACATTTCCTCCCTCTTTTCTAACTTTCACTTTGTAATCCTTCCCATTAGCTCTAGCTGCTGTAGCTCCATCTAACTAGTATACAGTATGCTCACGAGGTGGTGTATCAGATGGCAGATGGACAGGCTGCTTATTTCTCCTGTGTGATATCAAGGAAATATGACCAGCCATTGTTAGAAATCAATCAAAATTTTTGTCACAATCTCAATTGGAGGTCGTTTTCCCTCCCAACCGCAGCTGCAGCTCAGTGGTAGCTTAACTGGCAACCCAGAGGCCGAAATGCCACAGACTCTGTAATTGGGAGAGAGCAGTGGGTGGCACAACAGGCCAAAACACAAAATCAAAACATAAACATGATTTGCTGGATGCAAATAAAATTTTTAAACACGAATATTCTGGCTGTAGCCTACTATTGTTGTCAGTTAGATCAGTATTTCAGATAGTGATTTTATGATTAATTGTGTAAATCATGATTCTGTATTTTTCTGATTACAGTATAGTAAGTATGTCCCTGAGAACAGGCAAGGCTGTTTGTGGCAAGCCATTACTTTCAAAATGATGAGAAAGACGAGTTATTCTTCCCAAGATGCAATGTTATTGCAAAACTCTCCAAACCTCAGTAAGTTAGTGGCTCAGCGAGGAGCTCCCAGCAGTTTGTGTTCCCCTGCAACGTGGACAGGTGGAATATTGGGTAAAGGGGGAGGTGGGAGATGGATGGAAGGGAGGGAGAGGGGTGGCTCAACTTACCCCGCCCCTACAGGTATGCTCAGTTTACCCCATACAGGAGTAAGTTGTGCCACAAGACCACTTTTTGAGCTATATTATCAAAACAGTTATGTTTTACACTCATTCTGTTTATTTGTATGGATGCACAACACCCTGAGATAGTATGCAGATATATTAGTTAGCAACAAAATTATAATTGTCTTGATGTAGTGATCCAGAATATGAAAAGTGGCTCATCACTCTCCCCTACCTTGAAATATGCCGGACAGATTGTGTAAAACTATCTTCTGAGGGTCTTACCGGTCGGCAATAAAAAGGCCATTACAAAATACTGGCATGAGAACAAAAGGCATATGAGGGAGACTGTTAAGGATTATGGTATGGTATTTTATCTTGTAAACTTACAGATCACCCCAGGACCTCAAATTTCTTTATTTGTTCATTGTTTTTGGTATTTTTGTTTCGCCTTTTTCTGTTTCTGTACTAAAATGTGAATATTATCTATAAATAAAACTAGGCTATACATCAAAAAAGAACTGACATATAACTGTATACATATAGTGAGCTCACGAAAGTGAGCTCCCTCACTTTCGTGTCTTTCTTTATTAATGTTGATATTGAGTCAGATAGTAAATTAACAGGCAAACATGCAGGACAACTATTCACTATTTGCACTAAAGTTCTTACATTTATCATTTTAAAAATAGTTTCCTATAGTTATATATGAAAGACAAGGACATCTAGTTTGCACTTGTGACAGTAAGCATGTTTTGTGTTGTGAAGGTTTACAGATATTACATTCAAACATCCTAGCTGCAGAGTAACTGAATAAATATTTAAAAAATGAGGAGAGTCTGGGTGGGCCCCAGAAGACTTTCTGATTGTTATGAGTTGAGGTACTCTTCACTTTTGGAAGACAAAAGTTAAAAAAGACAAAATCAAAATCAACTGTGTAGTGTGCAAAAGTCTTTCATCATATTACTGATGAGCTCACTATATATGTACATAGTGAGCTCATCAGGGAGCTCACTATATTGTATATAGTGGAAGAAGGGAGTTTGATGTGAAGGACTGTACATGTACAGTCCTTCACATCAAACTCCCTGGATAGCGATGTGCTGTTAAACTGAAGCAGTTTAGTGCAATTACTGTATTTGAGGATCTGTTAAATTGTCCTCTCCCTGTTGAGGCAGAGGATGTTCTTTTTTCCTGTTTTCTGTGAAAAGCACATGGGAGAATATCAGGGTCTTTCCTGTTGTTGATGTCTTAATATAACAGCAGATGGCCTTTTGATGTCATCTCTGATTAATTTTAAAAACATGTATCAAAACATGTCAGTCATCTGTCTGTAGCTCATTGTATCTGACCTTGACTTGACGAAGATTGCAAAATGGCACCAAATTAGCTTTGAAAGAATCAATCTAGAGCATAATATGTAGGCTATACATACATCGATGTAGCCTTCTTTTTATTCATTACAATAATTCATGATGAAAATGTGAAACAAAAAAACACTGGAACGCAGTATCATTAAGCTTGAAACTTTGTTTCCTGCTATCATGGGAGTAAACAAACTATAATGGAAATCATTACCTTTTTTTTTTACATCAGAAAATAAAGCAATGTTTATTTTTAAAGTTAAAATTGTATCTCTGTTTTTCAAGGAATAATACAAGACACTGTGACACTTTTCTGTTTAAAAGAAATCTCTACTTATTGTATTTTTCTGACCACTGTTTTTCTCACTCTGAATGTATTTGTTTATTGTGAAGATGCATTTTTATAAAGAATTATTAAAAAAGACCTTAGCATGTATTGGATTGGTTTTGAGTTTCCTTTGGTTGTAGTGTGGGGGTTGTGTTGTGTATTGTGAGTTTCATTGTGATACACGTTGTCTTCAAACCAGAGTGACTCCTTCATCTTTTTAGCCACCAGTGAGATGCACATTTCCCATATTGTCAAACTATTACCTATTTGGATACATACAGAATAAAAAATGATTAAAGATAAAGTAGCTAAAAAGAGAGGTAACTACACAATGCTCTATAGTTTCTGATGGGATTTGCAGGTTTGCGGAGTTCAATCAAAGTAGCAGACAAGGGCAAGCAGCTATTGAACTATAGATGAAATTGATACTTTCTTTAACACTTGTGTCCAATGTTTAAATTATATTCAGTCTGATGACACTGAATTCATTTAGTTTTGGAACTTAGATTTTACATTTAGTAATTACATTTTGTGGCTCCACTGGTTCAAGGTCAGGCTGAAAATTAGAATTTCTCTACATGTAAAACCTTGTGGTATTAATCTGTGTCCATGGAGACAAGGCGTTGACAACCAAGTACAAAGAACAGCCAAGCCAATCAGTTCCTGCAAAGCATGAGCAATTTCAAAGGGATTAATCCTCACCGGTTCTGACATTAGCTTTGAAGTTCATCAAAGGTAGCACTGCGACCAGATCATTAAAGCATCCTCACCTCAGTCATCTTTTCAAACCTTTCAGGACAGCGAGTTAAAATGAATCCTGTGATATCAGCCCAGGCTTTTGTTTGTACATATAGTATTTCAGACTCAAATTTTAGGATCCCACATAGTGTATAAGCAGTTGTAGTATGCACATTGCCCACTAGAGGCCACTGTAAACTGTTTAAAGTCTGTCAATCCTAGCAACAACCAGGCTTCTCTTCCATAACCACAACACTATTCTTCAGCTCTAATACAACAAACAACTAAGTGGTGAGCTAAACATACTTCTAAGGTTGAAGAATTTGAAGATTTTTAAAAAAAATCTGTTTGTTTGTTTTAAATTTGAATTATCAATTTGATACTCAATGGTATGATGCTCATAAAGCAAAAAAAGGTGCCATGCTAAGAACAACAGGAGTAAAGGCTATTTACTGTAAACAGCAGACTTCATGTATAACATAATCGAAAAGATGAGATCTAAGAAGTAGCCATCAAGAAGAAAAAAATGAAAAAGGTTAAAATTAGGACAGCCTATTATGGCAGCTGGTGTAACAGCTAGCTTTGTTTGCAATTAAAAATCCATTTACGTCCCAAATTACAGACAACAAACAAAATCAGCTATTGAGTGTTGACATATAATGCTCAAACAAGAGCTTTTAAAGAGGACAAAGAGAGGGTGGAAGACGGCTGCCAGTGTTTGATTATAGATCTCACAAGTTGGTGTATCATTGCACACACACAGACAAGAGGCAGAAGTTCTTATGTTACAGAGTAAAAATGTGCCATATTTTTGCTCAACTGGTTTGATAGACAACTTCCTGTGGATGTCACATCCTGCTCACTTGTACCACCACCACTCTATACATGTAATTAGCTCCAACACCACTAATTATCTCCATTGGTATGAGAAGCTGCCGTTTAATTATCACTCCAGTCCTGACCTGTTTTTTTTTTCTTGTAAAGGAGCTTGGTACTGTATGGTAAACACCAGCCTCTGATGTGGGCTCTCTGAATGGATTACATTCATAAATCCATGGGTTTTTCACTCACGTGGAAACACCGTGTCCTGAAGACGTCATCCTGTCTGAACATATCTGAAGACAGTTAATGGACAGCGTCGTTAGCATTGAAATTATTGCTGAAAACCTAATTCAACATCTTAAAAGTCACAAAATTGGATGGTAATGTTCCAACAAGGCCAATTAGAGGATGGATAAGTGGTTGCACATTGGATGTACCAGAAAAATTCAAACAGTTTCCGGACCAGGCCACGTGTAAGTTGCCACTAGCAACAGAACATTTAAAAGGGAGCATTTAATTTATTAACATAGCCTATGTTAGATATATTTTTTATTGTTGTAAAGATTAAATGAGAACTGTGCAAAAGTCTCAGACCACCACTAAGTTTTACCCTTCATATTTATTTTCTAGTCTCTTTATTAAGATACAAACAAAAAATATATTACATATAACATTTGGAAAGACACAATAATCTGAACAAAATGATACAGTAGGTCTGTACTTAGTGTCACCTAAGCACTAAGCACATCTTTTGATGAGACTGTCCTGAAGTTTTCTGGTGTCTTTCAGCACTTCCTCTTCAGATTTCATTATATTTTCCAATGCGTGCCATAAAACAAAGATCTGTTCTTTTAAAAAAAATAAATCAATCAATAGTACTGTACTGTACAATAACAGCTTGTACAGAAGCACAACAATGTCCAAAAACTAGAAACCAAGCATATTCCCAGCAGACAACAACTTTTGGGTGGAGTTGCTGTGAATATAATACTGAGACCCATCTGGCAGGTATCTTATTAATGTTGTATACCACTGGAAAAAAGGTCAAATAAAGTATAAAGCATTTTATTAATGCACATGAGAACTGTCTCTGATTGTTAATGGAAAATAAAGGATTTGGATTTTCCATTTCTAGTAGCTTTACTCTGTTAATGCTGAAGTGCTAGAGATTACTGATGTTAGCTTCAGTAAAGATGGTGAGGGCGGATGTTAAACATACAATATATATAAAATTGAATGAATATAGAATTAATTAAATGGAGTAGAGAGATCAGGATCAGATCAGGATCAGATCAGAATACACAATGTATCACATGCAAAGAAGAGTGAGACAGGAGTGAGTGAGACGGTGTTTGACCTTTAATGTGAGAATTATTTGTTGTGTGTCCCTTTCAAAAGGGCCAAAAATGTAAATTTAGATTAAACACATCATTACTGAGAATTTTGCTGAGATTGGAAACCTCTAACATCAGTTCATTATTTGTGATCCATGCTTAGCTTGTTTTTTCTCCCTACTCTTGCAGTTCAAAATGTGCAAACGATATTTTACTTCATTAAATCCTGTTCCAAATATTCCAGAAAACATTCTGAAGTTATAAAACCTACCCTCAAGACGGCATTTGTGTAACATGGGGATGACACAACGCTCCTCTTATAGTGAACCTTTAATACAGCCACCTCTCTCATATCACCAGTGATCTTGTGAATAATCAAAATGCCAGTGAACGCAGCAGCAGCTTGCAATCTATGCAATGCACTAAAGAGACAGTTGCCTTCTGCTCGTAAAACCCTGAGGGCATTTCATTATGTTTTAAAATGACCAAATGTAGTGTCAAGCTCGCTGACGTAAAAGACAGAAACTGTGTTACAGCGTGTCATCCATTTTTGCTACAGAGTTTCATCCATCTACTCAATACCGTTGTTAGGGACAACAGGCCTGTCTGATCAAGCTCCTATCTGTGTTCATCAGATCGTATTAAACATGCATCTGACCTACAAGGACATGTTTACCACATTCCTATTCAACATTAAATGAGAACATTGCAGATAATTAGGTCAGATCAGACATCTTCTATAAATCCACAACAGAACTGGAAGAGGGGGAAATCTGTTTTGTGCATGTTCCAGAAAATGGCTCCAAATTCATAAAGAAAACCAGCGCTCTTCAACTGTGCCAGGAAGTTTAAAGTAAACAGAGCACCATAAGGGCTTGGTGAACTAGTTTGGTGACGACACCACAAAAGGTATTTTGAGGCAGCTGGGACAAAAGACTGTACTATACTGTATATAAAACCTATAACCTCATTAATGGGCTGTGTAATCTCTCCCCGCCTGTAAAAACTGTTTTCAGCCCAGTGAATAGCACCAGTTGGTGAACTTGTCCTCCAAAAACCACATGCCATGCAAATGCAAAAAAAAAAGTAAATAAATAAATACGCATACCACCCACACTGAAAGGGCACCCATTTTTGTGCCATGACAGATGTGGCCATTGGTTGTGCCGGTTAATCCAGAATGCTGGGTCTGCTACAAGCAGGATTTAGCCATGACCATGATACTAACATCTGTCAGGATCCAGTTTCAAGCTCCCAAACCCTGATGCAGGGAAGCGGAATATTTTTGTCTTACTTTGATAAAGAGGAGTGAAAAGCAGTTAATAGATTCAGAAGGTAAGTGTATAAGGAATTAATACATGCAGAGCATTTCATGGCCTAGAAAAGAGGTGTTTGATTACAGCTTATGTAACATGTTTTTCCACAGTCTGGATTCTACATGCTTTATACATGTGACGCATCTTTCCATTTGAGGACGTTCTGCATTTCAGAAAACCTTTTAAATATAATTAATGTTCTTTAGGAGTCAACATAATAGACCTGTTTGCATTTTCAAACCAAAATCAATCAGGAGCAATTATGCAATGTATGACAGTAGATTGTTCGTAGCTAGGCTCATGAACACAACCAATTGATTTGCAGATATATATCACAAGAAAGTAGAGTTTGATTGCTCAAAATATAATTATGCAGAATTAAAAGTAGGATACATGCTTTTATCCATATGCTGTCGACATCAATGCGAGGATCACATGGACTGTCATTGCTAATGCTATAATTTTATGATCTTGATGTTATTTATTGACGAGAGGTTGTTTGAGGTGATGTCCAAATCAGGTGACTTGTTTTAAAGCTCATTTCTTCTCAGTCAATGCTTTAAGACTCATCATGTCTTCTGATTACATACTGAATACATACATGCTTTTTAAGATAATATAAATATATGTTTTACTATACATACACAAATTATGCTGTGCACAACACCTCTATAAACCTTCAGATAAACATTCTATGACATTGATCAATGTTACACTACACAACCACCAGTTTAACAGAATTACACCCCCTCATTGCCTGCAGAACATGTTGTCAAAATATGACAAGTTGCTTTGTGAATATGACAGAGAGATAGCATGATTTTAACCTGGTGAAATCAGATCAATTTCAATGATCCTTCAACAAATATTAGATCAGTTAAAGCAAGAGAGAGCAAAGAGGACTCATTAAGCAAACATTAAAGAATGACTTATAGGCATCTTAATAGGTCTATTTAATTTACAACCAAATACGTGCTGACTTTTTGATCTCATCACCCTCTACTGTATGTTTAGTAATGATAAACAACTGCTTGCATGCTAAGATGAGATGAGGTTAACATTGTTCACATTGTGTGTGCTACAGTATGTTAGCATTGTTGTTGCTAGCACCTAGCTCAAAGGAGACCAGTGTCTAAATGGCTGCAGACAGAGCATTCATTCTTTTTAAACCTTTTTGTTTGTTTGTTGTATGTCAAGTTTTATGCATTTATTTTATGTATTAAGATCAAGCCCATCACCTCCAACAACAAGCTATGGGAAAGATGCAGCCTGGTCAGCATTAGAGGCTGCTCTGTGAGCAGAGATTCATTTTGACTCATTACCTCTGGCACTGAATAACTACCAAAATGCCAGGTCAGGTTTTAGCTCGATGCTGAATATCTGATGGAATTTTAATTAGTTGGAGGCCAAGAAATGCAGGACACAAACCTATTTTTATTTGCATTAGGATTAAATGTAAGCACAGACTGCATAGAAACCTTTACTTGTTTTTTGTTCTGAATAGCAAAAAAATAAATAAAAACCTACATCCAAAGAATAAATATTTTGTGATCCAAGTTGAGGATTTTCATGCTGCAGATGCCTGAATTTCATCATCAGAGTACCTAATGTTGTCCTTAACAAAAGGAAGTAACCCCATTATTTCATCGTTCACATTTTAATGACTACACCTTCATGACTGACTGATTTGCTGCTTTGGAACAAAAGCAGAAAATCCTTAGCTGTCACTGCCCCTCTTAGGAGATTAAATGTCCATCAAATTAATTTATTCTAGTTCCAAGACTGTATAGCCTCATCAGGCAAGCCATTAGGAAATATGAACAGGGGAACTAAATTTTCTAAATTGGGCCCCTCATCCAGAATCACACGCACACCGGCACCGTCATGACTACCTTCCCACCTCCTGGCTCTAATACCAGCAGCGTCAGTAGCCTATATTATTACAGGAACAAATTGGGGCAGAAATTGTGCACATTTTGGGGTAGCACAGTAGTGTTTTCTAATGTGGTAATAGTTATGGTCAGAAATGCAGCATTGCCTCTTTGCTCCTTTCTTTTTTCTCTCCCCTTTTTACTCTTGGTTTGCTTTTTGAGACCCTGATTGTTAGTGACTCATTTTGACTCAGTTTCAGGTGTGTTCTGACTGACCATTGTAGCCATACGGTTGGACGTAAGCGCTGTTGGAGCAACACTTTTTGTTCTATAAGAAAAGAAATAGAGAATTGATTGATTGATTGATTGATTGATTGATTGAAATGTTTATTTCGAATATGAAAATAAAGTAATAAAAAAAGAGAATAAGACAAAACATCACGATCAGGTTGAAATCACTGACTGTCTGAAGGCTGAACCATGCACATTTAGTACATTGAAGATACATGTATGCCAGAAGGCCAGTAGCCTAGTAATAAATGGAATAGTCACAATTGTAATATTGGTTATATTATCATAGCCTAGCAGCTAGCCTATTAACCGGGGGTGGCTCTCCATTCCAAAACACCTCCATTCCGACACCCCGCTGTTCCGACACCCCGCTGCCCCCCCCCCCCCCCCCCCCCCCACCCCCTCCTGCAGCTGTCCATGGTGCTGAACCAGGTGACGTAACATTGTTTACACGTGGCTTGTCTGCGCTGCTCAGGGACTGGACAGATCTGTCCCACTTGCTTTCTCTCCCGCTTTTATTTTGACGGAAAGGCCTGTCTCTCTCGCCCTGGATCCGTTTCCTTACCAAAACAGCGAGTCAACGGCCCTAGACTACCCTTCTTCAAGACATGCTGATAGAGGAATACCCACGTGGTTGTATGTAATTACGCAGCAGAGCACAGACTATCCTGCCTGTCAAGCCTCTACCAGGTCTTTTTACTAAACTTAACCAACTCCTTTCATCATTACCTAAGTCCAAGCAGTGCAACATCTTTTTGGGGAAAAAAATATGCTATTAAAGGAATTGTCGGAAAGGCAGGATGTTTAAAATTTTCTTAAAAATACCGTCATTCCGACCATAGGAGGCAAAAATTGTCAGAATGATGGGACATTTGATAGAAAATTAAGTGTTGACATTTAGACAATTACAGTGCGTTCACACCGGGCGCGAGGTGAATTTTTCGCACAATAAGATTACATACAAAATCAATGTACAGACGCAAATGGACGCAAATTTGTGCCAGCGGCGCGAATGACGCAAATGAAAGTGCTAAAGTGACGAGTGCACAAGTGCAAGATTGAATTTAATTTGATTGCACGATGCCCCAATAAAGTGCACGATTGACTTAAATTGCACTATCCCATAGCACACGATTGCACATGCAGATGTGTGTCCAATATTGCACAAAGTTTGTATACATAAATGTATTATGCACACACCACTGTATGAAATTGAGATACTACATATACACAATACAGAAAAGGAAGGAAAAAAGAAAAAAAAAGAACACATACTGGTGCCCCATACAATCAACCAATCAGGCGAACATACAAATCTAGACTTCATGATCACATGGTCTGATTTTGTAATACCTTAAGAGCTTTGGTAAAAGAGGCAAGAGTTGTATAGTGCTGTTATATCTATCGCTCTGGTGCTAGGTTTTTGGTTCCAGGTCTGGGATGCACGGAAAGAAAATACACCTTGACCAAAAGCACTTTTCCTTGTGGCTGTTTTAGGATTTCAGTGTTTTAACTTGATGGCCTGTGCTGTTCAACAACGTCACTGAGGAGTTAGTTAAAGCTGGCTTTGTTTCAGATGGTTGGTCCTCTCAGATTGTGTTTTGTAGCCTACCTGGATTGATCCCTTAGCCTGAGCTGTTAGGCTATAGTTTTATATGCCCAATATTTCTCAACTTTCAGAAGTCTGACCGTCTCTATATTTCGGTGCTGTAGGGTTTGAATTGCAGTCATATATGTGTGATGTGGTGGTTTATTTCAGGCCATTATTGTTTTGTCTTTGTCTTGGCATTTATTTCCCACCCATTTGGCAGGTTACCCTATCTCGCCACGTCACCTGTATGCTACTGACTTCACGCCTTTCTTCTGGAATAGCCTACTGAGTTTCTAGTTCTCTGGAAATTTATGGACACAATGTGATCAATCAATCTCTTTAATTCATGTCACATAGAGAGAGACTTGTTCTGTGGAATGACCTGCTCTGCTTTACATACAAAAGGAGCAACAGCTGCTGACTCATGACAGGGCTGATTGAAACACTCATACATTTACTTGTTGATAAATAACCATGAGCTTGATTATGATCAGAAATAGGCCAACAATTACTTGGCACCCCATCCCTCTAATACTCGAGTTATGATTATGTATGGTGGGATACGAATCAGATTTATCTGAAGCATTGCATCATTTAGACCATGTCAGTACTGTGTGAAGTATCACAGGCTATTTAAAGTTTTTATAAATTGATCACATTATTTCCATACATAGGAGAGCACCACTTGCTCTGCACTATTACTGGGGTTTAAAGGGATATTCCGGCATAAATTTAAGCCGTGGTCCAGAGAGATGAAGTCTGCTAACCGCTAGCTTCTCTAGTTGTAGCAACGTTAGCAATGGCCGCACCATAATAAACAGCGCAGTATATGGATCCACTATCCACCGATCAAAAAGCCACTTACAGCCACAAATAATGCTCAGAACAACACCAAACGTCATCAACAGTACAAACAGGGTCCCAGACTCCCAGCCCATAATACGAGGCATCAAACATCTGTTAGCTTAGCCTGGTTTCTATTGAAAAGAGACGGAAACAACTCACCCTTTCCGTGTCCAGCATAGAGTCCAGGCACCGACAACACACCGAGGCCGACTGGCAGCACAGACATCTGGTTTCAGCGGCCACCGACCATGGATGTATTACCGACAGGCAGTGACCACCACACTGACCACTTGATTCCCCCAGGTCCAGCATTTAGACTTCACCAGCTTTCTCCCTCCGTCACTTTTAGCTCCCATTTCCAGCACATAGCCTCCACCGCAGCTGCCCCTCTTTCACTTTTCTCCTCCATTTTCTTCAGCTCGTCTTCAGTAAACTCAGTCTCAAACTGATATTGGCGCCCATCGAAATGAAACCAGTCGTTGTTGTTCTCAAACTCCATAAACTCAACCGTGTCCGTGATGTCTCCTTCAACTAAATTACAGACAGTCTCTTCCGGGGGGCAACGAACGGCGTCCTCGCGCGTGTGACGTCGCACTCGCGTCTAATCTCGCGCTTGTTTACGTTTCTCTCCGTTCATTTCCCTGTGAATACTCCATAATAAAAAAAAACTTTAAAAAAAAATACTCGATAATAACTTTTATAAACTGATAGGCAAGATACATAGGAACTTTGGCTGCATTTAAATGGAGTAATACGCGTACGCATTCATCCTTGAGCTGCGGGAATACTTCACTCGGTAGTCGCCTCCACGTCAGCTGACCTGTAACAATGGCTGTAACAAGCAGACATCACAGAAGGGACAACACGGCTGAGAAATGCAGTTTGAGAACAACAACGACTGGTTTCATTTCGATGGGCGCCCCTATCAGTTTGAGACCGAGTTTACTGAAGACAAGCTGAAGGAAATGGAGGAGAAAAGTGAAAGAGGGAGAAAGCTGGTGAAGTCTAAATGCTGGACCTGGGGGAATCAAGTGGTCAGTCTGTGGTCACCTGTCGGTGGCCGCTGAAACCAGATGTTTGTGCTGCCAGTCGGCCTCGGTGTGTTGTCAGTGCTGCCTGGACAGATGCTGGACACGGAAAGTCGCTGCATAGCGTATAACTGGAGGAGAGTGGGTGAGTTGTTTTCGTCTCGTTTCAATAGAAACCAGGCTAAGCTAACAGATGTTTGATGCCTCGTATTATGTGCTGGGACCCTGTTTGTACTGTTGATGACGTTTGGTGCTGTTCTGAGCATTATTTGTGGCTGTAGTGGCTTTTTGATGGTGGATAGTGGATCCGTATACTGCGCTGTTTGTTATGGTAGCTATTAGAAGCTAACGGTTAGCAAACTTCATCTCTCGAGGGGGGGTCTAACTCGGTGTTATCGTGCGTTGGACCATGGGTTAAATGTACGCCGGAATATCCCTTTAACTGTGGGTTATTATCAACCATTCCAGCTTAAGGTTTTTCAATGAGGAATTATTGAATTATTCCATTGTATATTAATTTAATTAATCTAAATAGATAGGTAAAGGAAACATTCATCATTCAAGCGAAATTGCGAGCACAAATATTGTAAAACATTTCTCCCTTTAGTTTGAAAAGAAGTTATGACTGAGAAGTGTGTGACTCATTTCATTCAGTTTAGGTTCAATACTGTGTAACTGAACACAATAAGGTGAAGGGTTAGGGTCTAACTAACTTCCTATACAGTGCCTAGTCTGTACATCAGGCAGACTGTGAGAACAGCCGTGTGGGATAACTCTTTGTCTTATGCTGGTGTCTGCAAAGAATAATCAGTACGAGACTGAATCAGATGGAATTAAGTTAAATATTGACCCTGAAACATCTGACTGAATATGCTTTATAAAATGTAATGATCTTAACTGAGGAATCTTCCTATTGCAGCCACTGATTAGTGAACATAGTTTTCTGTAGCTCTTTTAGCTGTCATTTTTTTCAAACAGCACTTTTATTCAGTTTTTCATGCTTTTGTTTGTAAATGTGATGTGACTGATAGTGTGTTGTCATCCCCATTTTTACAACTCATGATGTCTCGCTCCACTGTCTGTGACCCTACTTCTGTGCAAATACAAACCTTTAGAAATGGTCTGACAGTATTTTGTTCATAAGGTCAGGCTTCCCTAAAATGAGGTCAAAGATGACGTACAGACTAGTAACGAGGGCAAAGATGACGCTGGCTGGCCACTCAGTGCACCAAGCAGACGTTTTAAAAGGTGAAACAGAGCAGATATTACATGACTAAATTTGTGGGATGTATATCTGCAACCTCTCAAAGCATTCAGAAACTCAGAAATTCACGCACACAGAGCCCTGCACTGAACATTGTGATGATAAATTAATTCAAATGGCCCATTAATAGTATTTGCTTGAAAAAACACTGTACACTCTGGACAGGTCGGCAGTGTCACTGGTCATTCACGCCTACGATTAAGAGTTGCCAGTAAACTCGTTGTGCATGTATTCTGAGTGTGGGGCAAAGCTGGAGAACCTGGAGGCGCAGGGGTAGAACATGCAAATGTTGATGTCGACATATTATCAAATCTGAGCTGGGCATGCACTGATCACAGCACAAGATGTCCAATCAAAAACTCTCCAGCTGTACTCTTGATTCCTGCATACATATAAAAGCATACAGTATCTCTGGATTCTCTGGGTTGTGGTTCACTGGGTACGTTTACATGGACAGTTTCAATCGGTTTCAGAAAGGTTTGGGAGACCAAACCGATTGAAAATACTTCATGTAAACACCTCAAACCGTTTCAATTACCCCAAACCGGTTGAAATTCCAACCAGATTGAAGGGGGTGGTTTAAACCTTTTCTAAAGAGATCTGTCTGTCATGTAAACACTTGAAACGGGTTGATCCCTGGCTGCGTTCGTTCGGGACCTGGCGTACGTACGCACGCACGCACGCTTGAGCACGTACGAGCCGTGCCTGCCTGGCTGTCACTCACGTGAAAATGTCCGTGTAATATGGGAAAATGTCGAGCAAGAAATTTCATAACGGACTGGCGGGTCATACGGAAGTTCTGTTTCCACTTGTTGTCCGAAAATTCATGCAGAGAGAGGAGGAGGAGGAGGAGGAGGAGGAGGAGGAGGAGGAGCAGGAGCAGGATGAAGCGGTGCGCCGCCGGTGTTGTGCCGAAAAGAGACTGCCTGCCCGGTTAGTCGTTTTTCGGCAGGTAGCCTCTTTTCGGCACAACACCGGCGGCGCACCGCTTCCTCCTCCTCCTCCTCCTCCTCCTCCTCCTCCTCTCTCTGCATGAATTTTCGGACAACAAGTGGAGAGACTCTCTCTTCTCTTCCTGCTAAAATGAGGAACATGCCACGCTGCTGTTTAATACAGAGAAATAGTATAACAGCAAAGACTGCGCTCAACAAACGATGTATTTCGGCACAGCTGTAGCACTTCCATAATCAATACTGTTGTAACCATAGTAACGCAATCACTCACGGCTGCGGGCACATTCGAAGCGTTTGTTTCGTCGGCGCATGTAAACACCCAACCAGTTTACTTTTTTAACCCATGTATACGCTCAAGCTGAAATCTTCAAACAGATTGATTTAAACCAAACCTTTCTGAAACCGTTTGAAACTGTCCATGTAAACGTACCCACCTGTAATTCAAACAGTTTCCTTGGTCTTGTCAAATAAGAACTCTGACAAAATGTTCAGAGTTGGCGAGGGATCAGCAGCTGTATTTTTGTCCCTGTCCTCTTTCCCAGGGGCACTAGTGTGTGAGTAGCTGTGCAGGTACTGTAAGTGAGCAGGTCCTTGTCTCTTTTTCCACAACTGTCACTTTCTATCACTCCAATATGGAGCTTTCAACCGCTGACCCACACTGCATGATGCAGACTGGGAGATTGTACATCCTTACTGCTTTTAGTAGCTTGGAAATATCTATGAATGGCGGCCAATCCTTCAAAAGTTGGCACTCCATTAGAGCTTTTGGTTACGTGTAACCAGTGAGTCATATGTTGATGCAATACAAGCTTTTCGAGCAGTAAGACATGAACAGGGCTGTTCTTGGCTGTGGCTGCTCTCGCCTCTTCTTGCTCTAATTAATCTCTGGCTATTTTAGAGATACATTTTACACAGTACACAGTGGACTCTTTGTATGACCATAAACCTGTCTACCTTGTTTTGTATATCTTTTTTGTTTTTCAGTTGGTGCGGAGGAGCCATGGGCAAGGCGGGGAGTAAAGTCCTGAGAGAGGCCTCAGTGGACGGGGTTCAAGCACAGGTAAGGGAACAAGCTGTGCCAAACTCCTTCCTGCACAAAATTATTCTGCTCAGTTGATAAAGGCACACAGGAAGAAAGTGCATTCAACCGAAACACTAGAACCGCCGTGAGGTCATTTTGACCTCTCTCGCTTCTTAAAATACATGTAACTCTGTTTGCATAAAAACCCTATGTCTCCCAGTCGATGACTTTTCCTAAAAGTGTGTTCTACATCATCTTATGCGTTTTCACGATTCTAGTATAAAAGAGAACGAAAAATAGTGTGATTTTACCTAGAACCGCCAAGTGGTCATTTTGACCTCCATTCATTCTAATGCAAAAATGGTAAATGGACTGCATTTACCATTTTAACCAGCCAGACACACAGCTCAAAACACACCCTGCCTCACATACTGTACACACACACACACTTTACAAAAAACAACAATAGACATTGCTAGGCAACCAAGGTGTAAAGCTTTTGGTTGGTTTATTTTTTGAATAGTGTGTGTATATAAAAATGTATCAAATTGATTTTCCAATCATTCCAATCTGGGCTAAAGAATGTCCATAGTCACTCAGTTTGTCAGTTAGTTAGATAGTTAGTTATTTTAGTTAGCCATTTTGACCTCATCCCACAACAGGCCCTATAATTACAAGACTGTCACTGGAATATTCGGTCATTTTTTTCTAAATAGAATGTGAAAAAACCCTGATTATATGAATTTTGCCACAATAGGATTCCTTTGTTTTAGCGATGTAACACTGTAATACAAATTCAATTCAGTTGAACTATCAATGGAATATTACATTGTTATAATGGTGCGTTCCAGGCAACCTGTAACTCGTGTTTTTCCGGCCTGTACCTATGGTTACCCATTGGAACGTACAGTCAAACTTGTAACTTCCCACCTGTGAACTCGCACTAGATTGATGTACTCCCAGTTCCCAGTTGTAACCTATGGTTGGAACTCGTAACTTGCCTGGAACGCTACAAAGTCCTAAGTGGTGACATGAAGTCATGACTTACGAGTTCAGATATTAGAAAGCTGTCAAACAGATAAAAAATGAACATTGCTCATAAACATTGAATTATTTCAGTCCCTTGCTCTCATGAGAAATGGACATGAATTCAGAAATTTGTAACAATTTTGTTAATTTTTATACACACACTGTTTGAAAAATAGAAAAATAAAGAGTTGTCTATCTTGGTTGCCTAGCAATGACTATTGTTATTTTTTGTAAAGTATGTGTGTGTATATGAATGTGAAGCATTACTATAAAGTGTTTTGAGCTGTGTGTCTGGCTGGCTATATAATGTATATGGCTATAAATGCAGTCCATTTACCATTTTTTGCATTAGAATGAATAGAGGTCAAAATGACCTCTTGGTAGGAGTAGCCTACCTGGAATGCTGGCGGTTCTAGTGTAGGCTACATTAAACTGCCATGACAGCTTTTGAGACTAGTGGCTAGGCTAGGCTAGTGGTTTTGAGACAAGACCTTGTTTGTGCAAAAAGGACTTGCTGCTGTACTCTACAGCTGTTACAGGTTATGTAACCAGGATCAGCCGCAGTTTACTTTCACACTTATCTTTCCCACATCACTTCATCTTGCTGTACCTTCAGTCATAAAAATAGTATACATCACTCAGCTTTGCACAAACCATTTATGTCTTGTGATTAAGATGAGTAAAGGAATAATAGTCACTGAATGTACCCAATGACGGATAAAGAGCCTATTTATTGCCAAGACTGGTTTTCTTTATATCTTATTCTTCAATGGCCATTGGTAGATATTAAAAGGATAAGTACTTTAGCATGAGCAGATCTCATCATATCACGGTATATCATCATATCATCCAACCATAGAGGCCACTGTTATATAAGAAGATAAGATGAGCATGGCTTAGTAACCATAGGTATTACCCCTGAATATAAAAGTCAGATGAGATGATGTTTTTCAAGGAAGAAAGAATTTAGAATATCTTTAAATATTTCTTTACATATTCTGTTTTTTCTCATAATAATAATATAGGACATAGACTTTCCGTCTATATTTATCTTCATTTTTATCATAATAAATGACCTGAGAACTGACTGTGACACTGTCCACTGGCCTTCGGACACTATGGTGCTAAACAATGGAGAGGCTCCTCTTCAGAAAACCTGGTGACAAACCAGCTAGGAATGTCTGAGTGTTTTTTTATGTTAATTGCCCACTTCATATTCTCTACTCTTTACTGAGGTAGCATATCTAATCAAACCTGAACCTGATTATGGTTTTAGGCATCAAATTATCAAAATTGAAAAAATAAGAAATTACATTAAATGAATTCCTTTATTAAGATCAGTTTATTTTTGAAAGGTTAACAGTCTCTCTATGTACAAAGAGGTCCAAAAAAATCTATCGATATTTTACTATTCACTATATGGGGTATCTTATTCACAGATCTTGAAATATGTGTTTACACTAAAGAAAACCATGGATTGGTCAATATATCAGATAGTTGAAACTCTCAGATCTCGTAGTAGCCCGACAAATCCAGCATGAGTCAGGCAGAGCGGTCTGTGTGTCAGCTGGCAGTGGATTGCGTGAACAAGTCAGAGTGCATCTTATCCTTAGCCATTATCTGAATTCCCCTCGACATCCCAAATTGTCTGTCATCCCCTGGCCCAGTTGATCCAAACTCGCTGCACCCAAGTGATTGTACTTTTCAGCTCATGCTCCAGCTAAAAAAAGCAACACACTATCACCCCATCTCAACTTGTTTTGGCTGAGTGGGTACCATCTTTGTCAGCTCGTGCGGCTCGGTGGTGGGCTCGACAAGGCGAAGCCGGACTGGAGTGAATTGATTCACTAGGATTAAGGATTAAGATTTCCCCCGGCCGCTTTGGTGGAGTAAATCTGGGGATTATGATGTCAACAGCCTGTGGCTGCAGCAGAGGAAATTGAATTGTGAGGGACGGGAGCAGCAATGGCCCAGAATTACGGCACTGTCGGTGAGAAGTCAGAGCTAGAAGTCCATGTCTGTGCCTTTCTCCTTCTCAGGAAAACTCCATAGGACACCATTCACTGCCTTTGGGTTACAGGAATCACTAACAGTGAAGAACTAACTCAGAGCAAATGTCTCGGATGTTGATTGAGTGATAAGAGGATTTCTGTGTCACTGGTAATCCATCCCGCTCTGGCCTGTGAAGCATCAGGTGGTGAGTACCGTTAAGTGCAACAGGGATCACTTGTATGCGAGCAAGGTGACAGGGATTTCTGGTGTCTTCTCTTTTAACTGTGCTCAGCTGATGATATGGAGGAGAATATGTCCGCTCAGATGCTGTGAATATGGGAATCCCCCTGAGGTGTTTGAGTCCAACAGCTCGGAGCTAACTGCTGTGTGTTGTTGCATGTCTGTGTGTACTTTAAGCCAACCCCTGCTGTGGCCGCTCCCGCCGCTACCGTCAAATTTGAAGGACTGACAAAGGTTGGCAAGATGAAGGTGAAGTGGACCCAGCTGGGTTTGGTCTTCTTCCTCATTCTGTCCCTGGTGATGACCGGATGCTTCTTCTGGCAGTATCAGCTGCCAAAGGTTCAGCCAGGTAAGGCCCAGCACAGGTGCTGATGGGTAATGCACCATGGTGGATTACGCGTTGTAAACACTGTCTTGAACCTGTGCAACCGTTACCATAGCTTTTCTTGACATCTAAGGTGTTTAGGATTTTATTTTCAAACCACATCCTGCCATGTAGATTTTTTTTTAAAAAGAAAGAAATTATGTCAAGTCATTTTTTTGATTTAGCGCAGCTGAAGTTTGTTCACAAACTAATTTAAATTTAGATTTAAACTTAATTCTGACCTGCGATTTCATTGTGACGTGACTGCTGTCAGATTTGACCATTCATGAGACTTAAAATATAAATCCTTTGAAATGGATGGTGCATGATACAAACTTTTGCCAACTGCAGTAGTTTGTTGTTGTTTCTAGTTTTGCATTTGTTAATTATTGTTTTGTTTTTTTTAAGTATCAAACAACTTTCTGTTTTGTTTTAATCTAATCATCAGTTCCTGCTGCAGTGCTGATTACCTGTAGTCATTTTTCCTTGTTAAGAGATACAGATCTTGTGACTGACAGATAAAAAAACACATTTCTTATTGTGTGTGTGAAGTAAATTGTTAGCCCCCAGTTGTTGTGTTTACTTGGGGTTTGTATAATTAGCAGCATCATAACAAGTTTAAGTTCTCAGAAGGCAGTGTCAGCTAAAACTGGGAAAACAATAGGTGCTAAACAATGAGTTGATCATTTTTCCTTTACTCAAGTCAATACAAGTTGGATTTAAAAAATAAAAAAAGGAAATTTGCCAACTTACAACACTGACACAAAATAAAATGGTTTTAATTTATGGTGCATTTATTCTTGGAGAATCAGTGCAAATGACAAACTCTAGCTGCACAAAAGGAGCTTCACATCTTAAGTTTGGTTTGAACTGACAAGGCTTTCAGCCTCAGTCCATTAATTTCACACCCTCCTCCTCACTCACCTGCTCACCCGTTCCCCATTTCCTCACTAACTCCCTCGTCTATATGCAGGTCTGTTTCCACTTACTCTGTGCCAGACTGTCTTTGTGCCATGTGCCTTATCTTTCCAGCACCCAGTCCCCTGCCCGCCTGTTTGATCCTGCTTGTGTTTTGGACCTTGTCAATGTTTTTTGGGATTTAATCCAAACCTTTGTACTGATGTTTTTAAAAGACTCCTTTGCCATGCTCTCAGGTCGATTTTCTGAGAAACATGTCGACAGTAAATGATAACATCTCATCTGGCTCCTAACTGACATCTCACCAAGAAAATACTATATACTTGCTTAAGTGATGCCTACTTTTGTGACCCCTCTCTGTATGATTTTGTATGAGTTAAAGAGAAATCAGGATTAGCATTAATAGGAAAGCGCAGCTCCCTGCTGGCAGCTCTGATTCATATTTTTTATGCACTAATGCATCTCTTTGTATCCCAAAAAAATAAATTTTCATTTATAGTAATCCTTTGTAATGAAAATGCAAGTGTGGCCGGAAGCTCCTGTGAGACGTACTGTTCATCCACAGTTCACAGTGGGATCGGGCTGCATCCCTTTTGATCAGTGATTTGTACATCGCACATCTTGCCAAATTGTATCGCATAAGATCAGCAGGGTTCATGAGGAGACGCCGAGCGTTAATGAAGCCATAAGCCAGACTGATTACTGCATTATACCAGCTTTTGTGCCATCAATATTCTAACAAACATCAAGTGGGACCGACTTACAAAAGCTCACTCCCCTTTTACTTTTCCCACTTTCTCTTTCTTTTCCTTCCTTCCTCTTCTCATTTTCATTTTCTTGGCGGCCAGATGACGCGATGGGTCGCAACGCCAAATTGGAGATGACTTGTCCCCGCTTCCCTGAGCCCCTCCCACTGGAGCATCCTATTCCCAGTCTGAAGGAGGCGCTGGAAAAGGTGAGGAGTCATCCATCATGCAAATCTGCGGTCGCATTTCCATCATGCACTCACTCTGAAGTCTGAGGAAATTTACAGGCCAGGCCGTCGTAATCCTTCACACCAAATGCTGCTGCAGTTGACAGAAGGAGATTAAAGATATAGTGGATGAAATACTGAGTGTCCGACCGAGTGAAAGGTTGGGTTTAAGTACGCAGGGCGCAACAGTGTTCCCAGCTGATGGACTAACAACTCATCAACACTTCAGCACCCTGGCTGTTGAGGTGTGGGTGCTCATTAGTGCTGACGACATGTAATGAAGTTGAGCAGTGGGTTTGCCAGTTAAATTCCAGTTTGCCTGCGCAGAGAAGAACTTCTTTCATCTTTGCGTCAACCACACAATTTTATAACCCAACTGATAATGAAAGAAAACATATGAAGTGAACCTTTTGATATTCATTTCAGTTAAAAGCTGTTTGCTGATCAACTGAAGATTTAATTCAATCTTTGATCAGTCAATTTCAATGAAGAATATTTTCTACAGAACCACATGCTTTTGAGTTACAGTTACCTCACTTTGTTCTACAATTGTGGACGAGGTATTCAGATCAGATCCTTCACTCGGTTAGGAGAAGCAGAGAGATGTGAGTGACTTGCTGCTGTGGAGTGAGGCAGCAGGAAGAATGCTGTAATCTCTTTAAAGTCTACTCAAACAGCCTAATGTATGTCGAAGTGTACACTTTATTCTTCAGTGCTATATCTTCTTCCCAGCATTGCGCTTGTATTACGCCAGATCTGCTGAATGAATCATAAAAGAGATGTATTTTTTTGAGGCTGGCGCGTGTTTGTGCTTTTCCGTGCTGCTCAAACAAAGCAGTGTCCTCCAAGCATAGCCTACAATGCACTGTGTGGGCTCTGCGTCTTTCTATTTCAGCTCATTCATTCTGAATTTGCAAAAGACGTTCTCCTTCAGTGTACAGTGTTTCATTTTCTTTTATTTTCTGTGTCTTCTACAAACCACTAAAATGTGTAGTAATGCATAGGTGTGGTGTACAGTAGTTCAGTGGTTAAGAAAGTACTATTTCAAAGGAAAGTTCTGTTTAGAGAGGAAAAATAGTGTTTCAAAACTTATTTCTTGCTGGTCCCATCCACAGTAGTGCATCACTCATGCTTCCAGGCTCCTTGCTGCCTCCTGACTACTATCTGCTGAGGTAAATGTGCTGTAGGAAACAGACTGATTACCTCAAACAACCCCACAAAAATATTCCAAACTACTATTTTCAGTTCACTGTAACTTAAACATTAGAAGCACTTGCTCTGCAGTAATAGTGCTCCTGTGAGTTGAGTATTGTTATTTAGGCTATGACATTATTGAATTCCTAATACTGATACATCCAAGCAGCATTTCACTGTAGTAGCTGGTCAGTGTGTTTACAGTTTGGACCGGCGACAGTTCCCTTACAGAACAGTACAAAGGGTTACGAGAATAATCTGAGGATTGCGGGACACAGTAATTAATGGGCTAGGGAGAAAGAAAACAAAGTTCTGCCTCAAATGTGTACTTATGAATTCATCTATTCTTTCAACTTCCCCTTTTTTGCTCAACGTTGCATATTTTTACTTCTTTGGGCCTCAGATAAAAAATAAAAAAAAGTTAAACTAGCTGAGGAATTTAGAAGGGAGATATCTCTCTGCTGGAGTTGCTAACAAGTCTCTAACGTCTGAAACACAATAAGAAGCCCCAATTAGACACAACGGTTTGCTAAGGGGTCTGAAGTGGAAAAGATTGGGAACTAAAGCACTGGTTTTAACAATATATTATATTTTATGAAATCGTGTTTTTCCGTGAAACTAATATTTGTCGGACAAATGTTGTGGTGTGAAACATAGAATATCTCTTTCATAGATCTAGTGGATGGTCACATTAGTGGTTTAATAATAACCCATTCGCAGACCAAATGAGGGGCATTCAGCTGCCTCCTGTGGTTTCTTCAAGGAGATAATCATTAATTAGTACAATTAGGTGATGGTTGTATTGTATTAGTAATCCTTGTGGTCATGCTGAGGAGGTTAATAATAGAAGAGTTCATTTGCAAAAGTGGATAAGTGCCATTTTGGAAAAAAATGAGCTGATGCTTTTGGATTATTCTTTGCATAGTGTTGTTTTCAATGATAAAGCTTTATTTTATTTTTTTTAGCTACGTCTGTTTTGTTACATCTCATCTCCTTGGTCAAAGCCACTCAACTTTGGTTTGACTGATATCACCTGGTGTAAATAATAAGCCTATTTGTTTTCTAATGGAATTGCACCAAAATGCTTCTTGTTCATGTTGAACATCTATTATTTATCACTGTCATTTTAATATGTAACACATACATTAATTATCAGTCGATGAAATTCAAATATCCAGCATCAACAGGTGGCATGCTGCTGTGTGTTGGTTCTTTGGATTAGCTTGATGCCTGATTTATCTGTATCCTCACATCTGTACCATGTCTCCTCTAGGTGGATCTTTTGCTACGTCAGAACGTCAACCCCATCGGCCTTCCTGCTCTCTCGGCCATTGTGATTTTGAACGACACTGTTTTGTGGACGGGTAACTTTGGAAAGAGGAATGCCAGTGACCCTCTCTCAGGACCTCCCAATGAGTACACTATCTACAGGTGAGTAGATAGATCACAGGACTGTAAGGTGATGCTATGCTATATTTAGATTATGGTGACTAATCACAGCCACCCTGGACCTCCGTGTGTACAACAAGAGCTGATGATCACTCATCAAACATCTGATGCCGTCTTTTCAGGGTTTGGTTTCCTTATCTTTTCATGCTCTGCTCAACCACAGTGTCTCTGGCGTAGATGACGTAGGGTGGGTTTTGTAAACCCATGGGCCCTCTTGTGGGGAAATCCTGCGGCACCACCGCACTGCCGAGGATTTTAATTTTTTAATTTTTTTGGTTTAAATCAGGGGCGGGCTGGTCATAGGGAGGTTCGGGGCGATATTTTTTTTTCCCAGCATGGCCACGCCAAGACCCGCCTTACTCCACCTCTGATTGGCTGACCACTGCAAGGCTAGCCTACCTGCATCTTACCCTAACCTTAACCACTCCCTTCTTCATACCTAAACCATAGACTGTAAAAAGAATGGACGTAGCACCGTGACGTCACCCATTGGTTTGGGGGAGTCTGTTTTGTGCCTCTACTATGGGGGTTTGAACGGCGCCATCTTGGATTTTAGGTGGAGTCTACTTGCCATATTTGGAGAGGTGCAGCGTTTAGCCGGCTGAGAAACCTGCCCACTGAACTCGAAGCAACCAATTAACGGCCGGTAAAGTCTCTGTGAACCTGTCACTCAACGTAATTTTTTGCGCGAATTTGAAGCGCAAACAACACTAAAATGGCCATACTGGGGAAAAAAATTCTGCGTTCGGGACGCGGTTGACTGCGGCTGCCTTCCCTCGCAGCGGCAGGTAGCACAGAGTGTAACGTCCGACTGGGTCACTGCATTATGTTGTATATTAAGGGGGGATACGAGCGGGCGCGGCCCCTCCCAATTTGAGCTGATCCATGCATCTATTACCTACATCAAATTAAACAGCAGAAGCTGGTCTACACCGTGTAAAAGCCATGTTTTTATGACCCAAACACAGCCCAAACACTACTCAAACAAACAACTAGACATCAAACTTCATGAAGCACCTCTGTGTGGACCCAGTCGCCACATTTCTGGCTGTATCCACCTTTTTCCAAACGTCAAAAACGTAAGCCTGTTTTGCCGGTTTCGCTCTTCCGGTGGAATTTTATGTTTACGTTTCCATGGTTTCAGTAGTCGCGTATTGATAGATATCACGTGACGTCACACAGCGTTCGCAGCCGGTCACAGCGCCATCTTGGGTACCGACTTCCAAAGGCAGTCTATGGGCTGTGACATCAAATCTCACAAAAATAGTGGATAAACCTTTTTTTATTACATGGCTCTATTGAATGTCGTATTCCGATAATTTATTGATATTTCTGATATTTATTTACATCTTGATTTTGCATTTAACAGTCTGTTATTCCTGTTTAACAGATCGTTGCTAAGTAAAATACACCGTTGCTAGGGACGCCGCTCTGATCAGCGCAGCACAGAAAAGAGAAACTATGCAGGATATTTACTTTGTTTCATTTTTACCGTCATTAAACAGCTTGGGAGACATGTACGCCAAGGGAGGCTGCCTCACTCTACTGAGTGTGAGCAGCACGTAGGTTCACGTTGCTTTCGTGAATTGTAAACACACAGACGCCCCCTCGGTTTTAGCGTCCAGCAGTTTAGCGGCTAATTCAACAGCAGTGATGGATAACTGTACCGGAGAGGCTCAACATGAGCTTCATCTGAGGAATTAACAGCAGCTTTTACCTGACGGGAGACCGACGCCTGAGCTACGGTAGCTAACAGCTAACAGCTTTTACCTACTTTCTCTCTCTCCCTCCCTCCCTCCCTTTCTTATACACGCACACGCGCGCACACACACACACACACACACACACGGCCCAGGTTGTCTGTCATATCTGTTGTAAACCTTGTAATAACAGCTTGTTGAGTACAGTTAAAACTATTGCTGCCTCGGTTTGAGTGTGGATTAATAGTTAACGGTTTGTTTAATGTGAGTGGTGGTCATCACGTCCTGATGAGTTGGGTTTTAATAACAGCTGAGCTGATAACGTAGCTGTGTAGATGGCGTGGATTGTGATGAGAAGGTGTTGCGCATATTAAGACTTATTTGTGCAAACCATTGTGCAAAACCTGTTTGTTGTGACTTTTTGCGTGATAAGATGATTTGCCGAATTCTTCTTCCATTCCTGCAGCCTTTTGTCTCAATGTTAACGGTGGCAAAATGTCCAGATATTTTATTACTTTATGAAAATGTCTGTGAGTTAAAAAAGAAAAAAGAAGTGGGCTACGCATTTTTGATTTGATTTGGCTTTTCGTGTATTTGGTTAAACACATATAAGTAACAGGAGAGAGACAGTGAGCGAGAGAGAGAGAGAGAGAGACGAGGAGAGAGAGAGAGAGGTCCGCTGGGTGAGCTAGATTAAGTTTTAACAGGAGAGAGAGCGGCGCACCGCGCTGTCAAAGATCGTCTCAGCAGAAAGGTGCTGGAGGTGTGTGCTTTCAAGGCAAGGCCATCAAAATGAGAAATATCCATATCCAAACTACATCAGGCAGCAGTCTTCTAGTCAGAGAGGATGTGGCTGCACTGAGCTGAATAGAGGTTAACTCAGTGTTCGGTACCCAGCATGGCGGCGGCCAGGTGGAACGCACCGTGACGTCACCTACTGATAAGTATCTATAGTTGTAAATTTCCTCTTACTTTTGCTGTCTTGCAGTGAAAAGTTTGTTTTATGGGTAAATCCCATAGACTGTGGTAAATCCACAATATTTCCAGTTTGAACTTTGACCGGTGTTACATCTAAATCAGTCCGGACGGGCTTTAGGAGCGGCGGAACCTTTTTTTTTTTTTTTTACTTTTTTTTTTTAAGTTGTAGCAACAACAACATTTCAGTCTTTCCAGCTCACATTTGTTACAACAGTAACAGCACACTTTATCAGAATCAACCACTGCAGAGATAATGTTCATACATCATTTGATAGAGGTTTTGAGCTTTAGCAGCATCATTCTTAAGGACACTCATCTAAAATGTGATTTTTTTTGGGGGGGGGGTGCGAATATTTTAATTTTTTTTTTTTAAGTCAATTTTTTTGGAGTTTTTGCCTAATTTGATAGCACAGTGAGATAGACAGGAAAGGGGGAGGCAGAGAGAGGGGGAATGACATGCAGGAAATGTCTGCCCGACGTGGGATTCGAACCAAGGGCGCCTGCGTTGAGGAATGTAGCCTCTACATGGGGCGGCCGCCTTAACCACTGTGCCACACACCGCCCCAATTTTATTTCTTTTTTCTGTGTGCCATCTTCATTTACTCTTCACCAGTAACACATACTGAAATTTACACATCTCAGCAATTTCATTTTTTTTCCCCCTTTACTATGACACCAAAAGTATTCAAATAGACCTATTGCAATTCTAATCACTGTCATGGACTGCGTTTACATGCACTTCAGTACCCCGATTTCAATCGGGTTTTTTAAGTACCCCGACATTGCGCTTCCTGTTGTAAATAATAAACATGAATGAAACACACACGCACGTAAGACGCAGTAATCAGAAACCGGGATACTGTATTTATCATGTATACAGGGATACTGAATAACCGGGTTTCTCTAACTTCATGTAAACACCATACCCCGAATTTGATCAATAATCGGGGTACTTAAAAAACCCGATTGAAATCGGGGTACTGAAGTGCATGTAAACGCAGTCACTGTTCATTCTTGATGAATGAATGGCAATGTGGCCCGCGTGGGCCCCTTTGACCTCAAAACCCATGTGGAATACAGCCCAGCTACGCCACTGCTGCCGGTGCTGCAGAGGAAGCAATGTGTTTTCATTATGTGATGAGCATTGTTATCATCCTGAGTCAGTGTAATGGGTCCTTGAGCTCTGGATATAAATATCATTCAGAACTTGCACATCCGCCCAGGAGCTCCTGACTTAGATGAAGCTGCACAATGCTCCTGCTGAAATTCAGGGTAGTGGTCTAGCAAAGGTCAGGGGTGGGTTCAGGGACAGGGGTCTGGGATCCATACAATAAAATGAGCTAATATCAGCATGTTATATTCGCTCGATACCGTTACCATGGTAACCATCTTAGCTTAGTGGCAGCATGCTAACCTTAACCCATTGCAATTGTAGTGGGAATGTAATTAAACTAAAGTTTGATCAATTTTTTAGATCCTGCAGTTGCATTAACGCATCATGGTAGCATCTTTAGCTGGGTTCTCTCTGATCAATGTCAACATCCCCAACTCCTTTAGATTCACCTATTGAACATGTGAAGTCTCCAAGAGCCCACTCAAGAAAAATCCTGATGATGGTCCAAAACTGTTTTCACACAGCCACTGCAACCGCAAACTTATCCACACATTACCCAGAGGATCTTTATGTGAGGATGCGAATATCTAAATTATTAAATAGACTTCAGCCTACCAGCTCATCTGTGATTGAGCTGATGTGTGAGTTTGAGCAAGTCAATGTCTGGAGAATTCAGAGTGAATGGGCATGTTTGTTGATGGCACTCTTAAGTGTTTTTACAACTTTAACCAGGCATCACTCAAACCAAAAATGAGTGGTCGCATCTGAAATACACCATCTCTGGTCTTCTGCTACGTGTGTGTGAAAGACATTATGCAGCCATGTTCATGGACCCAGCACTACATCTCAGCCTGTGATGTTTATGTGTAAGATTGGAGGAATGCTCCCAACGCTTGATGACTGGGTTAGTAAAGGAGCAGTCCCACAGAAGTTGAAAATCAGTTTCTGTTCCTGCTAAATTGTCCTTAGTCCTAACTTTGAACAGAAATAACAACCATACGTAGAATAAAGACCGTATTGTAGAACACACATCCACAGCATTATGCAACATGCAGTAGGTATCTCTAAGCAGCCATAACAGCTGTGTCTTTAGCACACGTCTTATTCTGAAGAGGTGACATTTAAAGGTGGATCCATACAGATTTATTGACATCCTGGTGCTGTGAGGCATTCACAGCTCCTTCTGAAAGGACGCGAGCACCATTTTAGTAATTTTTCATAATAAAAATTGTTTTTGCTACAGCTGTCAGTTTTTTTCTGTGCAGTTGGTCACAGTTTATGTTACATCTATGAGCTTTCATTGTGACAAGGAATTATGGCAGCAGTGCTCTGAGCCCAGAAATGACTGGAAAAATCCAGATGTTTAGCAGATTTACTTAACCTCAACAGCAATCTCATGGTACAACACTAACTTTAGTTTTATAATCCTAAACAAAATGTTAATTAAATAATATGGGACTTTAATGATTTTGATTTTTGAGATGATGCAGTATCATTATTAATGCTTCAGTCTTTTTTTCCCATTTCAGCCCAGGTAGACAAACACACAATACAACGTTCAGGCACTTAAGAAACATGAGCACCAATCATTGAACACAAAGCACTGCTCACTGTCAAGGTTAAGTAACGAATCTCTGAGAAGTGGAATAGGTTTCTAAATGCTGGGGTGTTTGTTTGTTTGTTTCTTCAGCTGCATTTTTTTCAGCAATTGATTTTCCAGAGACAGTTTTAAAATTGAATTAACAGTTTGTTTTGCTGTCAGACTCCACGCACTCATGTGCATTATTTTGGAAAATCTGTCTTTCTGTTATCTAAAAGCTTTTTATCTAAATCCCTGTCTGGTTTTGCAAGTGTTTGTGGCAGCGTAGGCATTTCTAGATGTCTGGAAACAGGGTAGGGTTTTAAAGAGAAGGAACTGTCAGCGTGTACAGAGACATAGTATACAAACTGATGTCAGTTCACAAACTTAACACATGAAAAAGTCTTCACATAAAAAACTGGAAATGGTTCAATAACAAATCTGTTGCCTTAGGTATATGTTTTTAAACTGACTGTTGGAGTTTCAGTTTCTTGTTGAACACTATTGTTGTTGTTAGGTCTATTTACAACAAGTTCATCCTTAAAAAAGTTTCTCTAACCAATAAAGCAGCTATTGCACAATTTGTTGTTTCCTTTTATTACATTTCAGACTTTGCTCTGTTACCTGTCTTTCAGAATTGCCAGCCTTTCCAAAATCTTCCCCACCCTGATGCTGTACAGACTATGGGAGGACGGGAAGATCACCTCCTTGGATGACCCTCTGGAGAAATATGTGGAGAACTTCACCATCAAAAATCCTCTAGGGAAGACGCGAGACTCGGAGCTGAAGTATGTGACAGATGGTCTGATATTTCTGGACAGCGGGGAGGTTCAGATCCGCTCCTCTTCAGTCACCCTGCGCAGGATGGCGAGCCAGCTCTCCGGTATGTGGAATTATAATGAAAAATTAAACCTGAGAACTATGTGAACTGTGGTAATGACTGAAGTAATTCTGGTTCCCGTAATCATCAAAATCTTCTCAAATATGATTTGCATTACTTTGACATATATAATGATAAATCTCTTGAAAACTACAGTTTCTACAAAAGCATCGTAGAGCCATGGTGGGTTAAAAAATTGTCTATAATTTTGTATTTTCAAATTTAAAGTTGCTAATCTATGAGTAAAAACTCACGACATCAAGTCATACATTTGCAAGAATAATCACACAACTTGCAAAGAGTGTGTGTTGTTAAAGATGAAAAAACTCACCGAGCATTTTTAAACATTTAACATGAAATTTCTCATGGAAGATAGACAGACAGACTTTATTGTCTGTGATAGTGGCAGAGCTGTTTAGATTCCCAACATCCACGTATCCAGACAACTAAAGAGTGGATATGGTCATTCATAAACAGGCTTATGTTTATCAGAAGGGGTTTTTAAATGTACAGTCACACTGCTTAATGAATTTAAAGACAAAATTAGAGAAGAGAGAAGAGAAAAGAAAAGAGACGAGAAGCCAGAGACGAGAAGTGTCAGAGTTGGACAGACTTGGACCCACAGAGCAGAACGGAGGCAATGGATCCAATAGACGGTGTTTACAGTATTAGGGAATAACTCAAGGAATAACGCCGGAACGACAGTCAAAGACGCAGACAAACTAACAAAGACACAGAAGGAGAGCGGGGTGTGTAACCACAAGAGGAGGTACGAGACACAGATGATGATAATTAACAATCAAGCGAGAGGCGAACTAGACAGGAAATGGAGAATACACACAGGGAAACAAAATAAAAGACACGCAAGAAGCACAAGACAACAAAAGAACACATCAAACTTTACGGGCCATGACAAGAAGAACCATAAATCAGCATCAACGCCAAACATAGTGACTGCGTTTTGAGATGAATGGTGACAAGTTCAACAAAAATACCCATCAGACTGCGACGAAAAGTGAAGAGGGTGGAGAAGACAGGGAAATGTCTGCTGCACACAAACACAATTGAGCTGTGGGTGGTCCATGTTTTTATTTGCTGATTTTTCATTGTGTTTTGTCCATTTAACATTGTTTTCCTGGGGATGGTTCCAGGCCTGCCCAGGAGACTGAGGGCCACAAATCTGCTTTGGAAAGGAAAAACACAATCTGCAATCAATCTGCTACAAGATGACGTCCTTGTTGCAGACCCAGGCACCAAGTATGATTTGTTTGGCTGTGTTGATTTTTTTGAATCATTTCGTCAATATGTCAGTACACAATCATCCTGTGCAAATCAGAATAGGCAATTGTGTGAAAGCGCATGCATTCCTTTCTTCATAACTGTCATTTTAACGTTTTTTTTTAGTGTTGCACTGTTAAAAATATTAAATATCATAAATTCACACGTTTATTTCAAATATTGTCTCTAAATAATGTGACAAGCTGACAGGATTTGAGGTGTCTTTTAATTGAATGCTAAATTATTATATCTTGCCCTCATGACAGAAATATGATTAAATAGTTCAAAGCGTCTGCTCGCTGTAACTTCATTCAGTTTGGAAAATACTTAACTAGCTTTCCGTGACTTCCTTCCCTCCAGATGTCACTACAGCAACCTGGCCTTCTCCCTGCTCGCTCATGTGTTGGCCGAGCGGGTGGCTGGCGTCGACTACCAGCGTTGGATCACAGACAACATACTGGACCGGCTGGGGATGGAGGACACCGGCTTCGACATCACCCCGGGGCTGCAGAGTCAAATGGCTGTGGGGGTGTACTCCAACGGGAAGGCAGCCCCGCTCTATGACCTGGGTTGGTACCGGCCTTCAGGCCAGATGTTCTCCACGGCGGCAGATCTGGCCAAGCTCGCTATGATGCTGCTGGGCGCTTATCACCGGAAGCTGCTGGAGCCGGACTCACTGAAGATCATGCTGACTCCGCTCTTCAGGTGCGATAAGGACTACTTTGCCAACCGTACCGGGACGCCGTGGGAGGTAAACGAGCTGCTGGGCTACGAGATGGTGAGGAAAGACGGCGATCTGGACGGGTACTCGGCCACGTTCTCTCTGGTACCCAGACTGAAGCTGGGCCTGGTGGTGCTCATGGCTGGCAGCAGGTCTCAGAACCAGGATGTGGTCACCAAGGCCTACAACTACATTATCCCAGCTATAGAGAAAGCCTTCAGGGAGGCCAAGAAGATCCTCTCTCCTCCCCCAAACCCAGAACCTTACATCGGTTTCTTCACTTACGGCAACATCACCTTCTATGAAATCAAAGCTGGTTCAGATGGAGTTCTGGTCATGCAGCAGTTTGGGCCTCAGATTGAGGAGCTGATCCCAGAGAAGTACAGGACAATAAAGCTCAACTACCTGGTGGACCGGGTGTTCAGAGTGGTGTTTGAAAAAGAGTACCCATGTGTTTTGCAGGTCGGCACAGCGTCTGTGTCCCTGGAGGCCCAAGATGGCCAATTATTTAACTTCTACATATTTGACAAGCGCGGTTTGTCCCCTGGCTTTGATGCTCCAGGACTGAATACGTACAACGTGGTGAGAATAGCCCGCAGGCCAACCTTCTCAAGCTGAACAGCTGCGATGCTGCGGTCTAAAGACAAATGGTATGCCCTTGGGATGTGTGAATGACTGTAAATAAGGGAGGCTGTGAATATTGAAAGGCCACATGGAAAAGTTGGAGCAACAGATTTATAAAGAGCACAGATGCTTGATGCTTGACACAGAAAGCGAATTAATTTCTCTTCTGTAAGATGTATATGAGCGTCCTCCTCGCACTCGTCCTTCGTTATGCCTCCTGACTTAACGTTCACATTATGGTGCTTGTGTTTCTCCTGCCTTCATCAAAACAGTTGTTGTGTTGTCTTGGTCTGCTCTGTCCTTGAGTTTTTCAGTGCGAACAGCTGAACAATGGCTCACGACAAACACTTGCATACATTTCTTGGGCCAAGATTGCAGTTCCATGAAATCATCACCTCATGCATATGTATCCTTTCATCAGTGAAGAAAATATTTAATATCTTTGTGTTATTATTGTGGCAGGTGAACTCAGAACATGTCCATGGCCAAATGTGAATATGAATCACTTTTAATATACAGTAAGAAGGATGTATCCATGATTCAATACCAACAATGATGCACTTACATGTGAATAAAATGCAAAACATTTTTTTGGCTCACCAATAAGCGGCGATTAAGGACAGAGAGGCTTTTGGTTGCCCGTGTGACACTTTCCTGTGTAATCCCTGAAAATGGACTCCAATTCATACCAGCCCTCGAACACCAATATGAGTAATACACTGCCTCCGACTGCTACAGGATATTGACAGACTCAAGTGTACAGAAATAACCCTCCTGAGGGTAAAGGCTGATGTTTTACCTTTTTTATAATAGGTTGATCTTCTGGGGATGTGATGGGAATGGAACAGAAATTGAAAATGTTGCTCACTTTTGAAGCATCAGTTGCGGCAAGTGGAATCGAGGGGCATGTGAATGGATGCCAAGAAAATAAATTTGCTTTATCCCTCTTTGGGTGAAATACTGACACTGACATTCAACAATACAATCAAATGTTATCACAGCCCACAGAAATAATCTTGTTCTGATAAATTGTGGGGAGGAACAAAAAACAAATTATCTCTTGGGTCAGTATTGTAAAAGCCAGACTGGAACAACTCCACCAACATGCAAATTATACCACGTGTTGATTCTTTACCTTTGAGTGTTGTTATTTTAAGTAAGCTGTAACATGAGGTTTACAAAGCCTTATAAAAGCAGTAATCACACAACGCAATCAGCACAATGAGTGACAGAACATCAGAAGTAACCAGATATTAACAGAAGTAAAATTATATATATATATATGTATATATATATATCATAAGTGGATATCTTTAGACATTTATTTGTATAGCTTTTAAATTAGGCATTGCACAAGAGCCATAATCACTTTTTCATATCTGCAATCACAGTGAACAACAGCTTACCAATCAATCACATCATGTACATGATGCCTGGATATTCAACAAGAGGCAAAACAAGATTAGTGAAAAGCTCGCAGCACAGCATTATGTTTTTTTTTTTGTTTTTTTTTAACAAGTTTCAACAAAACACTAGAAACAAAACCTGTTTTCACTGCCCAGCAACACATCTCTTTTTTCCCCCCGATGAATAATCAAGTTTGACATCTTTTTGTATCAATCAGATTACATTTGATTGTCTCACTGGGTTCACTCTATAACGCAAAACAGCACTTATGGTATAAGACAGCGGGTGGGGTGTACAGGCACTGTTGTCCATTATAACAAAGAAACCAAGTCAGCTCAAAGTATGTACAGGCGCTATAATGACATGTTACAGCTTTAGAGGAATAGTTCACTTGAGCACTTTCTTGGTGAGTTAGATGAAAACCACTGTCACATCTGTAAAGTAAACATGACCTCACTTAGCTTAGTAGAAAGACTAAACCCAGACTCTGTTCAAGACTAAAAAACAATGCACCAACTCTACTTTTAAAATGTATTTACATTCTTGAGTTTCTTGGGTTTTACACAAATTGAACTTGTGAGATGTGCAGATATTAATTATTAATTATTAATTGCCAGCTGTTTCCCCTGTATTTCCAGTCGTTACGCATCTGTAAATTGCTGGCTCCAGCCTGGGTGCTGATTGGACAAATATGAGAGTGGTATCTATCTTCTCTTCTAACTCTCAGCAAGAAAGTAAATAAGCTTATTTGAGTACTCTGAAGTTCAGCTGCTTGTGAGCTCTCCCTTATCAAATCTCATTAGAACACAGAGGTCTTGCAGGTCGTCTCTTTACATGCACATGTGAGAACTGCAGTGTCCATGGTGAGTGTAATAGCAGGAGACAGCAAAGGGATGAAAGCATTAGAGTCGCTGGCCTTAGCCTGGACTCTGGAACCTGAAGCAGAGGGATGCAGTAAGATTTTAGGGAAGGGAGGTGAGTCTCTGACCGAGCTGTTGTCCTCCGTATGGGAACACACAAGTTCTCGGAAAGACTCCCTGAACCGTGTGGAGAGCAGGCTGTAAATGATGGGATTAACCGCAGAGCTGAGGTAGAAGAGGACGCCCGACAGGATGTGGACATACTGATAAATATTGTGCATCAAGTCGGTCCACTGGCTGATGGAACTCCACAGGAGCCGCTCGATGTGGAAGGGCGCCCAGCAGACTCCGAACACAGCCACCACAATCGCTAGAGGATCAGGCCAGAGAGAAAGCAGGCTGTTAAAACAGGTACCATAGTTAATACAGGGCCTTTCTTACTGCTCTCTCCCATGTTATTTATAAGACATTTTTGATTACATGTTTCCATTCACTAGGAAGATCAAAGGAGACGTCCTCAGAAAAGCTGTTTAAATGGAAAGACAAGGTGAAACATGCTCAAAACACCAGCCCCTACGAAGGATTTGTGCATAGTGGATGAAAGGACATTTATTCAAGTACTGCACTAAAGCAGTCTAAGGGCCCCTTGACAAATTTAGGGCCTTCTCAGACCTGGTATTTACACGTGTCTCAGGTGGACAGCTCGTCACTTCACATCTGGCATTTCTCCTGTGAACACTGCAAATAAACACATATGCCTTGTGTCAGTGGGTTCGTTGGAGAAAGAGGCAAGGAGAGGGCTGAGCCAATCAGCTCTACAATGATATTAGGTTTTAGCCATTGGAAATGGTAATATATTTCGTTATTTCATTCCATTATGAAACTCTAGTAGCACTAATTAGAGCTGTAAATAACAAAGGCCTCACACTGTGGTAATGGCTCCTTTTCATAAATTAGCAATATTTCACACACAGGTGACTGTGCTCCTTCTCAATGGGCTTCAATAGTTTTTTTAATAGCTTATTTGACTCATTAATTAAATCCGACCGGCTTTCTGAAGACATGTACTTAATGTATGCAGCCTTTGTATGAGCTTGAAGTCTGATAGTGTCTAGCTGTAGTGGACTTTCCCCTGGGCAGTCTGAGCTTCAGTCAGGAAGATCACTATCACCTGTATAGTACAGTATGTCACGTTGCCTGCTCTGAGACTGCAGAGCCTGTTGACGATCCTCTCAGGCTTTAGTTCAATTAAAATTGTGGGAGCTGTTGCCACAGTGTGCTAAATTATCTTTTCCCCCATTCTTGTTTGTAGTTGAACATATTTGATCTACACATGTCACTAATTAGAATGTGGCAGACCACCAGAATCACCTCACCTCTCAAAAGCATCGTTGGTGCATCTTGAGTCCGTTTACACCTGACCTTAGATCTCACATACGATCACATCAAAAATATGTGGAACCTTTGTTTTGTTTTCCTGCCCAATTAATTATCTCACACTAAAATCTAAAAACTAACTCATGTCACTTACTGTAATGTTTTCAAAGAAAATGTCTTCAGAATCTTGAAAAGGAAGCAGTGTGCCATTTCCATATAACCAGTCTTGCTCAGGAAATTTGCATACTATCACAATTTACTCTAAAAAAAAAAAAAAACAACAACCTACAATATTCCTATCCCCCTCCACCATCCCTGTAAAAAGCATTAAATTGGAAAGTTGTATAATTCTTAAGCATCATAAAACACTGGGTAATACTGTATCATCAGCATCGATTTCCACCTTGGTCCTAAAATATAAATCTGAATGCAAAATCCTGCAGGTGTAAAAAGTCTTTTTCACTTATTTCAATCATAACTATTTCTAAATGCTACACTGCTGAGTAGAGGAGGACGAGCAGCATCAAGAGAGTTTGTGAGATTTGCCAGTCTAATCCCTATGAATAATGTTTTTTTTTGTTTTTTTTCCATTTTGCCCCCTTAAGTATTACTGAAAGGTTGGAAAAAACAACTTTTTTCCACATTTATATTCTCTATCATCTTGTTCCAGCTCCATCTCACTGAAGCTATGTAATGTTTACACTGAGTGAAATATTCACCCCCAAGTCCAAGTCTGCTCTATAAACCCAGCACGCATCACATATTCTAGATATCTTTTTTTCTTTTTTGCAAGCTTTGAATTTGGGTAAATTATCACCCAACCTTAGCTCCCCATACCCCCATACAGAATTTTCAAGTCATTTCAACATATTGTTTTGGGTCTTTTTTTTCACTCTAACTGCCTTCAAGATAAAGCAGCCATCTGTTTACAGCAAATCAAGCTCTAAAAAGCCCACTGCCTACTGCCTGAAAGACAAATACAGTCATGACTATCTGGCAAACACAGCGGAGCATTTATCAGAAAGGCCAATGTAAGGAGATACTGGAGAGAAGAAGAAGGAATCCTGGATTTCCAGTCATCACACACAACACCATCTGAATGACTGGTAACCTAGGCCGAGCTCAGACCTGGTATTAGCATTCATCTTGCATGATCATATCACAAGCGGAGAGCTCTGAGGTCAGATGAGGTGAACACATTAGAGATGTGATCACTGATCACAGGTGGTCTGGGCTGCACGTGTCTACATTCTTTTAGCAGTGTGAACCCAAATGCATCCTGGGAAAGCGGCAAGCTCTAGAAATAACTGTTCCTCTTCTAATTGCAATTAGTATGTGATTGAAACTACGAGTTAATCCCCAGACTCTCATTTAAAAAATTTAACATTTTAAATTTTTCATCAGAATTAAATAAGCCTGGTACAAAAACTGCTTTGGTCTCCATGGCAGATCTCATCATTCAGGAGCACTACTGTGTGAGGGTGAATTTGATTTATACAACTCCACTTTTTTATTTTATTATTACTATTTTAATTTTATTAGGGTTCAAAGTTGCAGGCGTGGCCACTTTGAGTGACAGGTAGGTGAGCATATGCCTGCAACAAACCAGCAAGGATTTAAGTCTCAGCTCCAAACATGGTAAAAATAAAGTGGTCACTATGGGTCATCATCATCATGCATCTCATGTCCAGTGTTATTTACAGTCTGTGGTCCAGGGCCAGGTCCACCTCAGCTCAACTCAGCCTACCTACCCCTCTCTGCCACAGTTTCATAGGAAACGGAAAATATATTTTGATATTTCAAAAGGATAACACATTATTTCTCTGTTCAGCTGTGCTCAATGCAATAATGACTGAAATAATTATCTAACCCACCCCCTCTCTCTCCTCATCCTCCTTTCTCGCACACAACACGGCTGTCCATCTGTCATCGTCAGACCGGCTTTAAACAACAACACATGTGTTTGTTTGCATATAAATCGGTGAAATGAGATCCCATCACAAGTGGTCACTCAAGACGTGTGGAGACTCATTCTAGCACCATGTGTGGACAGACGCACTTAGAATCGACCACTTGTGATCAAATCTCCGTGGGCCGCATGTTAATTCCCCATCAGAGCAGGGCCATGGTCAGCATGTCATTAACTTTATAGGTTGAATGTAAGTGGAGGGCCAAGTCAAGAGGACAAAATGTCTGTTAATCCAGGTTGAAGAATTGTTCTACAATATAAAATGATCACTAACGCTGAGGTAGTGCATTATCTATCAAATCAACCTTCAAATCAGCTTCATCAAGACTGTCCAGTGTGTGGGAGTGAGAGCAGCATGTAAACAAAATCAAACAACCCAGTACTGTTTGCACTGTTTGATGAAGAAATACCTGGCCTCATCTTTTTTCCTACGGCTCACTTCAAACCAGAGAGGCAAGCACAGGCAGAAATCCTTGAATGTATGAGGGATTACTTTATGATATTGTGCGGGTGTTGGATTCCATCACTTGAGCTGCTTGACTAAACACGACCTTCATGATGGATCAAATCAGAATTCAATTCAGTACCAGCTATTTTTGTTCCCTGTTGCAGGAAGCATTATCAGATGATCGATCTGTTACTTTAGAGCAACAAATCAATTATCTATGAAATGGTCTACTGTGTGGTGGACTGTAAGAACTGTGCTAACATTGTATCAAATCTCATAAAGTTGCAGAGCTTAGAAGATGAGAAATAATGGTAAGTCCCTACAGAATACAAATGATCCAAAGAATGGACAATCCTCTGTCATTACATGCTCGGTGTTTGCCTCTTTGGAAACATGTCTTCGCATTGATGCCACAGATTAAATGGGATCTGCTTTCACATCCTTGCAGCCTGTCATGGCAATGCACGTTTTCTGTAGCAGGAGAGAAAGAAAACTCACCAAGCATCTTGGTCACCTGTTTCCTGCGCCCACTCTCCACACTGATCTTCCTGCGAGTGTTGCTGCTACAGTTCTTTCCCAGGTTCTTGCTGGGCTGCCGCGTCTCTCTGCCCAGGTGAAGACCCATCACCAGGTACAGCATGCTAATCACCATCATGGGTACAAAATAGAAGCACACGGTGGTGATCTGCATGACCATGTTGTAGATCCACAGGGGCTTCAGCACAGTGCATATGGCCGACTCCTCCATTTTGTCTGGCAGGTAGAAGATACCGTGAAGCGAGGTGTTGGGGATGGCACAGATCATGGATACCACCCACACGATGGTGATGACCTGCTTGGCGTGCTGGTTGGTTGACAGGTACCGCGTTTTGAGCGGATGCAACACAGCTATGTACCTCTCCACGCTCAGAGCCGTCACATTGAGGATGGAGGCGAAGCAGACCGTCTCAAAGAGGAAGGTCTTGAAGTAGCAGCCGCCCTCGCCGAAGGGGAACGGGTAGTTCTGCCACAGGTCGTAAATCTCCAAGGGCATCCCGAACAAAAGCACGAGGAGGTCGGACACGGCCAGGCTCACCAGGTAGAGGTTGGTGGGGTTACGCATCTTCTTGTGCTTTGCTATCACCGCACACGTGAGAAGATTTCCAGACAAGCCGGTGAGGAAGATGAGAAGGTAAACACTGGTCACCGGGAGAAAGAAGGGAGATCGTTTTGGACCCAGGATGTCAAACAGGTTGACTTCAGTAAACTGGTCGTTGGTGGTGTAATTCCCAGTGCTGTTTAGTGGCATGCTGGTATCGAGGTACAGTTTGGATGAGTCTGAGGTGGAGCCCTGCGAAGAGACATTCATTTCAGGAGAGAAGAGCTGGAGCGACGACAGACGTCAACACATCCTGTGCTGAGTTGTGTGTTGGTTCAGCACCAGAGACCTGCTATAAAGAGAGAAACAGAGAGAAGACAATGATAGTGAAATTACTTTACTTCATTAACAACCCTTTGATAATGCTTTTTTTTTTAAACTTTCATAATTTTTCGTGCAGAGGCAGTTTGAAAGACAGCCTCCATCCCGCCCCCTGGATTGAGCTGAGGTCTACCGGTCGTATACATTTTAATGATATAGTCTGGCTTGTCAGGCTACTCTGACTGGCAATTCATCTGCAGATTATGAATATTCAAATGGAGTAAAAATGTCAATTATAATTCCACAGAGCCTAAAACGGTGTCTTTAAATTCTTTCACCATCACTAAAAACCCATGGTGTTTAGTTTCAAATCTATAAAACCAAGCAAAAAGTAGCAAATCTTCAAATCTGAGGAGAAAAAAGGATTTTGTTTTTTGTTTTTTGTTTTTTTTGACTTGAATTGATTTTAATACCTATCTACTCCACCATCAATTCACTAATAGTTTCCACTGCAGATTATCACTCAAATAACAAATTAAATCTGGCATTCTGACCAATTAAAACAACAACAGATGTTTCTTCTATTTTTTTTTCAAGGGATGAATGCCAGAAAGTGAAATGGAGGCCAAACATTTTTAGGGCAATATCATATTAACAGCCAGCTGTTACACACTGTCCCCAAAATAATTAAAACACACTTTGAATCTGTTTTGCATGTGCATGTGAGGCACACATGGATTTATTTATTCCTATCTGGGTTAAAAGAGAATAATTTTCAGCTCTGTTGTTTGAGAAATAAACTTTCGACTGTGAACTTACGATGTTCACAGCACATAAGAGCCTATGAAGTGTCTTTTTTCACCAAATTGAGTCATTTTAGCAGCAGAACACCCGGCACTTGATGACGAAAACATTTTTGTTGGTCACGAACAATAAAGAAGCAATTTAATGAACAATCTAGTCTTTCCCCCTGTGGTTTGGGAAATACTGCTTTTACTGTCACAGTAATATGGCTCATATCATTCTCATTAGGTAGGGACTAGTTGCGGATAATTGCTGTTATATTATTACACACACTGTAGCCTACTAATTATGTTGCAACATTTCATGCAAAGACCCAAGGTTATGTGACTAACACTGTAAGACAGTGTGATCTGCAAAGGAATCAAGAATGATTGTCCCATATAATGTTACCTTAGCCTGTTTGAGGCAACTTATATATTGTATCTTCTAATCTTCTAACAGCCCATAACTTTAAACTTTAAATCGTGTGTTAACTTAAATGTTAAATATATAGGCTACTACTTAATACTAGGGTTGAATGGAGCACAGACAGCAGTCACAAACAAATAAACAGAATGAGCAGGATTTGCTATGACATCAGAAAACAATAACTTTGTTGACAATATTTCTAATAAAAGTGAAATGCTCACCTTGATGCAGCTCTGCCAGCCGTCTCTCTCCGCGCGCGCTCTCTGGGCTCATGGTTGTAAACGCAGAAACAAACGGCGCCAGTGAGCCAAAGAAAAACTGATTAGCGGAGGCAAAAGTTGACGTTTTAGGGCGCTGCAGAGATTAGAAGCAGGTGGAGGGAGCACACAGAAGGATCCTGACTGAGCTGCAGCCAGAGATTAAAGTGGTGAGATGTTAGAGGGAGAGAGAGAGAGAGAGAGAGAGAGAGAGAGAGAGAGAGAGAGAGAGAGAGAGCGAGCTCATGAGATCACGTATCTGTGTCATTTGTTGTACTGTAGGATGACGAGAACTAGACAACAAAAAGACACAAAAAAGGTAAATGAAAAATGCATTAAATCTTGCAGTTAAATCAATTGTGATTAGATAAATGTGTGTGTGTGTGTGTGTGTGTGTGTGTGTGTGTGTGTGTGTGTGTGTGTGTGTGTGTGTGTGTGCGTGCGTGCGTGCGTGCGTGTGTGTGTGTGTGCGTGTGTGTGTGTGTGTGCGTGCGTGCGGCGTGCGTGCGTGTGTGTGTGTAGGATAGGCCTGCACAGCATTAGGATTAGGGTTTTTTTTTTTTTTTTTAAATAGGGTTTGCTAACCCTGTAGTGGAAAGAAATAACATGTTTAAGAAAAAGTATTTTATATTCTACTGCCATGTAGCGTTGTTTATTATGCAGATGGCATTGGGGATAAAGGAGCCCTTGTCAATCTTGCTAGAGGAACTCTATAGCGCCGCCCTGAGGGAAGTTGTTCAAATATGAGGAACTGCATAGCACCAAAGACGGTTTAGACAGAGTTGTAGGACCTGTCCCATTTCTCCACACTTGGCTGAGTGTGAGGGTAAGTCATAGAGAGAAAAAAAATAATTATTTGATAAAAGGTCAAAATTAGCCATAAAGACAACAAAATGAGATTTAAACGTCATCATGAAATAGAAAGTCAAATTTATTTTATTGAAATGTATTTGGTGTGGCTCCCGATGACAGCAGACTTTCATGGCAAATACTGATCTGGTGCAGTCTGTGTAAGTGTGGGTAAAGTGCAAATCCTACTACACTTGTGGTTGTTAGAGAACACATTTTCGCACAACACTAAGCACATGAACGCACACACCAAGTGCCCAAGCATTAAAGTGTAATCAAGTAGGTAGAGTATCTTTAATAGCACACAGCCACTTTAGGAAGACTTTTTTTCTTCCACTGAAGTTAGCACGCTAACAGCTAGCCCTGGCCCAGCTATAGCTACAGTACAGTTTCTGATAGTGAATCACTGTGAAGGTGTAGCCTACCTGTACCTCCAATATACCCTGAGGGGTCACATGTTCAAAACCTCTTGTATTATACAGTAAGGTTATGGCCATTTTACACAGAAATAGTGTTTGAAATTAGTTTCAAACCCTCCCCTTTTCATATAACAATGCAGCACTGCGTGTGTCACAAATGTATCATTTTTTAGTCAGTGTCACAACAAACTAAGGCTAAAAAAGGGAAAACGTGGGCTGGCCTCAACTAAGCCACGATGATACCACTGTCATGGTAAATTTAATTTCTGAACATCAAGGTTAACACTCATTGTTTTTTTAACATGCTGTTTTTATATCTCCTAGGAGGAGACACCTCCACCAGGCCTATAATTTGTTCAGAAATGTTTTCCTGGAGTGGATGAGCCCTGCTGCTCTGTCTGACAGCATGGATGTTGTGGGCACACATAAATAGTGTTTGTGAGTGTTAAATGAGTGCGTGCATTATTGTGGATTGGTGCATTCTTGTGGGAAATTACTTTTTAGCAATCAACATAATTTGTTCAAATTGAATCTTCATATATTTGAAAATCATGAGCCATTCATGTTATAAAGACAACAATGCCCCAAAGCTTTTGGTGTGCAACAGTCAGTTCAGAGATTGAGAAAATGTTTAATTTGAGTTTTTACTTTTTCCAAGTTCATTCACAGCAAGAACAAACAACACAGAGTCACAGTAAAAATCTACTTTTTCATTGGGTAAAAAAATGCAGTATTATAATAGTCGACCTGTGTGTAACTCAAAGAGTAAAGAATCTCCTCAATCTACTATCATATAAGACACTCTCTCTGGCTGCAATTTATTGACACTGAACCCTTGACTGATCTTGGATCCTTTGTTCTCTGCAGGTTACACACACATACAGCTGCTATCAATGCAGAGGTCAATGTAACACGCTAACCTTTTCTGTCATTTGGAATAAAAATCAACCACCATCAACCTGAGAATGTGCACTCGTCTGCGCAGACAATCCATTCCTCAAGTGTTACACAAAAAGATGTGTTGTCTACTTATTCAGCCTTGTTTTCACAAAGCACACACTACAAAAAATGCTTGTCTCTGCCCTTTTATAAATCCCCATTATAAACTGTGTTTTTCTTCCTAGAAATATAGAAGCGAAGGTGCTAGAAAGAGAAGAAAGAGGAATGATAACACTCAAGGTATTGATTCTGTATTGGACCTCAGGAAACTTTGTAGAGGGTGTATTGGAGAGGATCGATGTGGGAACATTTGAGCGTGTCGTCCGACCACCTGCAGTTTCATTCCAGCAAGGTAATACCATTCAGTGTTCCTGAAAACTTTTTTGAAACTAAGACAGCATGCTCTATCACTGACAAATACCTACAACTTGAAATGCCATATAAGGTCTTTACTGAAACAAGCTTAAAACGCAACACCGCCACATCATCACCTTTTAAATCACAGCAGATCAATCTGATCCTTATTCGAGCTGCTGTCTACCCAAACACTAAGGCACATATCTGACTCTTCAGCTGCTAAACACTCACAGACCATACTAAAGAGCTACTGTAAATAGTGCTATGAAGTTCCGGAGCTGAGGAGAAATATACCGCAGCAGATGGGCCATGACTGCAAAGCACAGCTTGCTTGTGCTTTCTTATTACTGTACAACTCAGCAAACGACACCATCTCACACTTTTTTTTATGTCTGAGGTGATCACTGTATCTTTGTCAAACTCTGCCGCTGATGCAAAGGATAAACCTGCACTAACAAGCCACTGTTGTCTTTAGTTTTTTGTAACACAGAATTACAAATAACCACCATTATATTATACTACATGGCTCTCAGCTGGCTGCCACTATGCACAATCCAAAAGTGTTAGTTTGACTCTAGTACAACTGAAAAACTGGAGCAGAACAACTTAGGAACAAGGCAACTTTTAGACCTCCCACCTGGCCAAGCCAATGTTCACCACGGGTTGGAGAGATCTCAGACAGGGACAGCCACAGCCCAGGCCAGCGCAAACTAAAATAATAATAAAAGAGCTAAAATGAAAAGTAAAAAGAATAAGAATGGTAAATGGGCTGTATTTATATAGCGCTTTACTATACCTGCAACGATCCCCAAAGCGCTTTACATCATACATCGCATTCACCCATTCACACACACTGATGGCGGAAGCTGCCATGCAAGGCACTAACCACGACCCATCAGGAGCAAGGTGGGTAAGGTGTCTTGCCCAAGGACACTACACCACCTGAGCCACTGCCAAATAACAAATAAAGAGAGGGCTAAACTATACATTGAATAAAACATATAAAATAAAAATAAGAATAAGACATTACTTAAAAGTCTAATTAAATAGGTGGGTCTTCAACCGGCCTTTAAAAATATTAACATACTCGGGGGCCATAGTGCTGGAAAGATGCCTCACTGTAAGTTTGTGTTCTAGCTTTGGAGATTATTAAAAGGCCAGTGCCGGAGGATCTCAGGGTCCACAAGGATTCATATGGTAAAAGCAGTTCTGAAAGATAAGAAGGTCCAAGAGCCCTAAGACTTTTAAAAACCATTAAAAGGACCTTAAACCTTAATCAGTCCTAAAACACACAGGGAGCCAATGCAGTGCACCTATTACTATTTACAATACTTGTGCATAGCAGCTCAACATTAGAATAAATAAAAAGTAATTCATGTTGTCAAAACTGCTACAAGTACAAATTAGGTTACTCTCCATGAGATAACATCACATCTGTACCTGTGTGAAGACTCCTCTGTGTACCTAATCTGGAACATGTCGACATACAGTATGTCCTTTTCAGAAAATATGTGTGTAACTAATGGGCCTTGGCACGTTACGGTTAATGGTGTAATACCTATTCGGCAGAGACTCTCTATCTTGTCCTGTCTGTACTCAACCTTGGTTGCTATGGTTGTTTCCAGTGGTGAGTGGGCACAATTAGCCACACTAGAAATAAAGGGATGCAAGGCCAACTACTGCACACAAACCTAAACATTAATTAAACATGGATATCCCCTCACAGTGAGGCAGAGGCAGAGGCAGTCACATACAGTCAAACGCTGAGTCATTACCTTGAAAAAGAACAAAATGAACCAGACATTTACGTCAATCTTTGTTGGACGAAGTATTTGCTTTAAACAATGTACTGTAGCCTACTGCATGGATCAACGCTTTTCAGTGTCATGAAAGATATAGTAATGGAGAATAAACATTGCTTGCAGACAGACCACCATTGTACAATAAGATCCCACATACAAAACAATCTCTTTTATCAGTTTTCTCAAAGCCAGAGTTCTAGTTCACACATGCCACATGAAACAGTCACTGAACAGGTAACAGCTCGCCAACAGAGGGCACAGTAGGTTCAGGTTAATGGTACAACAAGGGACACAAAGTGATGTGTTCTATGTGCATAACATGACTGCTCTGCATAATTTACTAGGATGCAGCACCTCCCATTGGTCAGGTGAAGTATCAACAATTAGTATCAACAGTACCAAGTTGTCCTGCACATCCAACACTGTTAGCTTAGATAAGTGCAAGTGAAATGTCGTCTTGACTCTGACATCAATTTTATGAACAGTAAAACACTATATTACCAAGAGGTATATGAATATGCAGTCATGCATCCATGCAGTAAGGCAAGGCAATTTTATTTGTATAGCCAGTTTTTAAAAACAGTTTGTCTCAAAGGGCTTTACATGGCATCATAACAACATCCTCTGTCCTTAGACCCTCACATCACAGAGGAAAAACTCCATAGAAAACCCTTTTAACAGGGAAAAATTGGAGAAACCTCAGGGTGAGCAAAAGAGGAGGGATCCCTCACCCAGGACGGACAGACGTGCAATAGATGTTGTTACAGACAAGAAAACAGTTTATAACAGAATGTGGGAAACAGTAGGGGAGTAGGCAAGTTCCAGTTTCCAAAGACTCTATAAAAGGCTAATCCATCCATCCATTAGTTACAAAGCTTATTCGTTCAGGGTCACATGGGAGTTGGAGCCAATCCCAGATGACACAGGGTGAGGGTAGGGTACAACCTGGACAGGTCGCCACTATCGCAGGTCCAACACATACACATACTCACATTTACACCTACACATCATTTTGAGTCACACACACCAAAAGGCACACAAGGCCTAGGGATTGGACCATGAATCTTCTTGCTGCGAGGCCAACCACTGCCCCACCAGTCCACACACTGGGGGCTAACATTGCTCTGTATCAGTTTAATATGTGCCACAGCTTGTTACTCAGGCCATCATTGTAAATAAGAACATGTTCTTAATTGATTTTGCCTGGTTAAATAAAGGTTAAATAAAAAATAAAAAAGTTACTGTAACATGTTGGTTGTCTTTCCTCCATGATGCAACTTGTGCAGCAAGTGTCGAGCCCTGACCTCAAGCCCAGTCCATAACACCTGATATTAAATCAAACGCCCAATGTGAATATTGTCTTCTCACCTATCAACATCCGTGACTGACTGCATCTCATCACAGTCTCTTGTGACTGAGTAGAACCAAATCCCAGGGATGCAGAGAGGTGTGTTGGCGCCCATAGTTAAGCAGGTGTTTGTTTTTATGCTTGTTTGCCTGTGAAAGTTCTCAGTCATTCAGGTCATCAAGTTGTCTGAGGGAGTTGAATCTAGGTCGACTGGACTTGGACTTAGATTCTTGATGACATTTCTTCTCTCATCTAAAAGTTTTTTCAGTTCTTTGTTTGTCCGCAAAGACGTGAACACATACTGTTACACAAAAGTGGATGCACTTTGTGTCCTTGTTTAAATGAGTAAACCTGTGTTTGAAAACTAACCTACTTTCACTGCAACCAGATGAATGTAGCTGCTTCCCATATTGAAGCTCAGGAGGCCTTAAATTCACAACCCTTTCTCAGTGAAAGGTGGTTCTGAATATGCAAAATTGTATAATTGGATTGTCTGATGCTTTTCTTTTGGTCGGTGTTAAGTACAGTTGTGCATAATGTTGTAAAATGCAATGCAGCACCAAGTTCAGTTTCTTTTATTCTTAATTATCCTTCTGTTCTCTATGCACTAATTTCATGAACTGATCTGTTGTCTTGTTGAATGATGATGTTTATTGTGCAGCTGAGAAACTGAATTTCCCTCGGGATAAATAGAGCATTTATCTATCTAAGTATCTACCTTACAATTTATTTCAATGTGTAATAAATATAAAAGGCCTCATTCAGTATGGTGAGGTGGAAACATAGTAGGGTTATTTATTGCTTTCATAGTGTCTTTCACCTACCCCTTTGTAGTAGTTCCTCTTATCTTTATCTTTATTTATCATTTGAACATGTTTGGCCTTTCACTACACGACTGTTTTCATAGGCGTCCTTGAAAAGAGTCTGAAATTTACACCAGAGACATAAATCAAACAGGCTGTGCTCTTTGCTCTGAGGTGATGATTTACAGAGAAACAGTCAGCATTGTCTGTCTGAAAATAAAGAAGGATGAATGAAAAGACCTACACGGCATAAAGCATGTTGTGTCCCTTCAATAAAACTGCACTGGCGATGATGGTATCATTATGAGAGCGGGTCACAGGTAGCAGAGTACTGTCGCCAACTTTGGCCTTGATGTTCAAGGCTGTGTCATTTCATTTTTAAAAGGCAACAATCTGAAATAAACTTTTGTCTGTGTAGCTGTTATTTTGTTGTGTGTGGTCAGTTACCATGGGCAACGCTGGTCAGAGTGCTTGACCGATTGGATTTAATTGCTTATGTATTAATCTGGCTTTTTAAAAGGTCGACATAATAATCACATAAACGAGACTAGGTCAAGTATGTACAGTAGGGGCGCTGAGTGGCGCAGTGGGTTAAGCAGGCGCCACAGGTATTGAGGCTATAGTCCTTGTGCAGGCGGCCCCGGTATAAATCCCGCATCGGACGGCCCTTTCCTGTGTGTCATTCCCTCTCTCTCTGCCTCCCCATTTCCTGTCTCTCTCAACTGCACTGTCAAATAAAGGCATGAAAAAGCCAAAAAAAAAAATATATACTTTAAAAAAAATAAGTATGTGGCTGCTGCCTGTGGTGAAATCCTGATTTTCTAACTGTGTTTTTATGTTGCCTGATTAAATCATCCAACACATACATTAAAGAAAGAAGCTGTGAACTGTATTTACAGACTGTGCTTCTTATTGTGAAGTTGTCTTTTGGCCTTGGGGTGAGAGAGAAATACTGTACGTATTGTATATTACTTACAAGTCCAGAACAGGAGTGTTGCTGGCCATTACAGCTCTACTGGGGCACAACTCAGCCTGTCTCAGAATCTCAAAAAGGTTCAACTGAGTGATGCGTGACTATCCGTCGAGCAGCACCTCGACCGATAGTCATGGTGCGCACATCATGCCCACACAACGATGGGACCCATCGCTCCTAATCAATTACACTGCACAACAGAAAATAGCAATTAAAAAAACATGTGCTATTAGACATTATTGTGTAGCGTATAATTACCATTTTTGTTGTTTTACGACTTGATTGTCAACTGGACCAATTATATCGACTTTGTACCCTCTGATAATTTGAGCAATACATTCTAATACAGTTTATCTCTCTCCTTCATCCCATGTTTTTCATTTCTTAACATCTTCACAAGTCAACAGAGGGACACACAGTACAAATACTTTTATTAGGCTTACATAACCCAACCGGGTGGTTGAGATAAACTAAATCCTATCCAAAGACCCAAACCTGCTAAACCCTCTCCTGATGATCAGTTCTTATATCACACCCAAATTGTACTTGGACATGTATGTCATCCTACAGTACGTTAATTTAAAAAAATAAAAAATAAAAAATAAATGAGCCACTCAATGCCATCCCATGATGAATATGGTGCTGCAGTCATGGGTATGTCTAATCAATGCTGCTGGATAATAAGTTACTTAGGTTGATCAGATAAACACTGTTGTGATTGTTTTCTGCCAGGCAGATACTAGCACAGCATTAATAAAATAATCTTAATAGATAAGATAACACTGATTAAGATGATATCATTGCTCACTTAAATAGCAACTGGAGGATGTTGTTTATGCACTAATCAAAGTGAAAGTAACTCTAATTGACAGAGATAGCAATTTCCCTTAAACCAAACACTCACCAAAGTCTTTTGTTTACTTTGTGGATGTGGTGTGATTATTGGTTGAAAAATTTGTAATATGCTTTTGAATATTTTCTGTATTCAAATTTTATCGGGCAGACACTGCCAATCCAACATATTTTAAAATCCCCTTAGAAACCAATTTTCCCCATGGTTTTTGGAGGCCTGAAAATCCACCAAGAAAGAAAAAATCATTCAGTTATTCACAATAAAATATCTAAGATTAGAGGGAGGATGGAAGAAGAAGAATGTATAAAAAGTTGACCTCAGTCTCTCTCTGCTTTTTTGCTGATGTAGTAGATCAACAAATGTATTCCATAGTTTCTAGGGATTTACAAGTGGACAACAAAGTGATGGGAACAGTGGCAGTACGTACAACAGAGTGCTGCCCAATCTGCAAGTTCAATAAAAAAGGCTGATTTATTTGTGAGAATGAAATCAGCCAACCATAAATTTGACACTTGCGATAAATCTAGACAAGTTTAGTCTTCAGGAGCTGGACAAGTCAACTGTCAATTTATGGCTTTGTAGTAACGCCAGCACTGTTGCCCCTAGTCAAAAGGTGTAATTTAAAGCCCTCCAAGCGTGGGACTTGATTAGCAAAGAGACTGTCTATAACAATCACTTTATTACGTAATCCATTGTGGATATAACTGGCTGTGAATACAAATCAAATCCATAGGCACTTTTACAAGAACAAAGTTTTTCTAAATTCCATACTTTATGTAAGTTTGTATTTCTTTAGGTACATGTCCAAAAGTTCACCTCATCTCACCGGTCCAATACACTGTTATTCAATTAAACAACAAATATATCACATTACGTAATTTACAGTTTTTCTCAGTCGCTTTGGTGCTTTTCTCAGATCAAAATGGAAATTACTCGTAACTATTAGTTCAACCTCCACAACATTTAGTCATTTGTCCACATTAGTAACAGTTTATCCTTCCTTTGAACAAATTGTTTCAGTTTTTCAAATGTATCAGTTGCTCTCATATAATTTTCTGCTGTTTTATAACATTATCATTCGCTTATGTTATGTCAGCCAAAATGTACTTATGAATGCTGAATAGTTGTTTGTTACCTAAAACTAACAGTCCTCATTTCATTGCTTGAGTCATTACATACAAAATTGTTGAACTAGTTGTCAAAATCTGTCAAACTAATTTTAATGTTGGGAGAAGCACTGTGAGTTCAATTATTCAAACATTTCAGGGAGAACAGGTATGTATAGTATTGCACAGTAATTCAGCACTAAACATTACAAACATTTTACCTTCAGGCTTACAGCTTTACTACAGTACAGATTTACTGTATTGTAGTGTATTACAGCAACCTACTTACAGTAAAGATTCGCCATATTTACAGTATGGTACTGTACTACAGCATTTTACAAGTGGGAAGCACTTTTACAGTATTGTACACTACAGTAATATGGGTTGATGCAGTATATGTACTGTACATTACTGTAATTTTACCCTGCACCACATAGGATTACAAGACAACCTCACATAGCTGGAAGAGGGTGGAAGAGGGTGCAATGGGAATATTGAATCTGTTTCAATCGTTACAGTTGACAGAGTGATGTAGATGAAAACATGTGGCCAGACAGACAGGAATGATTTACAGTACTTTGTAGGTTCAGTTACCATACTGCAATGTTGTTTACAGTTGTGCACAGCTCTACCCAAAGTGTGTTTCTTATGTTTGTTGTAAATAGATGACTGTAGTGTATTTTTCTTTTGCACAATGCTGTGAACAAATTAGAATTGCAAAGAGCATAGTAAAAATGTGAAACATACATATTCAGAATCAGTTACTCCACTAAATACAGTAATGTGTAACTTTACTGTAGTTTTGTACATGTAGTGTATAGTGATGTCTTGAGCATTTTCAGGTAGTGTCACCAAGACCTAACTTTTTTGCATTAGAAAACACATAGAGAATAAACTGTCATAATGAAAACATGACAAAGCCGTTTCACTATCTTCGTTCATAAACGATGGTGTCAGGACTTCTCATTTTGATAACACTGACAGTTTCATTGACATGAATTAAGGGTTAGGTTAATTGTTGGTGCATGTTTAGAGAGAGAGAGAGAGAGAGAGAGAGAGAGAGAGAGAGAGAGAGAGAGAGAGAGAGAGAGAGATAGATTGCAAATGTTTGTCTATAGAAAAAACTTACCAGATAATAATTTTAAACAGAGTGATCTACTGACTTACTGACAAACACCTCTGCATCAAATATATACTGTAGGCCCAGCTAAACCAAGAGTATTGTTCCTTTTTCCCATACTGTATATGACTCCAACTCTCTTGTAACATTTTGTAAATAATGTTGATTGAATGTGGTGTTCTCTGTGGTCAGTGTGTCACACACAAACATTTTCAGTAGTTAACCTTGGATTAACCAACTGTACACTCCCTGCCTCACAGACACACAACAGCAACACACAAAATTTGCTACATGTTTATATTTTATTGAGTAAAGTTTTTTTCATTAGACTATTTGAGCAAGCAAAACAGTTAAAATCTTAAATCTTGAATGAAAAGGAGCAGAAAGAACAATCACACAATCTGGCCCTCTCTCACAAGTCATTAATTAAAGCAGATAACAGCGGCACGGCCGTTTCGGCTAATGCTGTGTTCAAGGCAGGCTTTTGAAACCGTAAGTTACAGCTTCAAGTCACAACTACGACTTGGTAGCGTTCCAGGTAACCCGTAGCTCGTGTTTTTACCGTCCTGTTGTCTGTGAAAGTTTCCTATAACGGCCACTCGTAACTTCCGACCCGTGAACTCGTACCAGATCGAACTGGTATGACTTCACAGGAAGGAAAAACACAAAGTACGAGTTTCCTTGAACGCACCATGAGTTAGCAGCCCCCGCCCTTGTCAGGCATCAATTGGTCCTCGTGCTACGTCACCACATTCACGCGCATCCCTTGGCTGCACACACAGCCCTTCATGCCGTTCTCTCCCCTCATTGGATAACACTTGTATCCCACAAGGAAAATTTTCTCCTCGGGTTACAGCAGAGCAGAGTGACGGAGAGACTCGTGTTTAGGCTGAAATACTTCATGTAAGTGATTGCTGACGGAAAATAGGACTATTTAGGACTTATATTAACAAAAACATTCCACTGATATCTGCTTTAACAAAGCAAATTCAGTAAAATTAAAATACTGAAAACAGTTTGCGGTTGGAGAGCCTCTTAGACGATGGAGACACTAACATAGAGTTTTATTTACCATTTGGCACAGCACAACATATCTTTGGTGGGCATGTGCCCTTTGTCACCCCCCTCTCTCCCCTCTTTTCCTGTCTCATGTAGTGACCGCTGCAACAGCTTGGTTACATGTTCAAGAAATGCTAATACACTAAGGTTTGTAGCTTATCATGATGCCCCCAAATAGCCAAAATAAATACATATTTGCAGATTTACAGAGCTATAGAAACACTGCTTACTGACCTACTTGACTTGGAAATGTGTGGTAATTGGGGCCAGACAAATACTCAAACATATTCCATTCATACTCAGGCTGATGATTTACCTCCCTCCAGACAATAATGGTTGTCATCAGTCTTACCTGTCTGAGTACTTGCCCTTTCCCATGACTTACTCCTCGGCTCAACAGAGAGCCATTTGGCCAAATAGTGAAGTATGACAGGAAATTGATTCTAAAAGAAACTGACTTAAAATCAATAACCCAGATTTATTATTACTTTGTTAATCACCAATATATAAGCAGCTTTTAAGAGCAGCACACTAGTTCAACAGGGTTCACTGAGTGTGGTGAAATGTCAGACTGAGCCAAATCAACCATCTGTCACATCACTTCACATCAGACATACAACTAAAAATAAGATTATTATAAGCTAGCATCTCTTCATCCTATTTTTCTTTATCTGTTTTCTGTTTCTTTCTGTGTCACGTCATAGCGAAACGCCCACACATTTCCGCCAGCCTTCCTGTTGGCCTGATTTCAAAATACCCAACTGTGTAAAAACCTTACCCGTCTAGAATGAAGATTATTGATTAACAATGCTAACTTAGTCCCATATACTACTCCCACCTGACTGCGTAGACTGATGATGCAGACAGTCTGACAAATGATGACTAATACACGCTTTAAAGGATCATTCAGACATGGTATCAGCTTTCCATCAATCCATTATCTGCAACTACTTATCCTGTCAGTGGGGGCAGGAGTTTAACCCATAATGCATCTGAGAAAGAGATACATTCAGAAAGACCAGAATAGAAACCAATATAAACAAACACTTGCAAGCCTAAATTAAACCCAAATTCTCTTAGCCTCTTTTAACCCCCTTTCAATCAGTTTGTAATTTGCCAGTATTGTTGTTTTTTGTAGTAATTAAATAGCCAGAAAAATGTTAATAGATATACACTGCTGTGAAACAATAAAAAGTAGTTTTACCGGGGGTCCCTCAGTGGGACCTCAAGTTGTTCCGACGAAATTAGCTCCAGCCGAGAGCCGCTTATATCCGTATAATGCGAGAACACGACGCAGCGCAATACAGCCTCTAAATGACACATTATCTGCAGAGAAACTCGTTCATTTCACCAATATTTTGTTATAATACACTAGTGCTATTCCCCTCTGAGTCCGGGGTGACCTGTTATCAACACCCGGGGTCTGTTGGTTGACCTACTAACCTCTGACCTGGATGATGTCATCTCTGACCGCTGCTCGGCTCATTCTGATAATAATCATTCCACTTCGGCATTCGGGTCCATTTTTAGCGCAACTAGCCGGAGCTTTAGTGAGTCCAGGTTGCGGAGAGGAAGCCTGTGGAAGCTGAACTTCGTCCAGCTGCTCATTTTGTTCTGACAAGTCGGAAACACGCAGAAATGAACCGTAGCATTAGCGGTAGCAACAAGCTGCGCGGCGCTCAGAGATGACATCATCCAGGTCAGAGGTCAGCAGGTCAACCAACAGACCCCGGATGTTGATAACAGCTAACCCCGGACTCAGAGGGGAATAGCACTAACGTATCACAACAAAATATTGGTGAAATGAACAAGTTTCGTGGCAGATAATGTGTTATTTATAGGCTGCATTCTGCTGCCCTGTAGACTCCATTATACAGATATACGCGGCTCTCGGCTGGAGCTAATTTCGTCGGAACGACTTGTAATGTAATGACACCAAAGTTATCTGGGTGAGTAAATTATCGTATTTTATGCTAGAAATAAGGTCCAGATTGTTTGAAGTTTATTTATACATTTCAATCCAGTGATAGACTTGTGGCCCATCTAGATTGTGCCCCGCCCTCGTCCTATGTCAGCTGTGATTGCGAAACGAAACCAATGTTAAAGTCCAGTATAACAACGTGCTCAGCAACACACTGACAAACTTGTCTGTTTACAGTGTTAGTAATAGTTTGCACCCCCTGGCAAAAAAAAACCCCAAAAACCAATGAGATCATAAAAAATTGGTCTGAATATGTAAAAAGGTAAATGTTTATTTATAAAAATCAATAAAATAAACCATCCTTATCATTATCTGCTAAAACCACCTCAGAAAACTTGACTTTTTCTTCATCGGGTTTGATTTATGTCTCGACAGAAGTTAAAGTAAGATGATGACAACAGTGATGAGATCCACTGTGCAGCAGCGTCTGCTAGATAGATGGGCCTTTCATGCTCAGCGTAAAGAATTGTGTTTAATGAGTTCATTAACGACCACACAGATGTCTCACTGGCTTGCCACACCCTTACACGCCTGGTGCCACTCACAAGCCAAATCAACTGATTTGTTCATGGCCTCTGCCTGTCCTTGACAGACAAAGTGATTAGATAGTTGCACCATTACATGTCATAGGTTTGATTCATGCAGCTGCTGATGTTTGTCGCCAAACCTCCATCTACCAAACAGCTTTGAAGGAAATGGTGCTAGAGATGCTCATGTTGTTTCTGATCTTTTTTATGCAACACTCACCTTCTCACCAAAAGTTGTTACAGCTGTTTCTCTGCACCGATCCAGTGTCTGTTTGGTCTAAAAGTCTTTTAGGAGGTATCCACCTGTCTTACATTTGTTACCAACAATTAATTCAGATCTAGACGCACTCAAGGGCTTAATAAATAAAGTGAACTTGATGTGTTACGCTGCAGAAGCAGAAAACAGCAGTTTTAAGTAAATACCATCTGATTATTCCACACCACAGTCTAATGAGAACTCTGCAGGCATCTCACATCATTGAAACTGAATTTAATAGCATTGTCTTTTTCTCTGAAATAAACAGTAAGCTTGTATAATGTGGTGAAACTACAGCAACATATGATTTCTTGTATGTAAGTTCAATTCAGGTCTGATCGATCTAATAGGTGTGAGTAACAGGATTTTCTAACAATGGGCTGGTGTGGCTTCATCATTATCAATGGTCATCGTGGTAACTCTTTAACTCACTAGAGGTGTGGTCGATTCTGCAAAACGGAGCAGACGAGTGAGCCAGAGATCCATAAAAATAATCAGACAGATGATGAGGTCAAAGTGGGATTTATGAATTTCCCTTTACAGCGCTGTAAAACATATTGGTACTCATTAACCCGTGAGAAAAGCACCTGTGGTCACATGACCGCTGGGCTGCGGGGGCCAAACTGGTTAAAAGGAGGCCTGTGGCTGGAGGGAGAGGCAGACACTGAGCTGAGCACCTGCTGAGCACATCCACGGCAAAGACACAAAGACACAGCTCTAAGGCAAACAGCTGACACCATGAAGGCCACACTCATCGCCACGGTGACCCTCCTGGTCCTGGCTCTTGGCTGGACAACCGAGTCTGTGCAAGTCGAAGTAAGTGCATCAATTAGCAGTTATGTTAACTGATGTCTTTATGATGAGATGCCAGGGGCTGGACAATGAGTGTTTCTACTAAAGGGAACCTGACAGTGTATTGTTTCATATACCTACACATTACAGTGCAGAAATAACTCAGAATTAGAAAAGAACTCCGGGCCACATATTTTTCTCTGGTCTCGGCATTTGAGCCAATGCTATACTAACAAACTGAGCCTTTATTTAGGTTTCACCTCTCTAATACAAACATCTGCCTCTTCTTCCAGGAAAATGGATTGTCTTTCTCTCTGGAGGCCGTCAAGAGGCTTCAGGCGCTGACAGAGAGCAGGTTCGCAAAAGGACAACAAAACCCACGATTCAGGGCGAGCAGCGGGTCCTTCTGCACCGACCCCATGCTCCCTCAGGAGTTCATGCCACTCTGTAGGCAGAGGGGAGCATCGGCATCTCTTGTCAGACTAGGTGAGACCATTAAACTGAACAGCCCTCTCTTTGTGATTGATTTTCAAGTGGACATTTGAGGTTATGAATATTTAAGCGCAGGTGATTTGACAGTGTCAGTGGCTCTGTTGCAATGGTTAAGTGTCTGTTTTTCTTTCAGCTGCGGTTCCCCTGGACGTATGTGAGATCTGTGCCTTCGCTGCCTGCACTGGCTGCTAAACCAACCCACCAAGCCTGAAGCATCTTGCCAAACTTAAGACATGTCATTTCTTTGTTTTTTTTTCTCCCTTTCAAAATAATTACTAGGAATTTCTCCAAAGATTTCCTGGAAATGATGAGACAGTGACTTTATGCCCCCTGAATACCGATGTTCTGACTCTGGCCCACCGGACCTAAATAGAATTTTTTGAGTTGTTGTTTGTTTGCAAACTGTTACTTTGTAGCATATTTGGTACTTCTGCTGAACATTATTCCTCATATATTTTATTTTTGAAATGACATTGTTTGTTACAATTCTATCTCACCGAGCTTTGTATTTGTATTTAAAGGAGCGTGCTCTGTTTTCCCTTTTCTCTTTTTTATTATTATTGTTTTGAATAAAAAGCTTTTACTCATATATTAAGTGTACTTTGTACTCTTTTTTGTGCTCTAGTACCATTAGTTACATTAACTGACTTTTAGCTAGAAGGTGGGGGAGGAGGAGGAGGAAGACAAACAAACTGACAGGTATAAAACCATTACCATATTCAATGGTTTTCAACATAATACTATTGATGTGTTCACACAAAAACTTGTTTATTCCTCCCCCCTTTCAGCTCTGTTTTGGTCTCCTCCTGGGAAACCTGATGACGTCTTTTAATAACAGACGCTCAACTTTTTCATTAACTTTGTGTTTGTTTGTGTGGTGTTCAGCAGGTGGCATACAGGGGGTTATTAACATTGTTTGACAGTAATAGCCGGGGCTGATAAGAGAGGTAAATAAAGATACAGTAAATGCAAGTACATTAATTGGTGAGCTAATGTTGGGTGAGGCACCTCGTAGAGCTGCTCTGACACCACCAGTGTCATTTATTAGTTTACTTTCAGTGTGATATACAAGATCATTTCAAACTCTAAGACAGTGTCTTTAAATAGTGCAAAGAGGCCACAGCTATAAATATTCAATTACAGGTGTGTTAACTTCTACGTGCAACTGTGTGAATAGGCTGTGTTATTCTTATCACCGATTAGTCCCCTTATCTTAACCCTTAGCTCACTCAGGGAAGGTTCTGGACCTTGTATGCATTTCCTCATCCACAGGTAAGGCCCAGTCTGTTGACGACTGGCCCGGTCTTCCCCATTCTATCATTAATACAACTTATAGTATCACCTCAAGCCTCATTTACACTCATTGCAGCCTCAAAAATAGGTCCATGTTTTTTGACATTGCAAATATTCTATGCGTTTTATATAGATAATATCTGACTCAGCTCGTATCTCATTATGCAGATATTCTGTCAGCCAAGGCCCCTAGTGGACTTTACTGACCACGTCACGTGCAATATCCACAATGTTAATGTCTAATGTATATGTAATGTATACAGTCTAAAGGGATCTGAATGAATATGTAATAATACATTTAATAATACATTTATTTGTATAGCACCTTTCACAGAAATAAAATTCACAAAGTGCTTCACAAAAAAGCACTCAGTACTGTATGGTATTGTCTGTATCCTTCATTTTGTTATTGCTGGATGTTTTCTTGCTTAATGGGAAGAAAACATCACTGAAGTTTTTTTCACTTGTTTCTAGCAGGACGGTGCCACACTTTTCATTCTTTGTTTACATACATGGCTTATTCTTGTTGACTTTTAGACTTTGGCAAAATATGTTCAAATGTTGATTTATAAGATACAATTGAATTTTAATTAGAGTTTTTGTGTCATTCCACCAGATTTATATCCTGGCAATTGTCAAGAAGGATTGGAAACTAATTAGACTGATTAGACATGTAGGGAATAAAAAATGTATCTGAGTAAGTGAGTTGAAGAGGAAAAGAAGATACAGTATATAAGAGATAGAGATAGATAGACAAAGAGATAGAGAAAGAGATAGAGAAAGATATAGAGATAGAGAGAAAGAGAGATAGAGATTTTAGTGGTGGCTACTCCATGTGTTTGACAGGTTACATAACAGGTGCAGCTGTAAGCAGAGAAGATGGAGATGTCATTCCCTCACAAGCTGCTGCTAACTTCACTACAGACTCCTGCAGACTCCATTACTGCTTTCCGCTTCATTACGAGTGGTAATCACAACAATCAGCACACACCATTTAATAACATGCTTTTGGCTGTTCACAGGAAATCTCAGTGTTGTGCAAAGGTTACGTATGTTTAGCCAACTGAGTCCAAAAAAAATTGTTAAAGGAAAAGTCATTTTTAAACCCCTAAATCGTTGTCCTGATGGTCACCCAGTGTTGGGGGGAGCAAAAAACATGACTAAAATTGATGCAGGCAAACCATTGTTACACCATGCTCGACAGCGCTAGGGATAGCAACAACACTAACCCATGGGGGCAATTCTTTCAACCACAACAAACACTCAGAAAACAATCAAATATCTATGGTACATGACTGGAATCCTTATGACACACCACTGAGCTCATATAGTGAAGGCTACAATATAAACAGTAGTTTTGCATGTATAGCCTAACAAAAATAAACGGTTAGAGATATTTTGGACATTACCACTTCACTGCTCGACCATTTATTTTAGTAAAGAAATCATCACAACAAGGAAAAAGTGTTTGTTTCTGTAGCGGGGAGAGCAGGCGCTCCGTGATCGCTCTGTGAGTGGCTACATGCAAAAACACAAAGTTTATACTGTTTATACTGTACACTCAGTACACTATATGAGTTCAGTGGTGTGTCATAAGGATTCCAGTCATGTACCATAGATATTTGATTGTTTTCTGAGTGTTTGTTGTGGTTGAAAGAATTGCCCCCATACTGTAGGTTAGCGTTGTCGCTATCCCTAGCGCCGTCAAGCCATGGTGTAACTCTGGTTTGCCTGCATCAATTTTAGTCACGTTTTTTGCTCCCTCCAACACTGGGTGACCATCAGGAGAACAATTTCGGGGTCAAAAATGACCAGAATTTTCCTTTAAGTTATATTACATTGCTTTAATAATGTTTTCTTCTGGGGTAAATATAACAATTATTGTAATCATTATGTGTTTAAATGTATTCCACATCTTTAGGACTGCAACAGCCCACAGTCACCAAAACTCATTCAGGAAAATCAGTTGAGCTGTGCTGAAATACTATTACCAGCCCTATTTGAAAACTGTAGTAATCTATATCAGAGTAAGAAACTCTCAACCAGGTAAAGGGAAATGGCAGTTGGTCATTACTTGAATGTGAAGGTCATCAGTCTGGGGATGATGGGTACAGAGATTTTTTTTGTTCTTTACGAGAAATATACATTTATGTTTTTTAAGGCAAACTTGACTAGTATCATTAACTGAGAGAATACGGCACAGATGATATGTTTTCTCTGAGAGCAAATCACCTCATACTTTGTACATGAACTTAAAGCTGTGCTACAATTATGTTCACCATGACCTGTGAGGGCTTACTGAGTTATATAATGCACATTCAAGTAAAAGTCAATGAATACTCCTTATTGATTTTTAAACAATACCCCTATCTGGCAAGTCCAAAGTTTTTGATTAACGGTGATGTGTGATTTATAAAAACAGCCGACTAGAGAGGTGTCTCTGTATAGCACATAGTATAAAAGCCTCTATAAGTATTCGAAAGTTAAAGGTCACGTACTATGTCAAAGTGTTATGATGCTTGTTTCTCATAACATGACACTTGATGCTTGGGCCCAATGTGCAAACAATGTCTGTCTCAAAGTTATAAAGAAGAGATTGACTAAAAGATCGAATAAGATATCTGAAGCTTACATTTCATCTTTTTAACTCAGCAGGATAAAAATACTGACACAATAGGTTGATTTGGAGATCAATATTACTTATGAAACAAAAGTCTTCTGAGTTCACACAGTCAGACCATAATTCATTGTTGGTGAAGGAGCACACTGTGACTTTTAATGACATCATAGATTTGACCCTTATCTATTGCTAAACATTGAGAAAGATTTTCCTTGTTGCTTTTCCAATGAAGATGTGTATATTTTCAAGGAAGTAAAATATCCATTGAATTAAGTGTTAATCTAACTATGTTCCTTGCATTTTAAATGTATCATAACTTTAATTTTAAGTGCATTTTTTTTTTAGGTGTGAAAGCAAACAAAATAGTTTCCATATGCCTCTTGATATCGTCACCAATTGCAAATATCACTACTGTTCAAACAAGTGACCTACATGTACGTAGGTGTTTATCCTGCTCCTTATCAGACAGCTATGTGATGAATATCTGTGGGAGAAAGACAAGAGATTAGATTTATTGGATGGCACTAAGGGGTCGTGTACGTTAGTATAAAACCCAAAGTCAACAATTAAACATGGGGATGACGGGGGCCACAACAGAGATAGAGGTTATAAACAAATTTAGAGTATAGGGGTTATAAACTAAAAAAGAGGATCCAAAGCATTGGCAGTGCAGCAGCCTGGGGTTATCTTTGACTAACCTGTGTTCCCCTACCTTTACTCTTCAACCTGCCAGTTGCCTTTGTTAATAAATCACTCACTAATCTGTCCAGACCCTTTATAAGAGGCGGCACAGGTATTCAGCGACCACAGAAGAAACCCTCCTCTAAGCTGAGAGAAGTCTTGCATCACGTGAAAATGAGATCGCTCAGCGTTGTCGTTGTTTTGGTGCTGTGTGTGTGCAGTGGAGCTCTGGGTGTGCAGGTTAAGGTCAGTATCTCTTTTTCTTGGGTACACTGTTGACTTTCTTTATCCTTTCAAACTATGTGTTTGGCGTCTTTCTTTTCAGGCTGCCTTTACTCTGTCATTTATTGTCTAAAAGTTACTTAGGAATAGTCGTTGACACCAAAGATTCATTATTTTGTGTTGTGTGCCTGTTTTCTAAGGCATTAAAAATGCATTTCTCAACAGTTATTCAGTCTAGTCACATTCACTCTTCAGTGCTGCAAAGCCACGACTTAAAAAGCAATCCAGTCCACTCTTACAATTCAAGCTTGAGTATTCATCCAGCTAATTTCAGCCTTTGCACCTCTTATCATTCCCATTACAAGGCACATGCATGCACACTCAAATTAAAGCAATTCAATTGTACTGCAGATTTCGCTCCTTTTCTCAAAGCACCTCTTGTTCCTTCCCCTCCAGGTTGGAGACAGGAGCTTCCCCTTGGAGGCAGTGAAGCAGCTGAAGGAGCTGATGGACGTTGATGATAATGTGAGCCCTCACCTCGCCGAGACAAGCGTTGTAACCGTTTGTGACGACCCTCTCCTGCCACAAGTGTTTCACCCAGTTTGCAAAGCAAGAGGAGCAGGCTTGGTGTTCTCCACACTCGGTAAGACAGAGCCTAGGATAAATCAAGAAATAATGATGAATAATGTGGACACAAACCCATTCATGTTATATTATTAGTGTATCCCTCTCAATTTGCTTTCTAATATGTTTTCTGACAAATGTGCAGACGATATCTAGTTAACTGCAATTGCCATTGTTTGGGTGAAAAGTTATGCCAGTGGGTGTTTATCACAACGAGCCAATAGGCTTTATGCACAGCTCCACTACTTCCTGAACTTAAACAAGCTCCTTTTCTGTATTTCCTGTCTTACATTATTGGACAAACTGTGTCTGACCATCGTTGTGACGACTGAGGTCAGAGTCAGACACACCTGGATTAATCAGTTTGTCCAATAATGTCAGACAAGAAATAAAGGAGCGTATTTAAGTCCAGGAAGTAGTGGAGCTGTGCATAGCTAAAGCCTATAACACATTTATTTGTTGTATCTACCCCCCTGTCTGTGGCACTCAGCCATAGTGGAAATGTAACAGCTGGGCTCTGTAGTTATTTGGCAAACATTACTCAAACTGTTGGGTGTTATTTTCTGTCAAAGATAAATAGTTGACCACGTGTTTGTATGTGTGATTTATTCCAAATGAATAATAACCACTTACATTGCCCTATTTTTATAATGAAAACAACATAAGCTTTGGGCTATACTAACAACACTTAGGTAAAATAATTGTTTGTTCTGGTCTTTTAACGGCATCTCGATGTAGAATGTCCCAAAAAGTGCCAGTCAACTAGGCTAAGAGGCTGATGAGCATCAAGAGCAGCGGCTGCTTGGCCTTGTTCTGTGGAAAGGTGATAACATCGGCTTCTCAGTGCCTCTAAAGTTTTGCCAGCCAGTGAATTATATCTTCTTTGTTTAATCTGCACACCAGCCCCGACATGAAAGTCAGCTCACTCCAGCTGTGTTTCTCTCAGCAAGAAATGGAATTGGCATATCAAGCATCAAACCACTACCCCGCTCTACCACCCAAGCTACAACTGCTAAACTGCCTGTTAAATGACTATCTACGTCAACATTTCGCTTTAGGCAAATTCTTGAAGGAAACAATCACACTCAGATGCTGTTTAATCTACAGTTTTATTACTCAGGCACGTGTTCTCTCTTAGACTCAGGATTAAAGACACTATATTCCTCGAGATCTCTGTTTACACATTGTATTATGCACATCCTGGAACGACTGCCCCATAAAGTGGCTCTGGAATGATATGAAAAGCTGTGCAAATAGTCTTTCAGGACCATTAAAGCTCATTGGACACAGATGGCACCCTTGTTGATCCCATTATGTACAAGAGAGGCATTTCAGAAGTGGAAAGTTGGCCCTTGGGTGGCACAAACACATATTTTGGGTCATATGAATATTATATTGAGTTTAATTTTTTTCTTTTTTCTTTCCAGCGTATATCATCACGCCTTCAGATCCCTGTGAAATATGTGCCAACCCCTCCTGCTATGGGTGTCTGAACTGAGACTGCCATCTGCTCAATACAGAAACACATCGGCAGAGAGTGTCGGAATTGTCACTTCCATAGGTCTTTGACATTTCTGTCTTTAAGACATCCAGCCAAGCCGAATGGGTCTCAAGGCTGTAGCCTAGGTTTTGTTTGTTTTTGTTTTTGTTTTTTACATAGAAGTTACATAGAAATCCCTGACTTATTTACCATTTTTATATGTTTTTGATTGTGCTTATACATATATATCCACTTGCAAATAAAGAGTCAAAACAGTTGTCCTGCAGTCTTTGAATAATTACTTTAATGTCTGCCAGTTGCTTTCATATTGAACTTTTAATTTATTGAGTTTGATGCAGCCTATAATAAAAATATAAAATGTGTATTCTTGGAGGGTTTTTTTTGTAGTATTTGTAGTAGGCTACAGACAACGCTACTGAATGGACAAAAAAAATAAAATGAATAAAGGTCACTATTCAAAGTCAAATGAAAGCAAATTGCAAAAATAAATAAAAATAAAAACTCATCTCTTTTGGAGATGAATCATTTGAAAAGTTTTACAACAATTGCCAAATTAAAATCAATCCATCGAATTAACAATAACAATGGACAATGGATTTTGTCAATAATTAGCCTACTTATAGCCAATTAGAGCAGCTAAGTGTGCAAGAGGATGCATTACTGACAAAATGCATCAATACACATGGGGTCAGTGTGCTGTTTCTCCTACCACAGCACTTCATGTTCATCAGTACTTACACATGGAGTCATTAAGGGAATTTCTATTAACAGTCATTTAAAGCTGCTGTCGACATAGTGTTTAATTTGCATCCACTGATCCATAAACCCTGCAATAATGTGAGTGTAAGGGATAAGATAATGGACTGGTCAAATTAAAGCGATCAGTCTCAACAATCACTGTGTTTAATCCTTAATGGCTGATGAGTGTTTCCCTCCCTAGTGTGCATTTAACTAATTAGAAACAAAGCCAACGCTGTTCGGCTCTTTTCAACTCGTATACTCAATGCATCCTTTGACAGGCACGTCCTTTTTTGCGTGTCGTCCTGTTTCATTAAACAAATGTATTCAGCCTTTGGGAAATGAACTGTTTGTTAAACACACAATTTCAAAAACAGGTCAAGAGAAGAGCAATTTCGCCCTTTTTTCACTTTAAACACTAATGATGGACTGATAATAGTGAATTTCATGGTTTAGGCCCAAGTATTGAGATACATTCACACAGAGGACAGGCTGCTGCTTTACTGGATTTAAGATCTGAATATTTTCACAGTTAGGCCATAACCTACACATTTTTTAAAACATGATACCTCTGACAGAAATCTATAGGCTACATATCTAAGATAATATAGGGTGAATATGGGTAAACTGGGACACTTTCTGAAAATTAACCTTCAACATAATTTTTGATTATGAACCAAATGTCTTAGCCCATCATATGATACCATTCTAAACAGTTCTAAACAGCAAAGATCTCTACTACTGTAGAAGAAAAAATACAAAGAAACATTAAACACTGGATGGATGACCCTTCACCAAAAACACTGACCCAAAACCAAAATTCCCTGGCACTATTGGTAATGTGGGACACTTGCAACACATTACATTTTTATTTAAACACAATAATAAACACAACCATTAATTTCAGTTTGAAATATTTGTATTCATTTTCAAAAAACAGAGGTCCAATACAATTAACTTTTGATTCACCGCAGATGTAGTTGAATATGGTTTGCCATGCCCCCCCCCCCCGTGTCATCAACACAGAACCAATCTTTTTTACTGTCATACTTTCCTATGATGAACTCAATGATGATTTTAGTAGCTAATCTAAGTAGGATAAAAACATCTGTCCCAGTTTACCCATATTCACCCATAACAAGCTGATACAATCATAATGATACTTTTCTTCAGTCTAGCCATTTCCATTCATTAACCACTTATCAAATTACATTAAAAATAGAAATAGAAATACAATGCATCATAAACACATAAAAAATAAATAAATAAATAGACCACTGGATCCGGAAGTCTGCTACCCAACGGGATTTAGGATTTAAGCAAAGACGGTTTATAAACATGAATATCTTTGGGACGACGCGGAGTGAGACCTCACCTCCTTCTTTGTCCACGCTGCTTCTTGCAAGTATGCAAGTATGTCGACACCTGGCGGTTATTGGACGACATAACACCAATATCTAATGACATTATAGCCAACCAAAGTCAGAATGTCTCTGATAACAACATACATTTGCACCTATAGCTACCGTCCGTAAAACATCTGTCGTCGAACCAGCCTACTGATGCAAGTCGGCCACGTTTGGACTTTTTGACCTCTTTATATGCTTTTGACATAGACTAAACATTTTTGTGTTAGGCTACGTCATCCGCCACGCGTACACTTACAAAATAACGTTTTGGTGCATAATGAACAGTAATTTCTGCTCTGGGATATCTCCATGTTTATTTTGGTGTCTAGCCTACATTTTTTTGGCGGAGGGTAATTTGTTATGGTTTCCATTCACTCCGCGGCGCCCCTTCTACAATGAAGATGAAAAATTAAGAGTTAAGACAGATGCATTTTAACACGTTAAGACGCGGACGGACATCGTTCCCATTCATCCCACTCATGTAGTCTAATAATATGTAGCCTAAACAGCAATATGACAAAGCTAACCCGGATCTGAAATGTATTAACTCCTGTTGGTTGAGTGTGCAAATTTGATCGTGGGCGGTCACGCGGCTCGTTGGTCTAGGGGTATGATTCTCGCTTAGGGTGCGAGAGGTCCCGGGTTCAAATCCCGGACGAGCCCTTGCTTTTTAAAAGGATCCGTCTTGATTTTCTACTTGTAACTTTGAGTGAACAGAAATGTCTTGCCAATGAAGATGAGATTAGTTAGAAAAGGGTAGGTATGTAGGCTATTGAACAAAAGTTAAAAAGACAACTTAAAAAACTTTTATTAGTAGCCTATCCAGAAGTGACCTGAAATAAACTATTAGGTACATGGACACAACAGTGATTAGTTGATTAATTCAATTTTCAATCAATTGCAAATTGCAAACAACACTTCCAAGAATGAACTGATAATTGGATGGTTTATCAATCACATATATCAAACATTCAGATCTTTTGATCTTTCTCAGATTTGTTATAACAGCTATTATATATAGGCTACTTTATGGATGAACATCTTTCCACATCCACAGATGGTATGCCTGAAAATATGATGCATCATTACAAATTTCAAACAATGATAGCCTATATAAAGTGATTGGAATTAAGTAGGTTAAATTAAATGCTATTTTTATTATTACATTTTATTGACATATTCCAGTTTAATCTGTAATGAATGTTACTTTAATATCTCAGAATGTGAAGTTGCTTGTTCCTATATGTCATTGCTGTGATAGACTGTCAGAGCTCCTGTCCCCCCTCTGAGCAATATACTGTAGTAGCTATATATTGTGTGTGTTCATTCCTCCTAATACCCACCAGAGGGCACAATCACCTAAATTATTTTATTAGATCCTGCAGCATTTAGAGCAAGGACATGGCATCTGGATGGATGGAGAATAGATTTTTCCAAGGTATAGTCTTTCATTTACATTTTGTGTCACTAAGATTTCTGCAGTAGCCTATATTCACTTCACTTGCCAATTTCTTTTCATTTTAATTCAAAGTGGGAAACAACTGAGTTTCATGCTACATGAGAACAAAATTGGAAAATAAAGTCACAGTAGTTGACTGTGGCACAGAGGGTGTGGCACAGCTCAACAAAAACAAACTAAAAGGCATCATAAAGAAAACAAACTAAACATGTCCTGTTTACATCAAACATAGTTTTTCTTAACTTCACAAGGACAAAATATACAGCTTGACACCACATCCTTGTGAAGTTTATGTCCTGTACCCTGTCTTATTGAACCATGAGAAACAGAGAGATTCACACAAGTTACTTAACCGTTTTCCGGAAAGGGAGGGTCCCATTCAATATAATACATCCATTCCATGTTCATAGCTTGATCAGTAAGTCCTTTCCTCTTTCAGTTCCACTCCTTATTCTGTTCAGGGTTGAGCTGCCGGAGCCTTGTACACACTTACAGATAAGAATGTTGAATGCAGGGCCATCACACATTCACACATTAGTTTTAAAGTTACAAAGTTACAATGAGGGCAAACATGTAAAGGTACCATCGGTATGTCGCAATGTCGCATTTAAACCCAGTGACTTTGATTATGAAGTGTTTTATGATGAGTCAGCCCCTTTCCCAAACCAGTTCTCATAGATTTCAAGTGGTTACTGGTTGGACCAGTAGTTGTGTAATTTGGTATTTTGCTATAACCTCACCCTTTCACCTTCTCAGGAAACTTAAATTCTTCATTGAGGTTTACAGTGCTCGTGATAGATCTGCTAGCATGAATTTCTAAAGAAAAAAAAAAATCTGAATTTCTGAGATAAAAACTCTCTGTTGGCCCTAATGCTCTTCCGTACTTCCGTAGAAAAAGGATAACATGTATGTTATTCTTATTTATGTAACTGTGACGTAACAGTTACTTATTCGTCTGACCAAAACATCAATAAATAAAAGAAAAGTGCTAGGCTATTAAAACACTGTTTACACAAGTTTTTTTGTTTTTACAAAGACAAAAGAAAGAGCCAAACTTCAAGCACACTGCCTCATTGTGTTGACAAATTGAAAGTCTGACAGGCCCGCTCAGCCGTGCTATGTTTTGATTGGACATTCACTGTCTGGAGGTGGGATTTGGCAAATGATCAATATCCTGTTCCCTCGTGCATCTGTCTCCTATTCTGGCAAATAATAAGCTGTACTTTACCTGTGAGCGTGCACCATGGTCTTTCATTACTCCCTAATGCGAAGGGATCGTGCATTTCATCAGAATCGCTCAATATTCCAGGCACAGCTGCTGTAGATTTCCTCTCACCTTGGAGGGACACAACTGTGTTTGGCAAATTAAAGCTTCAATTGACCTGGTTGCCTCTCTGCCTCATCCCTCTACAGTCTCTCTTATCTTGTCACAACCACCCCACCACACTTATTGTGGCCATGAATGAATTAACTTGACCTGCTGCTTAATTTTAAGTAGGGTGTGAGGGTGAGATAATTGCAGATGCCAAACGCTTCTCTGCTTCACTCATACAGTAGCCTATATCAGTGTAAATCTAAACTTGACAGGATGAGTGCACAGTTAACTGAGCTTCCACTGGTTTCTGGATTCCAAATTTAAAGTTTAAAAACCTTTGGGTATAGTTCTCACAATTTAAAATTAAAAATATTATTATTATGTATTAGCTGTGATTTATTTGAGCCATCCTTCTCTTTATAACTTATAATATATTAGCACATTTTAGGGTGTTGAGACACATAATCATCACAATGCCCAACACATAGCTTACAGCATAGTATCTGGCCGAGCTTAATTCATTTGGTGGATGTTCTCCATCCTAAAAGCTTTGTATCAAAAATATTTTTATAAGTATATATTTTTTTGCCTTTAATTTAAAGCAGAAGTAAGCGGAATGTTTGTGTTAATATAAGTCTTAGTTATATCTTCCGACGGCAATCACTTATATAGAGTGTTTGGTCTGAAACACGGGTCTGTCAGTCACTCTGCTCTGCTGTAAGCCGAGGAGAAAACTTTCCTTGTATCCTACAACCTTTATCCAATGAGGAGAGAGAACGGCATAAAGGGGCGGTCCTCTCCGTGCGTGCAGCCAAGGGATGCGCGTGAATGTGGTGACGTAGGGACGAGGACCAATAGATCCATGACGAGGGCGGGGGCTGCTAACTCCATCGGCTGACAAGAAGTTAGCCAAAACGAACGGATCGCTTACTTCTGCTTTAAGCACAGTCAAGAGAGAGACAGGAAATGGGGAGGTAGAGAGGGGGAATGACACGCAGGAAAGGGTTACCCGATGCAGGATTCGAACCGGGGCCCTGCAGTGAGGACTGTAGCCTCAATATGGGGCCGCGGCAGCTCTACCAAGTGAGCTAAACACCGCCCCAGTGCGAGCTGTTTTTCGAACAGCCAAGCCAAGGCGCAAGCTGCTCAGAGCTACGCTACGGAGGCTCATGGGATTTCTTGGTTTCCCTCATCTAACTCATCAAATACACAATCCAACAACTCCAAAATGCTCTGGTGGACAAGTTGTGACCTGCACATTCACCACGCTATGAGATAATAACAGAACGTTATGAGACTGAGTTGTGTTGTTGTTTTCGAGGTAAATGCAGAGACTGCTTGCTGAAATGATCTTTCATGGAAACTATTTGATGGGAACTTTGTTTCATTTTATTTATTTATTTTTTTGAAGCTGTAAACACATGAAGTGTTTCACTACACGGATCAAAAAACCCTTAAATAGGTCACCTGCCATTGTTCTCACTGTTAACCTCTGGGAGGCACTACAAAACACTCAAAGCCCCCTCAAAGCTTGTCTATGTCGAAACATAATACTTTTCCCCCCTTTTTTGTGAATACTAAAACTGCAGAAGCTGCCCAATTGGTTGATCAGCTTTAGGCAGTATTGTATTTTCTTCTCCAAAGGAAAGATTTGTAGCAGAACCACCACCCGGCATGAATGATGGTTGTCTCCTGAATAACCATCTAACCTGTGCACAAAAAGAAACCTATCAGCTGTGTTGAAATTGTGCAGTGGCATAACAGTTGTTTATTTCTCAAGAAGCAGCAAATCCTTACAAAAGCCATTTGTTTTTAAAGGTTTGTCCATCTATAGCCAAGGTATAACCAAACACAATGCTGAGATCTCTAAAGTCTGTCCTTAAAAACAACAGTAGAAATAGAAGTTGTAGTGCAGTTTAAGATAGCAGCTAGATAAAAATGTGATGTCACCTGACATCTGATACAGCTTTTCTTTTGCACCAAAAGTCTTGGAGGATATTTGATGTATTGTAGTAGAAGTAGTTTTTGTTTAGTCATAGATGCACTTATCATCATCATCATCATCATCATTATTACTATTATTTAATCTTCATGGCACAGATAGAGTTGTCATGAATCAGAGGCTTGAGAAATCTTTGAGAGCACACTAATGTTTTAGTGTAGCAGGGCTGAGTACAAACAACATCCTCTTTGTGGGTTTATTCCATTTAAACCCATTGAAGTGAAGAAAAAAAATCATATCAAAGTGTTATTATTCTTTTAAGATGACTGTCTCCAGAAAATCAATACAACCTGTATTGCTCTGGGTAATATAACAAAAAAATAATGTGGACAAATAATGTGTAACATGGCTGTTACACATTATTTAGATGATGTGAATTTTAACTGAGGAATGACCAACTTCTACACACAAAGGTCCTTTGTGATTTTCGTTTTAGAGACACCAAATAAAGTTGGACATTGTACGCCTCAGTAAAATTCACAACAAATCTATCTATTGTTTGTTTGACTGGTTGAGATGTCTGTTACACCAGGCTTCAACATCATCTCTTCTAACAGATTTTTACCCAGAGCACTGATCCTCATGAGTGTTTTGAAGTTTTTAGCGTAGCTGCATATGTCAGAGCACCAAGCTTTGCAAAGCCAAGTCAATCTGAACTGAGTTGAAACATTCCTCACAGTTTTTCAAAAATCAATAAAAGATTTCTGCAGTACACCACAAGCACACACAAAAAAAGAACACTTCTGTCAACAAGCAGTACAGTTTGATCTGTAGGAGGACACAGTACAGGAGAACACAGTGTGTGTGTGCTGGGACGGTTTAATTAATTATTAATGAGTTCAAAGTAGAAAATAAAATGTGCATAAACATTATTTTGCTCTGTATTGGAGCTATGTCCAATTGATGATTAAATTAGATAAGAAAACTAAATTGCCACTTTGGTCTTTGCTAGGGATGTGACAGTATCATATTTTCACTATGTTATATCATCACTATAATTATTGTGATCAAAAGAATTTGTGATACCAATATTCATAAAATATCTACAGAAAATTTGAAAACATAAGTCTTTGACCGATACAAAAGCAACTAAATGGGTAAGAACTATGTACAATATATGAATAACATTAACACAATATACATTTTTTGGGGGGCTTTTTCATACCTTTATTTGACAGTACAGTCGAGAGGATATTAGGGAGGCAGAGAGAGGGGGAATGACAAGGGCCGTCTGATGCGGGATTCGAACCGGGGCCGCCTGCACGAGAACTATTGCCTCAACACATGGGGCACATGCTTAACCCACTGCGCCACTCTGCGCCCGTAACACAATATACATAAACACAGCCATGATTGGTGACTGGCTGATAAGTCTCAGATATCCTTTTCTGTGCCTGTCAAATTAGTAGTACATAGTAGCTACATAGTAGCTATGGTCATGCACACAAGAGCACAGACACAGTTACAACACATACACAACATGCTAGAAAGTAAAACCTGAAAAGCAAAGGTGAGCCATGGTTCCTTATGATTCCTTAATCAGCGCATCGTTGAATGTGCCCACACCTGTGCATGACACCTTGTTGAACTGCTGGTCGGCATGTCAGCATTTATTTGTATAGCACATTTAAAACGACAGCGGTCGACCAAAGTGCTGCACATAGGAGGGTAGACAGTTAAATAAAACAATGATAATAAGAATAAGTTAGTACAGCAGCAGCAATAGTAGGTTGGTAAAACATCAGTAGTAACTAATATGAAATAGATGTAAAATAAAGGTAAGACAGGGCAAGTAATCATGAAACAGTTAAAAAGTTAAAAGGGAGAGAGAAACCCATGGGGTCAACATAAAATCAGGCTGAATGATACGCCAGGTGGAAGAGGTGGGTTTTTACTGTAGGGACGATTTAAAAGTCTCCAGGGACTGAGAGGACCAGATGTGAAGGGGGAGGCTACTCCAGAGCCTGGGGGCGGCTGCTGCAAAGGCTCGGATAATGGCCATCAATTACAATCACCATCAATCATTGATAAGTTGTTGAAACCAGAAAGCAGTCACATAATATGTGTTTGAAATTGTTCAGAGGGGTTATTGCAAACAAAATTTAACATTTGTGAAAATGCTACAAAATGTTTGTTAACCTGTCGATTATTGTTCATATTCAGGAAAAGAAAATTGAAACACCCCACATGTAGTTCTGATATATATAGATAATAAAAACAGAAATAGCTAGGATTACTTATTTCTTAGCAGTCCCTCATCTTTGTTTTCCTTGTACTGTACTTGCACTGTCATCGCCCCCATTTTTCAGTGTAATCAGTGGTTAATCCCATTCTACAGCCAGATGGACATATTGATGGTCTGAGTTTCAGAGGCATGGGATTACCTTGTGATTTCTGTCCCTCGAAAACAAGAGGGTTGTTCATCTCAAAGAGCTATCCATAAATACATTTCAAATTTATCAAGATGTCCTTTGTGATGACCTTTTACTTTTTTAGAAAATGGGGATAAGAGTAACAAAGCGCTCAGGAAGGATGTGATACCATAATCGTGCAGTGTCCACAAAAAATGATATCTTCATCAGCTGAGGGGTAAAATACAAGCTCGGGTCTGCTGGAGCTTATAGTGTTTACTCAACAGAAAAACTGTAAGTTTGCTTTCACTGATGGATCCAGTTGGTTGAAGGGAAGAGTGTTTATATAATGATTTACTCTCAAGGTTTGTTCAGGAATCAGTGGATCCGAGAAGTCACCTATTACCACACATCAAAGAGCTCTCTCTTTCAGTAGGATTTCAAGCAGCCATTCATATGCTGCCATCTTGAATGAGCAAATAGAAGCTGTCCGTCCGTTATGAAGAGTTGGATGTTCTGTTAATTGCCATATAACAAGCCAAAGGCCCCAAATATTGTGATTTAATTGGGGGCATTATCAACAGTAGCAGCCTGTGGGAGCAGCGATTTGGGTTCACCAATCAGGTTAATTGGATATTAACTGCACTTTGGCAAGTTGTTCTCTTCTGTGATCAGATGAATACGACAGTTTTGGGACATCGGCCAAAGTACAATGCTCAGCCAAAGCTGGCTCCACCGCAAAAGAAATCTAGAAACTAGCAATCCGGATTGTGACGTGTGATTACTCAAGAGGAAAACAGAGATGCTGAGGGAGTGCTGGATGATTGGTTTCCTAGCCTTGCCGCCAGTCTCTTGGGTCTCTCGCTGTGTTTTATCAGTTCATAGAACAGATCAATGTCAGGTCATGATGAAAAATACTGATTACATCACGGGTGAAACACACGACACAAAATGTCATGTGCAAGATTAAAAAGATGTTTTGTTTTAGTTGATCCTCTGCAGAAACCCCCCCAGAGGATTGTTACAGTAAAGCTGGATGAAGCCAAAAGGTCACTTCATTTACACGGGATAAAAACTACTAAGCCACAACCTTTGGTATGTCCATGCGATTGTTTTTCAGTTGCACAGGAGCTGAAGAAGAAACATGAAGTACCAGATATGGTTGTTGTTATCTGTGTGGAATGTTGTACTAACGTTGTTTGCAGCAGAATGTCTAAATTATCTTAGTGAACTTTTAGAATTTATTATCGGACACAGGTCTAACGCAACACATTAGATTTATATCTGCCCCAGTTAATATATTGCACTCACTGCTTTCTGGCCTAAAAAAGCTCATTAAAGGTTAACTTGGCGTCGTCTCCCCCACTGGGTTTTTCAAGGTAACGGGAGGTGGGGTGTGGGGGTTGGGGGTAGTGCCATGAGGATCAGCTTATGCATGCAGCTGTGGAATACAGTGGAGATGCCACGTGGGGGGAGGTGAGCAGGGCCCAACATGAGAGGGCAGAGGGGTTATGTGAGAACCAGGAGACTAGAAAAGAGATCAGCTCGTCTTCCTTTCAAGGGAGTCAGAGGAAGGAAAGCCGGCGTGGAGGTGAAGCATGCACCAAATAAAAAATGGAGCAGTTTTATAAACAAATCATGATCTAAAATGGATCAGGACAGAAAAGTCTTATTTTCACAAGTTTTCAACATGAGTTCAAATCACATTGGTGAATGTTTAAGGAGCAAGATGTACCATGGACACTTATTATTGTCCTTTTGTATAATATACCGTAATTCTTTCATTTTGGATTGATCTGATCCTGGTGCTGAGAGAGACGCATTACAGACAGTAATGGGTCAAAGATGGACATTTTTGTCGTTAAATGAAATACAAATGGCTGCAGCCTGACTTCTTTTAGAGATCTGTTTTTGATTAACCATTGATGCACCAGATTAACACTGTATTGGTCTTGTTGAATCTTTAATATTCCCATAGATCCAGTTTTTATTGGAATATGGGCATCCTGAGCAGTGCACCTGAGAATGCATATGGAAAATAGTGTTGTATAACCTGTACTGCATATTATTCTGTAGTCAGGGCAGGCCTCTATACAGTATCCTGTACAACAGTCAGTATTTAAGTAGCCTAAATGTTCGAACACATGTGTAATGGAGGCTTTAATACATTTGCTAATTTTCTCTTGCAAAAATGAACACTATGTAACACAGTATAAATATCACACTTGAAATAAATTATGTGAGGCAGGAGACAGCACCAGTGCAATTAAATATTGTGTTTAAGGATGAATGCATTGATTCAGGTAAGCAATGCAGCCGTAGGAATGCCACAAACCTGAGGAGACACATTGAAGGACAGCACTTTATCACTGGCCCTGAAAAAGGCCAAATACAAGGAAACATGTAAACCATTCACATTCTCTAAGCATCAGTCTTCAATCATGGCACAGCTACAAAGTTATCATGTTCTACAATCTTCCAGTGTTTTATTTGAAATGTTGATACACATAAGAGGATGTGTCTGTAGGCTTATAACATTTCCAGGTCCCCCTCTTCCCCTGGATTTTCTCTGCAGCGCTAAGCCTCAATGCGGCTCTGGCAGCTACTGCTGTGTAGTGACGTTGCAAAGTTACAGATGTCCTGATGGCTTTTTTTTTAATATACTGTTTAAATGTTTTCTGTGGACTTGCGTTTTCACTTTACATAGCACATAGACCTGCTTTACAATCTAAAAGCTCCAAAGAAAAGGGGTTAGAATAATATAAAATAGTAAGTGGCTAAAACATGTTTTCTTCTGCTGAACCTGTTTTCAGTGGGGTATTGCCCAGCCTCTGTGCCAGTGCCCATGTCTACGTTTCCAAACTGGAAGTCCAACAGAAATCTACTGCAGGGAATACACTGAATCATACAACTGCGCATCAGATAACCCAAACTATCCCTTTATCTACTGTGGGATTGTTTTTGACCCAGCCCAACCCCAGTCAGTTGTGACGAGAATGGCCCTGACTGAACCTGTCTTTAAGTGAAAGTCACACCTAATTGTTTTTGCTGAGCTGACTGCTATGCTCAGCACTGTGCATCACAGTGGTAAAATGGGAAAATTAATTATTGAAGGAGCAGAGTGAGATGCAGTTTTTTTCCAGCAGCAGCATCTGGAAGAGGAAGAGTAAAGTTCTGAATGACAACAACTTTTTATTCATGTCACGTCTGAGTTGCAACAATTACCAGCTCCCTGCATGTAAATAGAAATGGGGAAAGTTCTTTTGAAAAGCTCAGATATACAATATAGAGCATTCAAGGCTGATGTGAACTGAAAAGGCCCAAAAATATGAATGCTTAGCAACAGCCAAAGTCCATCACTCAAGGTTATGAAGATGTGAAGCATCAATAATGTTGGAAGTATAGCTTATTGTCAAAGTACATCAGTCAGGATGAACCAACAGGAGGCAAGCCTAGGGGCACATTCATAGCGCAAGACTTTCTCACGTAACTTTAGTATTTCGGCTGTTGGTTTCGCTAATGAAGTGATGAAATTCTGGAGATCTTCCAAATGGGATGACTTTGCAGAGTTGACAAATCTTATCTGTGAGTATGACAAACTGTTACAAAACCTATTTGTCACCCTGTAAGCCTCTGAATATGTTAGCATTGTATTTTCCTCCCTCACTGATAACAATAAAACAATAAGATATTGTGCGCACTATCCAGAATTCACTGACTGGCACAACAGAAAAACTTTTTAGCTCTACAAACCAACCCAAATACCAGTATGTGTACACAAACTCCATCTGCAGTGAATGTGTGAAAGAAACAAAATAATGAGGAACTAATGAGTAGTTAGTGAGGAATTGAGGTACACAAAATTACAGTAGTTACTGAGGAACTACTGATTAATTAACTATTAGTTAATGGTCAGTTCTTCAGGAACCCCTGATCAGTTCTTCATTAACTAGGCTACTTCATCAATACTACAGAATCATTACTCAATAACCTGTCCAGTAGTTAACCTTTATGACCTAAAGTGACACATAATGAGTGGTTTTTCATTTCTTCATCTTCATCTTTACATTAGTAGTTCCTTAAAAAAAATCACAGACAGCAGGATTCTTGAGAAGATTTTATTAATTAATTTCAGACCACATACACATACACAGCCACGTTGCCTTCGAAATAAATATGATAGTTTGTCACATGTTTGGTAGGCTAAATGAATGTATCATGGGGCTGTGTGTAAAGTAGGCTACTGTATACTGATCACACTGTGGTTCACAGTTAGTCACTCACTACTCACTATTAGTCAATGGCGAGTTCTTCAGAAACGATTCTTCAGTAATGATTCAGTACTCATTACCTACTCATTTTGATGTCTCACTTTACCTTAAAGTAGCCTACACAAAAAGGGTAACTAATGATTAAAGCAGAAGTAAGTGATATATTTGTGTTTTAAGTAATAGTTAGTTCCTCAGTAATTTGATTAGGACTTACTGAAGAACTCGCCATTAACTAATAGTGAGTTCCTCATTCATTCCAAATTTGTTTCATAGTAAATAACTACTCTAAATTTTGTGCACCTCAAACAACTTTACTGTGAACCACGGTGTGATCAGTATACAGTACTTTACACACAGCCCCATGATACATTCATTTAGCCTACCAAACATGTGACAAACTATCATATTTATTTTGAAGGCAACATGGATGGTCATATTGATGTGTATGTGGTCTGAAATTAATGAATAAAATCTTCTCAAGAATCCTGCTGTCTGTGATTTTTTTAAGGAACTAGGCTACTAATGTAAAGATGAAGATGAAGAAATGAAAAACCACTCATTATGTGTCACTTTAGGTCATAAAGGTTAACTACTGGACAGGTTATTGAGTAATGATTCTGTACTGATGAAGTAACGAGTTCACTAATCATCAAGTTGTGATTAACTATCTATGAAATTTGATCATGAGTTAATGAAGAACTGATCATTAATAGTTCCTCAGTAACTACTCTAATTTTGTGTATCTCAGTTCCCTAACTAACTACTCATTAGTTGCTCAGTAACTACTCCTCTGAAATTTGATCAGGGGTTCCTGAAGAACTGACTATTAACTAATAGTTAATTAATCAGTAGTTCCTCAGTAACTACTGTAATTTTGTGTATCTCAATTCCTCACTAACTACTCATTAGTTCCTCATTAGTTCTTCATTAGTTCCTCATTAACTACTCTAATTTTGTGTACCTTATTGTGTTACCCAAATGTACATTCAGATCAAAACCAGAAAAAAACACACACTCGACATCCACAGTTGTTGGGTCGGGGTTTGAAGGGTTTAGGGTCACTGTTTGTTTCCTTACCCTTGAGGAAATTGCACAAGCACATAAAAGACACACTTGAGTTTATTCTGTGTCTGTATGCACAAGCCTATCCCACAGTACTGTTCTCACTCAGTAATCTGTGATGCCATCGATCAGCTCTCTCTGAAGCTGCTCCATTGTTGAGTCAATGGAAGACTGACTTTGTGCGCGTCCTGTGACAGTATGATAAGAGACAGCAGAGCAGGACAAAAAAAAAGTGTTAGCTTAGTTATCAATGGCTAACAGTTGGTAAATGCAGCTGGTGAAATGAGTTGCAGCTGACACACAGACAACACAATGGAGGGGTCTCAGGCAGAAGTCAACTCCTAGCATTTACAGAGTGGAAATCCACTGCATAATCGCACACACGGCAACATCTCTGATTACATGCTCCCCAGCATGCCGACAAGCCAGAGAACTGTGGCTTTGTTTGACAAAATGCAAGTACAGAACAACTATTTCTGTCATTTTGGACGGTGGTAATCTGGCGGTTATGCCACTTTTTTCTTTTTTTTTTACATTTGCATTTTTCTTTTGCTGTGAGTTCAGGTAATTGAGGATAATATGGGATATTTTGAGTGAAGGTAAAAGCTTGGTTTTGTGTGCTTCTAATTATTATGTAAATTTTCTGGGCAAATTCCTCCCACCCTGACCTTATTAGACATTTGTCCTTCCATATAATTGACCACCCCAGCTGGTGTCACTCTCCGCTTCATTCATCTGCTACATAGTCCTCAGTCTGCGCACATTCTGTGGGCATTTTTGGCCATTATCCTCATGACCATGAGGCTGTATGGAGACCCAGATAGAAATATGTGCAGCAGGCACGGACAAGTCCTATTTTTTTTTTCTCTGCCCTCATTAGCTGCACAGGAATCAGGCCTCATGCTGGGTGCCCTCGAGGGGGGGTCGATGGGAGCTGGAGGGTGAGGGTGCATGAGGACATGTTCACCTCTCAGTCGGTAATGATAAGAGACTGTGTGAGATTATAATCAAGTTCAGAAACATGAAAAGGGAATGGCAGAAACTCTCAGAGTGAGGGTTATTTTGAGTTATAACTCAGTGTTTTGTGCAGTGAATCCTGGATCCTTGTTTGTTTTATTAGATACACTCAGCTGAGCGTCATCACCCAAGAGAAGGGGGTCAACAACTTCATTTTTGCCAAAAAAGGATCTCTGATTTGAAAAGGGGAGAATTAGCATCTTCTTGCAGCCTCACTGCTCCTTTTATACAGCAAGCCCGTAGCTGTCAGCCTCGCCTTGCTTTCTTAGTTTGATCTGTCTGTGGCTCTGAATCCCAACCCTCTCGTTTTCTTTTTCTCTTTTTTTTTTCAATTATTCAACCATGCCCACAGTGAATCAAAGGGGTGGAGATCATGACACAGATTGAAGAGAGAGTCCCTGATATAGACTCGGATAGATTGATAGATATAAAACATCACTCAAAGTAAAAGTGGCCAAATCAAAGGGGAGAGGGAGATAGACAGAGACCAGAAAGGCTGGAGTGGAAAGTATCACACTATCACAGCATGCCGCTCAGCGAGATTGAGGTGATGTGTTTGATGAGCGACTGGATGTCAGTCGTGTCAGGGCTTGAGACACTTTGATGACACAGTCAAAACTTTTCGGGGTCAATCAAGATCTATATCTACAGCAGAACAGTTACAGTTTTTTACATTACACCCAAGACATCAAAGCTCTGGCTGAGACTGATGTACACTGAGAAGGAGGCACTTGTTGTGTACACACAATGTGCACATGACTATGTATATAATATATATCACATATTTTTTTTATTACTGTAATATCTTTACAGACCTGATGCTATTTTGTAGCTTTAAACTGTGAAAATCTGCATCACTTATGGCCAGCGTTAGATTATGTTAAGAGATCTTACAATACCACACTCTTCGACATCACTGTTGTCTGCTGATGCAGACACGTTTTAAAAATCTCCAGTGGATGACTTGTCAATAATGGAACTTTAATGGAGTCTTATTGCCAACAGTGATGAATTGCCCATCTTAAGTAGGTTTTGACTCATTTGTTTTATCATTTCATGAGAAGGAATTCATTTTCACATCAGGGGGAAACACAGAAACCAAATTCTGTCTTGTTAATCAAACTGAAATTCTTAGAAGACTTTATTTTCAGTTGATGTGGAGGCTGTGGAAGTTGTCATAAACATAATATAAGATTTTTCCCCTCTAGCTGAGAGGGTAAGCAAATATAGGAGAAGGACATTGATGCTAGTATCGACTTGATTCAGCTCAGTAGTACAAAAGGGAAAATGAAAAAAAATACGTTTTCACATCGTCAGTGTTTCCATGGAAAATAACACCCAAACCCCAACCAGAGCAATATCAGACAATCTAATAGTCATTTGAATTACAGTGCCATGAAGAAAACTCCCAGGAAACGCTTAAATTATTCTGAGAAGAACAACTTCACATGCTGGCAGAAATAATAATCACATCTGCTATGTAAAGCATTCTGCCTGGGGCTATAAAGGTCCTAAAGAGACACTGCCCACTCCACCACAAAACCTACCTGACCTTGACCCATCATTGCAAGGTTTGAATATTTTAAACAGTGTGAATTCATTGAATGCTTCATAATAGGCTAAAAACACACGCGCACGCACACACACACACACACACACACACACACACACACACACACACTTTGGCATAAATCAGTGATTCCCTCCTGCTATCATGGATGGACAAAGACATCTCCCAGGTCATCAGGTCAAAGAAGAACCGCGTGGGTCTCAACTTTGACAAACTCTACATCAGCAGTAAAATATTCCTCCTTCATTACATAACTCCCACACATGCTGAATCTCAATGAATCACTAGTGACGGTTAAACGGCTTGAAGTGTTGTGAATCCTGATCATTATCATTATCATTTGCTTTCATGTCAAGACTTGTGACTAATGACATGCTCCCACTATGCTACCTCACTATCTGAGTTCCCTCATGATGAAAATAGCACTAAACACCATGGTAGAAATAGATGATGATGACAATGATAATTACATCCCTGTCTCCATTACTGTAATAACCCCACCTACAACATAACCTTAAAAAGTTGATCCAGCTGCCAGGTTTGCTTTGGTGTTTGGTGTTGTGTGGTCACTGCACATATTACATAATCTGAACATTATACAAGATTAAACTGTTGGCTTATCACTTGTAACATCAACACATCATCACAGTTATGCATTCATCCATGCATTATATTGATAGTGTGATTAGAATTTTTTATGCTGCTGTACTTTATGCATCTTGAGGTTTCTTAGCTTGTCTTAGGACATGTAGCAGACTGAATAATAACTGTCTGATTCTTCGTCTCTTTCTTCTTTGCTTAACTTAGCCTGCCTCTGTATTGCTGGCAATGATTTAGCTTGACAGCGCTGTGAGCCCTGTCGTTTTATCAAAGTTAATCTTTTCATTAATCATTGGGTCAATTAGTGTCTCTGAACCGGAAATCCATGACAATGTGACACACAAACAACCTTTTGTAGACTTTCTAAAACATTTTTTACTAATATAAAACCTTCATGATAGACTAAAATTCATAATTGAGGTTTAGGAGGACAAGGAGAAACTTTGAACAGCTTTTAACAACAACGCAAAACACCACATTTAAGAAGCTGAACGTTTTATGTTCTCAAGAATGGCTAATGACTCTAGAGATGGTGGATAAAATCCTAATTTCAAAGAAGCACAGTTGAAAAGATTTCCACTATGATGTGAAATAGACATGAACTGTAGTATATGTGGGCTTTATGGGTACTAGTTGAACTGTGTATAAAAAAAGCCAAAGTCTCAGAACCTTGAGACAGAAAATTACAATGTTTCTGGTATGCAGAGCTATATACAGCTTTGTGATATAGAGTATGGCTCACATGAGATAATTGTATGTCTTGTGAGGCCAACTGTAACTGTCTGTGCTACAATAAATGCAAGAGGACTTCGTCAGCAATGGCTTGTTAAAGCCTTTGAAACACAACTAGTTTAAGTACCAGTACTGATGGTGAGACATTTTACTGGTTTCATCACCTGTTTCATCATTTTAAGAAATAAAGGGTTTCATTATTCTGGAAATCTAAGAGGCACAGTGAGTCATGCACAAATGTATTTGAGAGCTAGATCAAGTTGAGAGTTGAAAGCCCATTTGAATATTCATGCCATACCATCTGATACCCATCATCATCTATCTCTAAATATAGAATAGGAAAGATGAAGCAGGATTACAAGACAACGATTTGTAGCTGCCAAGAGGCATAGACATAAAATCATAATCATTAAAGCAAGTGTACATGAAAGCATAAAGCGTGGCCCCCAAGGCCTTCAGCCATTGTGTGAACTGATATTGAGAATGTGCTGGTGACAGCATGAAGACTTCATTTCATACGCGTTTAAGCTAAAGCTCCCCTTTTCATGCTTCATGGGTCCTGTTTTCCCAGTGAAGATGAGATGCCAAGGAATGAGTGGCTTCAGCCCATTCACATTCCTCACTAGCCACAGCAAAGCAGATGGAAAAGTACAACATATATGGCATATATGACATGCCACATGCTGCTACATGCTGGTGTTGTGTGACAAAATATAAATATGTGCGACTTTACATGGAGAAGTGTAAACTACATGTTATGAAAATGGCACTAGCTGGCTTTCAGCCTTCAGTTGGTCTCAAAGTTGGTCTCCGTAAAAAAAGAGTTTTGTCCTCGAGAAACAATATCTGAAAAAGTTTTTTTCAAAAAAAATAAAATTTTGGATAGATACATTTTGGAAATCAATATAAGTCAGATTTAAAAGAAAAAAAAACACGTCAGATAAGTTAAAACCATTGATGTTAAAACAAAACTGACAACAAGTTTATCAGAAAACAAACACATTTTCTTTATTGGTTAAGAGATTTTACAACTTCTGTTATTGGACAGAACAATGGCAGGTGGGCTTTTTGCAAGTATGCACAAGGTGTATGACAAAATTTTTTATCTTCTTTTGTTTAGTTTACATTCAGTTTCCTCTGGTTTTGGTGGGAAATGTATCCTTCGAAATGTGTTGTAAATACACCATAATTACATGAGAGATCTTTATGAGGTAGATTCTGTTAACTGCACATTTAAAATATGAAACATATTCTAATGTTTGAAAAGCCAATCTATCAATTCAAACCTAAAGAGTTTACATCAAACAAAGAGGTCCTAAAATCCTTAATAAAAACTATTGGAGAGACAAATCACAACTGAGATCTCTGTGACACCATTTTTCATTTCAGTGCATTGGGGCTGAATGATTTTTGTAATATTCTACATATTTGCCTTAATAGACAAAACTGACAACCTTAAGCCTTTGTCCATTAATCATCACAACATGACAGTGTCTTTATAGTGGTCCCATGAACAATATACTGTTGCATGAAATTTAAAAAAAAATTAAAAACAAAGAAAAAATTGATATTGTAAAATGTATGACATGTTTAAACAGGGATACTAACAGGACTACAGTGGTCTGGGATAGGTCAGCAGAGAAGTCGGGTGACTGTCAGAAGAGCTGCTATGCTGGACAGGACGGGACGTAAACCGTCAGTCCCACTGCTTAACTTACAGTGTTCCTTATTCTGGCCGATGCAGGCTGCATAAGCCATAACGTGGGGGATATAGTTCTGCTCATGGACCCCGTGAAGCAGGTGAGCCAAAGGACCTTTAGCAAATACAGCAACATCCTCTCCTCCATGAGTCTCCGAGCTCAAAGGTACAGCTGCCTGGGCCTGGTAGTTGTTTTCCTCTGAAAGGAAGGAAAGGAGAGGAGAAAGAAATGTAAAAAAAAAAAAAAAGGAAAAAAAGAAAAAAGAAAATGGTAATAATGAGAAATGGAGAGGAAAATCACTATCCTTAATTAAAGTTTCCCTGTGGAGTTCTGGACGATTAGTGATAATACAAGTTGTTTTTCTATGAATGGACCCCCATCTTGTTTATCTTGTGCGCACACACAGGGATGCAGACAGGTAAACATGCAATACACATGTCTGTCAATGGCAGATAAACATTTATGCGTGAACAAAGACAGGAAATAAGGATGAAATTTAAACAAAACCTTGTGTTGTCTACAGAGCACCTTCAGTCTTAGCTACGCAGAGGTAGCCTGAGTTTACTTAATAACCACTCAGAGCTACATAATTCCTCTAATAAGTCATTTTGTGATATCTTACTGTAATTTGCCATTAATCGTCCCTTAGCTAGTCCCTGAAAGTCTACTTTAAATGCCAGCAGCACACAGCAAACCCCAACTAAAGCATGCTCTTGTGTTATCACTCATAGCAGATACCAGTGGAGTGGTCAAATTAATATTGTGTTCTTTCCTGCAATATTTCCTTGTATGACTAAATTTGCTTCAATATGATGGTACCTACCTATTTTGGGGCGTAATAAAACTCACCACCAACTGCCCAATTTTCTGAAATTAAGTTATAGTCCAGGCTATCTAGCTAATTTTGGACCCAAAAATAGAACTAATTGTAACAGAATGTTTTTCACCAGACATCATTTCTTTGAGGTGTCCAGAACAACATACTTAAAGTCCTAAGAAATCCTAGTTGGGGAAATAAGTTTAATTCTCCTCAATCCAAGATTGATTAACTGTATATAAAGTGTATGGTGCCAAGAAGGCCAGAAAACAACACCCCAATGGGGCTATTTTTTTCCTTTACTGCTATCCAATGAAACTTTACACAATGAAAGTATCCATGAAATGTAATTTTTTTTGTATTATAAGTTTCTTTGAAAATGAATTTGAATATGCAAATGAGCCATACACTAATGGAATATGCCCAAAATACACCCAAATAGGCTTTCCTTTACTCCTACCACAATGAAGCTTTACACAACCAAGTGTGTGGCTCATTTGCATATTCAAATTCATTTTCAAAGAAACTTGTAATACAAAAAATGTTACATTTCATGGAGGAAAAAAATAGCCCCATTGGTGTATTATTGTCTGGTGTATATTCTGTTACAATTAGTCTGTCGGAAAACGCTATTATAAAACACACACCAACCTGGTGGCTACACTACTTTACTTACGGTAGTTAATGGTGGACACATTCTCCCTTTCACCACTGACGACTTTGTAACCCGGTCCGTTCCCATATAGAATTGAGGTGAATGGCTTCTGATCAATGTCACTAAACTTGGGCGCCAGACCTGTGGATAGAAACATTCAGCATTTTAACTAGGCTATTCTTATGAGTTATTGATACAACACAACAACACAACAATAATAAATATGTGCATCATAATAACAGTTTACCAAATATTGTGTTTCCTCTGAGTGTGTAGCCTCCGAAGTTGAACATATGGGAATGGTCAGCAGTAACTACGGTCATGGTATCATGGATGCTGGTCATGAGATCTGCACGGCCGATGGCCCTGTCCATTTCCACAGCTTCATGCAGAGCTTGCTTGGCCTTACCCTCGTGGTGTCCATGATCGATACGTCCCCCTGTAACACACAAAAACAACATAAAACACATCAGATGACTGTGTTTTACACATGACATGCTGTTTGACCATGACTGACGATGTTCACACAAGAGAGACACCGTCTAAAAATGGCTCTAGTGAGAGAGAAACTTTCAGATAGTCAGACAGCATGCCAAAGTATCTGAAGAGAATGAAAACAGAATTGAAACCCTGTTCACATTCTCACCTTCACAAACCTGTCCAATCACTGTGTGAAGTAGGCATTAATGTCAGACAGATGCTTTCGTAAAGTTACAAAAATCACTCAGATGCATCATCCAATATTCCACCATGAAAACGGTGTGAGGCCTGGAGATTCAGACGTGATTAGACGAGCCAACAAGCACTCAGTCTGAGACACGCTGACCTCTCTACTCCTCCTCAGTCTGGCTCAACAATAACTGTCATATTTGCAGGTGTTTACCAAGTACACATGATTACCAACCCCGAAATTCCTCTTCCTCTTCTATGTAACATCAGTTTGACACTTTCTGCTGAAACTGACTTGAATGCCTGTCTCAGTGTCTCTGCTTGTTAGGATGTGTGGTGGCAAAAATGTTGTTCCTTCAACTGAAGTATTTAAAAAAGGATAACTAACACGTCAGCTGTCTTTCTTGAGTTTTAATAAAAGCATTCATGAATGGAGTCACACAAACACAACCGAACAGGAGTACAGTCAGTGAGTGAGTGGCCTGAAGATGTTTCTCAGGCACTCTATCTTTATAGTAATATGTGGCCCTGCTACGGCAGATCAAACAAGGACACAGACAGAGAAAAAGATCAGGCACATACCCCCCCTTGGCATTCTACAGCCTTTCTGGCGTTAGCTGACATCATCTCTGCACTAGGTGCGGAGACTTTCCTTGCTGTTTATCAACCAAATTAATACATTCCATCTGTGTGTGTCTGTGTCTGTGCTCCTCCCTGGGCTGTAAGAGTTGTCTGGAGGCCATACACCATAACTTTGTGCCACCTCATGCTCGGCGCCGATCATCTGTTGATGGCACCTTACAAAGCACACAGAGCCCTGGAGGTCAGAGCTCCTCTGGCTTCTGTCCTTCAATCTGTTTCTGTGTCTGGTGTACCTCACACTGTTATCACCCAAGGAATTAACTGAATAACACTTTTCCACAAGGAGCAAGGAATGTCAGTGATTTTAGCATAGCCATACGACAGTCATTAACATTCAGTGGGTTACACCCAAATTTTCCATTACAGATGACAATTATGATGAAACCAGAACAATACAAACCATTTCTGGAGTGATTCACATCTTTTTTTTTCATAGATAGGTGGCCTTTTATATCACACACATTTCCCTGATTGCATGGTTGATAGATGTATTTATTTAGTGCCATCGTGCACCTCTCTAACTTTGAGTCACTGGATCCTATGTATCAGTTGTTTACAGGCATTTATATATTCTGCATCTGTTCAGTGTTAATATTACTGAATGTTGTGAGCTTCTTGTTGTTTATTATTTAGTAAAAGACTTGAAGTTGTATTGAAACCTAGTGCCACTAAGTAAACCACTAATGTTTCCCACTGGTTTGAAAAAGATTTCGTTTCGATATTTACCCAATTTAAAAAAGCCAGAACATCACAAACTGTCAATAATCTAATTTGTTAGTTCCTGGAACAATCACAATAAATATCAGAGTTTATGATTTTCACACAAACTTTCAAAGTTTTCCTTTAAATAAAAGTTGCATTGGTTTAGGGCAATCATATCATTAGCATACAGTTCATTTTAATCTGAAATAGTGCTGTGTTAAATTTGTATTAAAGAGGAACTAAGCAGGATGTCTCCCAAATCCCAATGCTACATTTTTACCTTAATTAAAAAGCTCCGGACTAATTGTGATAGTTGTGATAGTTAACTCCATGACTTGTGACTTGTTATGAGTGAGAACGGAGGCTCTCTGCCTTCCACCTTGTTGCAAGGTTGGCTGAAAACCAACCTTGCAACATCAGTGTAGTTACTCTGTCGCGCCCCGATGTCCCAGCTCTCATCTCTGCACACTGCGACACAAACGTGCTCTGTAACCGGCAATCTTTTGTTTATAATGGTTAAGACTACACAAATACACATGTCGTAACATCGTATAACGTTATTCACCGCTCCATGTATTGATTTTTTGCCAGCTTCATTGTAAACAAATGGAAAAGAGGAGCATTACCAAAATAATGGAGAAGTGACCGGATTTGAATAGTTCCCCTTTTACATGTAACGTAGTGACAGGAGCAGATCAAGACAAAGCTTCATACTGGAGTGAGGCCAGGTTACAGGTATGAATGGTGTTTAAAAAAGAGGAAATTACATAAAAGCCTCACCCTACTGTTGTGGTTCAGCCAAAAAGTCTCTAAATCTAAAGACACGGCCAACTGAGAAACTCCACCCCAGTTACATTTGCTGTTATACAACTTGGCAATGTAAAGATTGGCTGACCTAAATGCTTAGCCTTTGCAGGAAAACTCTAATTCAAGTGAGTTCATGAAACCACTGTTGTTTGCACAAACCACAAAATGAGTCATGTTTTCTTCATGCTTGGGCATGCTTGTCGAAGCAAAGACAACTACTAATGCATGTTAAGTGTTAACAATAATTGTTCAAAAATAATGTGTGGTTTTAGAGGAAGTAGCTGCTGTTCTTTTAGTCTTAATGCTAAGCTAGGCTGCTACAGACATATAACATGTTAAAGGTACAGTGTGCAACTTATTTGGCTTTTTGTTAGCAAAAATCAAATATTGCTTTCATAAATACATATAAGTCTAATCACAATTGCATACAAATGAAAGCTGTCTCGTAGCTTAGAATGAGTTGTTTACAAGTACATAGGTGGCGGTGCACCCAACCGAAGCTGCCATGTTGCATCGCCATCTTTGAATATGCTAGCTGAAAGGGGACAAACTTGCGTTTTACATTTAAATCCCTGTGTGCTGTCGGGGGCGGGTGAGAGAGGGACAACTGAAAAATAACATATAAATCCTAGAATAAATAATTGATTTAAAAACTGCCTAAGTGCAGCCACAGTGTGTGTTTTCACAAATACTGTTAGTATTATACATAGTTTCATTTCTCAGCTCGTACACATTTGATTTCACTCGCCGCACAGCTGGCAGAGCGTCATGTTTCCATGTTCCATTCTATGTTTACATGACTCCAGATTGTAAAAATTAGTCTCTAAAGTATTGATAAACTTTTACAACCACTCCTTTCGTTTAATAAACGGACCGCTCCAGATGTCACGGTTCCCTTCCCATTTTACACACTGGACCTTTAGAGTAAAAACCTGGCAAATGATAATGTCCCCTTTTACAGGGCATGAGGGTCACTGACTGATTTGATGACTCTTAAAATGTGAATCACATCATATGGCCCTCACAATCACCAGACCTCAACCTAGGGGACATTTTAGATGTGCTCACACCAAATTAAGGAATATCCTCCAGAAGAATATTGCTCATCAATCAATGATGAGAACTGACGCCACTCAGTGACATGTAATGGCCAAATCTGTGTCTCCACTTTTGAGACAAAGATGTGAACCAGCTCTCTATCTTTTCACTGACAGGTAGAACACAAATAGGATTATCTGTTCATTCAATAACAACAATGCAGTTTCCACATAATGCCACCAATCCTAATCATTAATTATACAAGTAGTTCCGACCAAGCAATCTGATTGGTCAATAAGACATTTAGAACGTGCTCAAATCAGCATTACAGCACGGCTGACTCATCACTGAAAATATTACTTCGCCATGTCATGTTGTTTACACATCTCCATGGCAACATGGATTTTTCCCCCTTTTATTTTAAAAAACGTCATGTTTATTACTCGTGAAAATAAATCACAAACTACATTGACCTCCTGTAGGGTGTTCCTGACAGCTGCCAAAGTCACATTTATAGAACAATTATGTTATTTTATTTTTTGTTAATATATTGTAAACTTCCCCGTTACAGCCAAGAGAGGATTGTCTCCCTCCCATGTGTGTAACGTTACAAAGTCGGAGAGACACGAGTTGTGATCGCGGTGAATATGTTTTTTTAAATATGGCCTGGAGCTGAATATTTCATTGGATAAAACGGAGGTGATTACCTGTATGTTTCTCTCTCTCCCTCTCTCTTGCTTGCGCCTTTTGGGCTTTTAAATAATCTGGAGAAATCGTTTGGCTTTCTCTATCAGCTGTGTCGGCGACACGGCGCTATAACTTCATTTACATGCAGAGTTTGCGGTTGTAGAAGCTACATCTGTGAAAGGAAAAAAAACGGCATCTTTGTTATAATTTGGGCGAGTTTGTGCAGTGTTGATTTAGTTCGGGAAAGTCCGAGACCGCGTTAAAACATGAACGTCAGCTCAGAGTTCACTCATCTGGGACTAGAAAATCATTTCTGTTGCTAGGTCGTTACTAAGGTTCGGACTATTTGCTGTAGAGGTGAACTAGGTTCCATTACACATAGGAGTCTACTGACGTGACTGATTGTGTTTCAGTTATTAGTCAGACCCCATTTATTCCCATGGAAACGGGAAGCACACTCGCAAAAAACTTTAAATTTTGAGAGCAAAACGTCCATCAACATGAATATTTATTTAATTATACGCTTTATTTTGTTGGTAATTGATGCTTGCGGACCGAGGCGCTCACCGTCGTGCTCAAATGACGTTAAAGCACACCCTCTCGGGTAATATTGCTTAAACACACCCCACTGTATTGTGTAATGTCCTAACTGACAATCCCAGCATGTCCTGATTGGGAAAGGCACAGTTCAACTTAGTTCAAATCATCTGTTTGTGCCTTTGTGGAAATTTACTGTGATAACTAATCAAGCCTCCATGGTTCGAGAAACACGAGTCTCACTATGCTTCAGACTTAGCGCTTATATGATACAGTCCCCCCTCCCAGTGCATCTCACAATCTAACAAATCTGTCTACATTATGTTGCAAGTAGCCAGATGTGTCAAGGTGTGACATAACTACTTCTGACTGTCCACCTTTTTCCGAACGTCAAAAGTGTCAGCCGGTTTTGCTCTTCCGGTGGAATTGTATGTTTACATTTCCATGGTTTCAGTCATTGCTTTTAACAATGGATAGCCTACCACATAAATGGACATCCATGTAAAAAGCCGCAACTATGACAACGACTGAAACCATGAAAATGTAAACATACAATTCCACCGGAAGTGCAAAACAGGCTGACATTTTTGACGTTCGGAAAAAGATGGATAATCTGGGGCGGCGTTTAGCTCACTGGGTAGGGCCCCGGTTCGAGTCCCGCGTTGGACGGCCCTTTCCTGTGTGTCATTCCCCCACTCTCTGCCTCCCATTTCCTGTCTCTCTCGACTGCACTATCAATTAAAGGCAATAAAAGCCCAAAAAATATACTTAAAAAAAAAAGGTGGATAATCAGAAGTAGTTTAAGAGAAAGAAACGAGAGAGGATAGGATAACAAAGACAATCCAAGGTTCTGCATCTGTCTGACTCATTAAATAAGTTGGGCAGTTTGGACAGAAATCAGTAAATTAAAAAAAGAAAATGAAAACGCAGATTTTTAAATTTCGCCAATTTCACTATGATTGAGATACAAACTAACCTTCTACAAGCAGGTAAAATCCACGAGGGTTCTTCCTCAGGATCTTGATGGCCACCTCCACCATCTCTGTCAGTGAAGGATCGGTGTCTTTGTTCCTCTCCAAGTCATACGTCAAATCAGCAGGCTCAAAGAGGCCTGGAATAACAGGGTGAGGGCAAGGCACAGTTCAGAGTGAAATAAGATATTACACACAGAAAATAAGCCCATGGCAAAAATGCATACACATATGGCTTCATTTACACTTCAATGAGACGCTGAGATGGGAAACTCACCCAATAAGTAATCCACATTGCTAGGGTTCAATGATAAGAGCTGCATCTTGTTCCATACATAATGGCCTTTCTGCGCAGTTACAAAAAAGACACAAACGTACAGCACGGTATGACTGGTACTGTAACACCACAGTCACTTTGAAGTCAATATGCAAATGCAATTGCAAAGATAAAAGAGGGAGAGGAGAGAAGAGAAGCGCAAAGAGAGGGAAGAAGGAGGAGTAATTTACTTTATCCTTCATTCTGTCGGTCCACTCCTTCACCAGGTTTCTCCCGTCGTTTCGTGTGCCCCTGTGCTTCAGCACGTCGGGGTACTCGACATCTGACGTGTTTTTAGGAAGCATGTATTTCCTCCCTCCACCCATGATCACCTGAAGAACAGGAGAATTGAAAACAAAATTACAGGCTTAACCTTTGTAGAAGAAGACAGCAGAACAATGCTGCAGTTAGGTTGTTAATGTACTTTGTACACAATCTGGTTAGCACAGTGTATTACAGCAGGTGACAAGTACATGCTCAAAGAGCCTTTTCTCCACTGATTTTGTGCATCTTTAAGGTCAATGATGTAATTACCTGGTCATCTTAAACTACTGTAGTTACAAGAGAGCTTTCTGGTTAAATCAATCAATTAATTTGTTAATTACTCCCTTGAATGATATATTGTAGTTTGTTTCATGAAATGGCAATAAAATGTACAGTAGAAACAAAAAAATGCTCATCACAGTTGAAGCCAACGTCATACAGTAAATGCTAACATGTTGATCTTTAGCAAGTATAAATTCCCGTCATGTTAATTATTGATTAATCTCATGATTATAACAACATGATAATAATGATTGTTGGTTTATCCTGTTCACATCCAAACATCAGCTAAGTGCCAGGCCATTTGTTTTGCAGACATTTGATTATGAACCAAAGCACTGCACAAACTGAAATCATGACCAATTGATGGCTGTGGAGGGAAGTGGCAGAGTTGACCATGAATTTACATGGCGATCAGGGCAGTCATTGGTTTCTATTGTGTTTGAATCATGAATGCCTGTACAAAACTTCATGGCTACCCATCAAATACTTGGTGTTGTTGAGATGTTTCATTCTGAACCAATAATCCGTACCACCCCCGCTGACTGACGATTCAAAGCTCTCAACCAAATGGTTACCTATAAGCACCAAACATTTACTTATGACTAACATTATAACAAAATGAATATATAACTACCATGACTGCAAACAATCAACCAAAAAAAAGCCTCTCTAAAACATGTTAGACTGCATTAGTTGTACCTGCAGTCAGAGGGATGAAGCAGCAGTACACCTACATCTGTTATCATAGTAAACATATCCTATGTGTTTGTGTTTGTGTAGTTTGAGCAGGTTATTGATTTTCTTTCTGACCTTTCATAACACATTACGACCCGAGACAGGCCAACTGACCGACCGGGCCGGACTTGTCTCATGAACCACTCCACATGTTCCCCATCACTTTTTTTTTACCATCAGCTTCATTTCACCACATTTCCTCCCTCTTTTCCAACTTTCACTTTGTAATTATTCCCTTTAGCTTTAGCTTTAGCTGCTGCAGCTCAAATATCTATCTAGGTGGTGACAAGACGGCATTATGACCGCTTAATATTTCTCCCATGTGATATCAAGAAATGTTTCACTCTCTTTTCTTCATCTTGCTTCACACAAATAGAAAAAAAATCCACCAAGAACAATGAGGAAATGTTTGTTATTTTTGCTTGTAAAATGAATGAATTGATGCTGATAGTTTTTCCACTATTTTTTTTTCACTTACATCAATATTGGGAATATTTTCGAAGAGCTGTCTGGCAATGTCCTTGCAGCCGGCCTGCACTGCTTCAGCTGGCATCTCATTGTCCGAGTACCAGTCTCTGTCCACACTGTGGGCGTACGCAGCACTGGGAGTTGCATGGTTGACACGAGTCGTAGTCACTATTCCCACTGACTTGCCTGTAGTTGACACACACGTGCATTTTTTCAGTAAAACAGTGGTTTAGATCCAGAATAATCCAAATAATAATAATAATTAAAAAAAGTTGGACCTTAACCTTTCGTCTATTTTCTAAAAGATCGGTTCAAGAGCTATTAAATGTTATAATCACAAAATAACACATGAACATTTTTTTTTTGGACCTAAAAGAGTTCTTCCTCTTCAGGGTGTACCAGCAGGGGACGGTGTCGTAATGTGACCTGATGAGAAACACATTTCTATTTGCTTTGTGCAGGAGGTCAGCGGCCCCCTGCCCTGTTCCCTCTGGAATGATTGGATTTCTTATTATCTGTGACCCCTGAACCCACACACATACACACATGGTCTCTCTCACATACACACCCTGACCCTCACCCACCCCCAGCTTATCCCCACCACTGCTCTCTGAAAATCCACTACTAACTCCTTTCACAGCTCTCATCCCCTTTTTCTGCTGTGCCTTTTATCAATTTGTCTTTAAAAAGTTGTGTTCAGACAAGAACATTGTGTTCAAGCAGATTGTGTAAAGCTGTGATCATCCTTGAAAAGTAAAAGCACATTTTCATTGATTCTGATTGATTCTATGGAGGAAAGTGTCATCATCCAGGCCTTTTCTTTCTTTCGTATTTTTTGCATTTTTTTTTTGATAAAACAGTTAGTGTGGATGGACAGGAATGCAGGGAGAGACTGGGGGAATGGTATGTGCAAAGGATTGTAAACCACTAAACCACCCAGCACCCCGATCACCCCGGATTTTAATCAATACAATTTCTCCATTGAGACATGGTTCCTCAGGCTTCCCATCTGGCTCTATGGATATGCCAGCATGACAATGATACGTCAGGGTTCAGCAAAGAAAAAAACAACCAGAATCCATGTGAAACTTTACAGCAAAGACGGCCAAACATGAGAATTTTTTGAAAAATAAGTTCATAAAGTCTAACCCTTGTATATTCAAATGAGAACACATCAAAAAATAACACTTTGGGTCAAGTTAGTAAATGAGGATAAAGAAATTTCAAGCCACGCTCAAGTTCAAAGGATGAATAGCTAAAAAGAGGAATGAGCAGACTGAAAAAATGTGTATTAACAGCATCACTTTCAAAAACACTTCAAAGTCAGTGCTTTGAGCGATCAAGTCGTCCCACTGAGTGTTCCCACTTCTTATTTACACAGCATTAACTACACCCAGAATTACGTTTCCTTGGATATGAAACACGCAGTACAATCTGCAAGGCAGCCGAGGAGATGTCTGTGAAAGTGGCCTGTGCTTCGTTGTGTTAATTCAGTGTTCCTCTACCTGCGTCCTTAGCCCATCGGAGGATGGAGGTGACCTGGTTGCCCTCTGTCGTGTTACACTGGGATCGGACCGCAGCTGCGCTCACGCCCACCGTGCCCTCGTTGGCCTTGACCCCGCAAAGGTAAGCCGTGGCGGTGCCGGCGCTGTCTGGCACCTGTGCATTAGTGTTGTATGTCTGCAGAGACACATGGACATGTCGTCAGATAGGACTGTTTACGGCTGTTCTGCTCTCATTAGTTTAAACATGACAGGTGTTATTCCTACAATACCGGCCATGGACGAAAACACGGTTGATGCTCTAGGGGATGTTTACAGCTAGAGTTGACGATAATTTATTGATGCAATTCATCATTCATTTTCTATCTTTACGGCTAAGTCCTTTTTAATCAGGCATGAACAGTAACTTCTAGATGGAGCACTTTTTACAAATCCCCTTGGGCTGATGGAAATAATGATCAAAGATGCATTATTGTGCACTTGAGCCAATGAATGCAAGCTATTAAGGTATGAGATGAAAGAAAATATGTTTTGAATTTAAGTCTCAAATACCACCTACGCTAAAGCTGGAGTGCCAATCTAATGAAAGAATATGTCAGCCGAGGCTCATTCATGTGCTTTTGATTGTGTTTGGAGAGGCGCCGAGAAATAAGCTCAGGCTTTGACTACACACTTGGTGGTGGGATCAATTAACCCTAAGTTTTGGTGGTTTTATAGGATTTGTTAACATCTGGGTTGCTACCACACTCATGCTTCTCACATTGTCATTGCTGATGTTGTGTGTGCCTAAGGTATAAGTGATCAAACCACTCAACAATGTGTGTATCATATCTGTAACATAACACACAGTATGACATGACACACATATGACCTTGTCCACAGTCACAGGCCTTTGCCAGGAAGCTATTTATGGCCACAACAATCAATACATATACTTTACTTTATTTGTTTATTTGGATGGGACCATGCACATTAATGGACATAAAAACATATAAATGTGCCGGATTGTAGCAAAAGTGCTTATTTCTATCCAGAGTTCCATAAACATAAAAACAGTTCATTTGATACACATAATAATGTAGACAACGAAAGGATAACAAGACGACTAAGACAATGTAAAACATATTGACAAACACGTTCCATGGGTAGGGGGACCATAAGAGCTTCTGGGAGATAAAGTGCATAAGTGCTGGGTTAAAGTGACAAGTGCTAAAGTGCACGTAAGTAAACAAGTAAAGTTGTATTGCACGATGCCCTGCTAGATAGTATTGCACAAGGCCCTAAAGTGCACATTAGTTTCAAGTGCCAGGTTGTATTGCACGATGCCCATTACACCCAGATGCACAAGCAGAAGTGAGTAGATATTGCACGAAATGTAATACATAATTGTAATTATGTAAGTACTACTAGAACCAAAATGACGTACACAAAAAACATTGTGTACAATTAACTGAAAAATAAAATGGTTTGCTTGTAACCATGCTTTTAGTTTTCCTTGAACATGGTAAGAGTGCTGCTCTCCCTAATTGCGACTGGGAGGTTAAATCAAACATATGTATGATATAATAACTGTAACAGACCTTGGCCAAAGATACAAAAGGGAATTTGTCCATCTCCAGCTGCGTCTCCTCTCCGCTCTGCCCCTTTAGCTGACCCTTCAGTATTCGGGCGGCCGTCACTGTGGGAATGCCCATCCCTGAACAACAAAAGCAGGTCGACTGTTAGAATTGCATTCATGTTCCCACAGAGCTACCACATGATAAACATTGTTATCTATCCACCAGTCACTGCTGAGCTCAGTTTGCCTCATATAAGATTGCTGTTTGGGAACAAGGTTGCTGCTGTTGAGTAAACATTTTCACTGATATAAATTACTTTTAAAACAGAGACTTAGGAAGGACAAACACAGGAGAAAGAAGATAGAAACATTGGGATGAAAAAAGATACTTTTGGTGATGTGGGAAGAGAAGAAGCTGTGCAGTTAATCTGTAACTTGCTGGATGAATAGAACTTGCAGTGATTCTTTGTCGTTTGGTTGTCTAGATACCTGAGACTAAGGATAACCACAGGAGGTGAGGACATCTTTACAAATCGGTAAATTGTAAGACGGGCGTAAATTAAGCTTTTGGTGCTTGGTGTTCTAAACTGAAATAACAAAAACAAAGATATCACCAAAGAAGCAACAGTTTTAAACACCTCAAGAAAAAGGTACGTTAAAATTAACATTTAAATACGGTGGGAGATTGTGCTTGTTGCACAATACTTGAAGCTTTGAACTGCAAACAGGAAGCACGTCATTGTGCGGCTGAGTCTTGTCACAATCCAGTGATTTTCAAAGTACAAAGCAGACAAACATTAAGTAAACATTAGACAATTTCTCCCTGTTATGTCTCACCAGCTTTGAAAAAAAGTTGCAAGACGCTGTCTGTTATTGCCTGACTACACTAACATGAGCGCGTATGCTGCAGTGCGCAAGAATGTCGTGCTGTGCCTGTAGTCCAAACAGAGAGAGCGGAGGCCCGATGGAGGATAAAAGTTATTGTGTGACCAATGAGCGTCCCCGCACAGACACAAGCCCAGTGATGTGGCGGCAGCACAGTTGTTTTGTTTGCTGCTATTCATTAGAAAACATTTGAAAAATCTCATTTATGTTCCACTGGATTACTGGATCCTCTGTAACATCATCATTTCAACTCGATTAGATGTGGTAGCTCAGTTAAACTGTCAATACGTTTTCATATCTTTATTTTAAAAAATTACAAGGGCAAAATGGTCGAGGCTCTGCACTGACAGTCTGGGTGTTTGGTTATGAGGATACAGGGTATCCCTCTGCAGCAAGACTACCTTCTACTTTTATGGTTTTACACAGGGTTAAAGGGATAGTTCACCCAAAATTCAAATTTCACTCATTATCTACTCACCCTCATGTCGACTAAGGGCTGGGAGAAGTTTCAGAGTCCTCCGTGCCTTCTCTGAGTTACAGCGGGGCTCCGTGCAGCACTGCATGTCCATATGACGGTTGCGAATGGGCCTCACTTTTCTTCGTCCAAAAAGACACACCAAAAAAACATCCAAATACCTCCATAGTGCTCGTCTGTAATGTCCCTCTTGTATTGAAGCCCCAACATGAGAAATTGTTCCGAAAAAAATTAAATAAGTCTATCTACTAAGCTTCTTTGTAGCGGAAGCTCCCAGTGTTGCTCTGCCGGAATCTCACGCGATTTGCGGAGCCGTGAACTGGGTGTCAATGCAAATCTCGCGTGATTTGCACTGACACAGGAAGAGCAGTGAACTGAGACACTGGGAGCTTCCGCTACAAACAAGCTTGAAATATAGACTTATTTAATTTTTTTCTGAACAATTTCTCATGTCGGGGCTTCAATACAAGAGGGACATTACAGACGAGCACTATGGAGGTATTTGGATGTTTTTTTGGTGTGTCTTTTTGGATGAAGAAAAGTGAGCTCCGTTCGCAACCGTCATATGGACATGCAGTGCTGCACGGAGCCCCGCTGTAACTCAGAGAAGGCACGGAGGACTCTGAAACTTCTCCCAGCCCTTAGTCGACATGAGGGTGAGTAGATAATGAGTGAAATTTGAATTTTGGGTGAACCATCCCTTTAAGGGGGATTTCATCATTTCTCTCCACAAGACAAATTTCAGAGTGATCTGACAATAAAGTATAATCTTACCTTATTTTACAAATGAGTATAGATAAACAATGAAGTCATGTCTTACCATCTCCAAGAAAGAGGATGAGATTCTTTGCTTTGTTTTTATTAAGAGTTTGCAGCGTTAGAGATTCCTTCAGCGTCCTCTGCGCCCACGTATTCCAAAACTTAGGATCCTTCTCTTGCTCTGTGTCACAGTGAAAAAACAATGAGTCTGGTTAGCTTTGGTAGTTACAGGATTGAACAGATTTATTGATCACATTATTCAGAATGTAGAACCACTTCAATAAACGTTGTCAACAGATTAGTGTATTGACACATTGTGTATATGTATTATGTCATACTATCTGTGCTCTCACATCAAATCAAATAGCACTGTACTGTATGTGTTTTTTATGTATGCAACATGTTCCCTGTCTCCACGACAAATTTCTCCCTGGTGGAGACCAATAAAATTAACTTAACCTAACCTAACCTAACTTTTAATAGTTTACCGATTCTTGGATTCCTTACTCTCCTGTGATAGTTCATTAAAGCAGAAGTAAGCGATATTTTTGTGTTAATATAAGTCTTAAATAGTTATATCTTCCGACAGCAATCACTTACATAGAGTGTTTGGACTGAAACACGGGTCTGTCAGTCCCTCTGCTCTGCTCTGAGCCGAGGAGAAAACATTTCTCGTATCCTACAAGTTTTATCCAATGAGGAGAGAGAACGGCATGAAGGGCTGTGTGTGCAGCCAAGGAACGCCGTGAATGTGGCGACGTAGGGACGAGGACTGTTATGGTGCATTCAAGGCAACTCGTGTTTTTCCGACCTGTGAAGTCGTACCAGTTCGATCTGGTACGAGTTCACGGGTCGGAAGTTACGAGTGGCCGTTATAGTGACTTTCACAGGTAAAACAGGTCGGAAAAACACGAGTGGGTTGCCTGGAACGCTACAAAGTCGTAAGTCGTGACTTGAAGCTGTAATTTACGGTTTCAAAAGCCTGCCTGGAACGCAACATTAGCCAAAACGACCGGATCGCATACTTCTGCTTTAAATATCTTTGTGTTTTGGAATCAAAACAAGACATTTGAAAATGTTATTTTAGATTCTGGTTAAACACAATGGACATTTTATTACTATTATTATTATTATTATTATTATTATTATTATTATTAATTTCTTTACAAAGTAGTCAAATTAATTGATAGCTAAGATACAACTAAATCACAGTCCTGGGGTGAAACTCTCTCAGATACACCGGAGAAGATTAATCTGATGATCATGTTTTACAAACCATTTGAATCTCTTTCATTTTTCTGTGGTGCAAACAAATTGACTTCCATGGGAAAATGTCCAGTTTAAAAAAAAACCCCACAGGAAATCATTTGTAGAAGAATATCCTTCCTTAAAGATTTTCAATAATTTTGTGCTGGACGTCTCTCATCTGCTTGTGTGACAGCGCCAGCAGCGACTGGTTAATAACACAGTAACTAACCTGGGAATTGTGGCTTCCCAAGACTCCCAAAGATCATACAGGAGCAAACGATGAGCAGGGTTGTCGCCTTCATGTTGTCGTCTCTGTGTGGCTGACGCGTGGCTCTAGACAGCCATAACATGCCACTTGGAGCAGCTGAGGAAGCCTGTCTGCAGTTGGCGCACGGCTGGCAGAGAAAAGGACAAGCACACCAATAATTAAGTCTGTGTCATCTCGTCGCACCCTGACTCTGACATACTGGTTTAATATTTATTTACTCTGTGATGATTTACCAAAGGACACTTATTTCAGCCAGATAACACACTTCATGCTCATGCTTTCCCACTGCAAATACCTAACGTGTAGGTGACTAGTGTGACCACGGGATTGTCTTAATGAACATGTGGCAGCCATCCGCAGTGGAATATTAGTTACTTGCTTGGTGCAAGCTAAACACAAACTGGAGAGAGTCAGTGCAGTCCAAACAAAAGAAGAAAGAGGCAGAAAAAGCACAAGAGGACAAGTACAACCAGCAGTCTGTTTTCAAAATGAGAGCAGATGAAAAGATATTTCTTGGCATTGTTGTTCTCACTTGTTGAAAACAGATCACTCAGCCCACCATCAGGCTTCGCAGCAGAAACAAAAGAAGGCTGGGTGAAGTTAAGCTTGAGGCCTTGCTGTGAATGTAAGTAGCCACAACAGGGGCCCTGAAGGCTCCTGGTCAGTAAGGCTTTCATGTGCAATTATCAACACCCTCCTCCTTTCTTCCCCAGTGCTTATAGTCAAGGTCATTTTAATGGGATTGTGCTCCATAGCACTGAGAGGTTTAAGGGCCATAACAAAGCCGATTAACACTGATGATTGACTGCGCACATCCACCCGTGAGAGAGAAACTGGAGATAGCCCCACTTTTATCAGAACATTTCTGACACAATGCTTCTGTTTCTTTTTGTTGAGTCTGAACAGGGTTGTGCGCAAACATCTCTTACGTCATACACTCCATACTGCAGCGTGAATGTACTGCACACTGACATGGTTAAATCGATCAATATAATGGACTTGTTTTCCATTGAAGCTCCTTTGCCATTCAATGCACACACACCCATACCTTTGAACAGCACTTCTCCATACTGACTATGATGAAACCGCCTGCTTTGCCAACAACTCCAAGATCCTGTCTGGACCGGTAAGTCTGCCATGCTCCATCTGGTTTAATGAAAACAGGCGAGTTTGAACCCCAAAGGGCATGATCCAGCCCTGAATAAGTACAAGGTGATATGCCAGAGGCAAGTTGCCGTTACCATTTCTCAGATGCCGCAGGCCACGAGTGGCCTCAAAATCTGCCTGGTCCACCCACAGGAAGTGAACCAGCCAGCCTGCAGGTAAAATAGCAGAGCACCATCACCACTAATATCACCAGCATGCCACCCAGGAACGTGCTCAGTATCACATTAGTTCCCAATTCGGCCATGGTGTCAGCGAGCTTCGGGCTATACTCCACTGTGCCAGAATCGTGGCTTCTTTCAAAAAAAAAAAAAAAAAAATTCTCAGCACCAAAATGATTCCACCCTTCTTGGCTTCCTTACGCAGAGCTGCCACTGCCCCGAGGCCAGTCACACATGTGCTACTCCAGCAGGTATAGCAGCTTCAAAGCTTGGATTAGGCTTTTAATTACACTCAGAAGAGGAGGGCTGGGCGATAGAGGCTGACCTCCAAAATATTCAATCAAACCCCCAAACATTTATCTCTGTGCCACTTCAAGACAGGCAAAGCAGATGAGTGCTTTGCATGGTGAGACAGAAAAGATTGTGTTATCTCTTTCTCTATGACTGGCAAGGACACTTGCCACAGTTGCCACTTTTTAGACAGGCAACTTGGTTTTCTCCTCACACCAGTCTGCCTCACCCAGCCTCCTGTATGCATCCAGAATAACTAACATTTTAACAGCATTTCACACTGACATGAACATCTCACTTGTTTATCTTATTCTGCCAAAAATCTGTCACTGTGTATAAATATGTATAAGTTGAAGAGAAGAAAGTTAATTTAAAAAAAAAACAGATTTTGTAATCTCTGTGTCAGGAAACTAAATGGCTTGTGCAGTCTAAAGCAAAGCTTCCCAAACCTTTTCATGAAAACGCCCAACTTATCAGGAAGTGTACACCATATCTGAGATTTGACTTAAAAATACTAAAAACATATAGTAACTGGGGCAGAGGCATTTTATCACAGCCCCTTGTGCATAAAGGGGGTTGGGAATTGGAGTGGATGTTGGAAGACCCATGAGCCCACTGAAAGCACTTCCACAGACCCATATTATCCAAAGACCCTCATGGTTGTAATTGAAAATTGCATCATCATTCTTAGTATAACTCAAGGTAAAACTACACTATGCCACTGCAGACTTGACCACACGTCAAAACTCAAAAAGCTGATGTCTGTGCAACAGATGCCCCCTCAGAAAACCTCTTTTATTAAAACCAAAATCGGATCATTCCGGACTGAAGAGCACGGACAAACTCGCATTATTGTTCAGAGCGGATGCTGATGGAAAAGAAGAAAAAACTAAAATAAATTTAAAAAACAAACAAGTATAACCAGTATAACGACCTGTAACCGTAGCCTATTTCAGTTTACACTCTGATGGCGCGTTTCTCCCTAAGCAGCCTGTTATCTGTGAGAAAACAACACAAAACAAAAAGTTAATTGTAGTTGTACTCACTGTAAGTGGTCCTCCAGGCACAAATCTACATCCAAATGAGCGCGCAGTCCATTCAGTCCCTCTTCATTAAATGTGTGCCGCTGCTTTCACAGCCCTTTTATATAAGGCCGCACTTGTTCGACACTGGCATTGGAGGTCTGAGAATAGCGGTCTGTATCCCACAGGGGGAAAAAAAAACTTAAAATAACGATGCAGTGCTGATGGGATGAGATGGACCGAGAGCTCCGCCTGTCGGAAACACGAGGGAACGGCGTGCCATAACCTATATAATGACTACAACTGGTGGAAGTGTGTCAATGATTCAAATGATTGATGATGATGAAATTAAAATGAATCATCTAATAATAATTATTATATAGGCCTAATAATCAAGGATTATTATTGGTGATTTGAGGTTGTGTCTGATTATACAGATAGTTTAAACTACTTAATGTATCATAACATTTGTGATTTCATGTTTATTTCTTATGGACCAATGTCCCACTGCATTTGTAGCCTATAGGCTATAGTTTGAAGTGTCCCATCTTAAATTGGCCTTTAAAATATTTAAGAAGTACATTTAAAAGCACAAATGCACAGGAAATACACAGGCAACCGGACATTTACATTCACTAATGCCTAATTTTCACTTATGAAACAACTAAAAAGTAACATGTAAAGACAAAATTTTGTGAAATGTAGAATAGAAAATATAGTGAAATATTATTATCTTGTAAAATCGTATTTCCAACACTGCAAACAAACTTTGCTGCTGTCAAAACAGCACAGGTCTTCCCACTTCATTAAGCAGGCTGGCCTTAATTCATGAGGTGACTGGTGGTATGGCATTGCTCCTTGCTGTTTACTGTAGTCTCCTTTGGATGTCACTGTAAGACCTGCTTCTGCCCCTCTCCACTGTGAGCTACAGGAACTGCAGGGGCTGACACAACCTCAGTCTTTACTATAGCTTTCACTGACAATAGAAACTTCTGCTTTTTTAACCTGTCATGATTTTTTGGGTGCGGGGGCGTTTGTGGGTGAATTTAGGGTCACACTGCTAAGTTGTAACTCTACGAAGGAACTGAAAGTGTTATGAAAGAGGATGAAGCAATTTTTTTTTTTAAAAAGGCAAGTAATAGCCTATAACTGAATGGTAGACTACTTAAAATCACCATTAATATGTAGGCCTAGGCTATTAACTAATATTTTCCAGCTACTGACATTTACCTAGGCTATGTTGTGTTTACCAGATAAATGTAGGTGCAATGAAAATGAAAGCCTAAAAAGTAGGCTATGTATCATGTTCATAAAAGTTAGCTACTGTTACTCTGATAAACACCGTTTGGAGTGTGGGCTGGTTAACTGAAGTGCTTTAATTAAAGTGAGACGGGTTAGTTGTAGCCAATGGGTTTGTATGGGACCACCACATGTGTCAAAATAAGGAAGTAGCTTAGTTAGGACATTGTGTCAAGTGGGGTGAACAATATAACAATAGTTCAACGTTCAATATGAGATAACAAAAACAAATCCCTTTTTCTTTTTCTTTTTAAATCAGGCTCTTTCACCTCAGACAGGACATCTTCTTCACCTCCACTGTGTGTGTTTTTTCCTTTCACCGTGGGCGAAGTGCGACATGATTTCCGGGGAAAGTTTCAGGGAACTATCTTGAGAGTGAAGCGCAGTGTCTTTGGTCGTTGTAGCGGAGCCACACACACACTGTCCACCGGTCAAAGAGCAGCACACAGCGGAGCGACAGGACAGACAGCCTTCTGACAGCGGGGTAAGGACGCTCATCTCACCACATATACAACTAACCACACTTGATATATCCCGTTAAGGTCAACCACCACACGTTTAATCGGGTTAGACGTATATTTGCGCGTTGACACAACATCACATGTGCTCAGTCGTACGCTGGGATTGATTATTACTGGCTGTACGGTTGTTGACTTGAGAATAGCCTAAATGTTGTCCTTACGAAATTATCCAGTAAACTAACCTTATTTATGCTTTTATAACCTATAGTCTATGTTATTTTAGCTGTATAATAGTTACATTGCTCACGGGAGGTTCAGTGATTTTATCGTTGCTGCATTGTGTTTATCTCCTCCCAGCTGGGACTGGGGGGTTTGCTGCTTTACACAAAATTGTTTTTGCTTCTTTATTGCTGCATTTCACTTTTTTTTCTTTCTTTTTTTTACCGCCTTCATTTCACAAACTTCCTGTGTAACCCAATGGGAATTTTGACATAGGCTACGCTTCCCCATCACAGCTTTACACTTACACACTACTTCTAGTAGTAGTAGCAGCAGCCAACATCAACTTATTTTTCAGTTTCCCTTGCAGCATTTCAGTCACTACTGACTCAAGTCAGCTGTTGCAACCCAAACCACATCTCAGCCAAAATTCCTCTGTCGCTCCTACAGCAGTTGCATAATTGTTTTTGCTTGATTTTAATGGGTTTGGGGAAATAAACTTAATATTTACTCTTACTGTCTAAATGTTAGCTCTGATTGCTGTGAGCTCATTTATCTCATCGGGTCTTGGAGGGCAGGGGTTTTGTCATGCAACTACACCAAAGAGGTCATCAGTCATAAATATGCCAAAGCAAACAGTGACTTTGAGCATAAATCAACCCAGGCCTTCAGTAGAAACTGCAGATGCAGTATGTCTTCCACTGGTTTGTTTAAGCGCCTCTCTAAAGTAAACTGTCACCCAACGCATGCCCACCCAAAATTTATGGCAACAAGGTGTTGTTTTATTAATCAACTTAATCTACACATGATGGTAGATTCAAAGCTGCTAAGGTAGAAATAAAAATGAGATGGACATTAGCAAAATCTGTTCTTATCAAAGTAAGACATTTCATGTCCTTTAACTCTGTATCATTGCCTGTCTCTCTTAATTAAATGCTTTATTATGTGTTGTTGTAACTCATGAAGCTGTTGCAATGCTGCCAGTTCAAACAAGCAGGCCCAGCGCTAAGTCAAACAGCTGGCTTCAGTCAACTTGTTTACTCTGCAGACATGGAACACACAGATCTCTAATAACGCCTGTGTGATCGATTGGTTTAATAACAGCACACGACTCGATTTTCTGTGCTCGGGGAGCTTGATTTACTCTGCAGTTATTCATTACCTAGGTGTGATCGTGAGTGTGCTGCAGGGCGCCATAACAACAGCAGGAACAGGTAATCTCCTGTTATCTGTCTGTGCCTTGGCTGAGGAGCTCATTGTGAGTTTGTCCTCTATGCACCAATAACTCCTCACCTCACACTCTTTACATTTCAGTTTGGAGACACAGATCAACCATTTTGAAACATACTGTTTTGCAGAAGTGTGTAATGAAACTATAAACTATTAATGTCCATGCTGCAGAGAGGATGATTGAACATAAAACCGTGGCTGCTTAAAGTAGATACGCTGATGGTGACACAGGATCTGCCTGGCTGATATATCAGAGTACCTGAAACGTACGTATATGAGAATGACTCGGTGTCTCCTTGCCAACTAAGATCCACACATATTTCAGAGCTTCAGCTTGCAACACCACATGTGAAAAAACAAATGCAAGCTCTTTATTTCATTTTATGTTTTTCAAACAGTACACACACACACACACACACACTTGCTCGCGCACACAATTAAAAATAAACTAGAAGTGTTAACATTCTGGTAAAAGTCTCTCGGCTTAGTTTAACAATCCTGTTCCAGAGCAGGGAAAAGCTGATTGCCTGGGAAACTAGCTTTTTTTTCTTCTTGTTACATTATCAGGGTGTTTTCTCCTACGGAAACATCTCTGTGCTGTGGAAAGAAAGAAAATTCCAGTGGCGTCTTGACGTCAGAGGTCAGGAGCTAAAAGACTAAGACAGTTTTGTCTTTATCTGTGTCCTTCAGGCAGAAACACTGAAGTAGACAGGAAAGATAAAAGTGTAAGAACAACACTGGCTCATGGCTGCATCCATGAATGTCGGCATTGAAGCAGCATTTGCATGTGTTTGTTTCCATCATCACACAGTCAATATAAAGACATAGACACATACTGCACATGGCACAGGGTCACATTTAGGCTGAGGTGGCAGCACATGGAGCTGGTGTCACTCTAGTAATTAACCGTCACACAAAATACAAGTGTGTGATTTGTGTGCAGTTGCACAGTGCTGCAGAGTGTGCAATTTCCCCTCAGATGAGATGATGCTGAATAAGACAAAACTCTTTGTACTTTGCTTGTTTAATCTTGTAGTGAGAAGCGTGGAAGTGTGGTCATGTTTACACATGGCATTGCGGTATTCTTGGAATGTTTTCCCAGCCTCAGCCTTCTCCCTTTGGGATTCAAGAAAATGGTTAAGTGATGTGATGCTTTTACACCAGAAGAGGAAGTGTTTTTTCTTACACTCACGATAAGCACACTGTCGGTGGAAACCGAAGAGCAGAAGTTGTATTTTAGCAGATTGATGCTTCCTGTCATGGAGGTCAACCAACTTGTCACACACAGACTCTGAGGCTCAGATTCTCACTAAGTTTGTGTTTAGTCTTTACTCAGTTCTTCTTTTGTGGTCTGAAGCCACATGGGACCGAGCATCTGCCTGCCTGCCTTACCGTGGTGGTTTTAATGAGCCGCCTTTCCTTTTGGATGCAAAATGTATGTTCTGCCAACTTGCGTCCAACATGCACATTAATCATCTCCAACTTAATTTTCTCATGTCCTGTTTCTCATTTTTCCTCTTAAGAAATACAGTGTCAAGCAGTGTCCGCTCTCCGCCGCATATAAGCGCAGCACCCAATCCCAAACACAAACATACTCCAGTTATTCTTGGAGGAATGCCCTCCGCGCTACAAATAATCGTCTGGTTTGAGGGATCAGTGACGAATTACTGACGCATGTTTGTGGTTTACAGCCTGGCTCAAAGGCAAGTGGCCTCACATCACTTCCAAGAATTGTGGGATGCTGACCCTTCATACCGTCAGCGTTTCTGTGGGAAGGCATCTTCACACCCTGTGGGACACAATAGGAGCAGAACCGGTGCAGAGCTGACCTTGACCACAGAGTATTAGCATGAGAACGGCATCATTTTGTCTTTGTGAATGGCTCCCAGTTGTCACCTCCTATAGCGTGACTTCCACCAGGTCAGGCCATCAACAGGAACTCCTCACTAGATTGCACTTTTTTTTTTTTTTTTTTACAGATGTTATCTAACAAAACGTCAACTGCACTTCACACCGAGGCGAGTTACGGCAGGCCGAGATCCTCAGATTTTAGGTGTTAATATGTGATTCCAAGTTTTAGGATTAGATGCAGATTAGAATATCATGGTGGAGATCATGACGCATTAGCTCAGGCACAAAGGTCATGGGCATATTTCCTATAAGGACTGATATTACTCACGGGAAAGGGAAGGGGGCGGTTGTCACAAAGCGGGGGTTCAGTTCAGTGTGGAATGCCAGGAAAATGTTCAAAAACAGTCAGTGTGTGATGTGGAAGGCACGTGTGTGTGTTTGTGTGACAACATTGTGGCCTGTTGCCAGTAGATATGGCTAATTATTGCCCTGCATTGTGAACCCAAGCAGACCGCATGATTACAATTACGGATATTTTTTTGACACGTAACACTTCAGTGGAGTTTGAGTGATTCAGTAAGTTTAGCAGCTGTAATCCTGCTTGTGTGTGTGTGTGTAAAGAGAAAATAGATCAAATCAATATTCCCATTAGGAGTTTTGCTGTCAGCTATAGGTCATTTGAAACCATTTATGTAATTGAAAGTGTCCTAAAAGCAGTTGGTGTCCTCTTACTGCACCGGTCTGTTGTCTCTGCATCTTTTATCACTTCACTCCTCCATATTTTGTCCCACTAGTGCTTTTTATAATCTGATAATGTGACTTGGCTAGGTGGATGCAGGTTTTTTTTTAATAAATAAAGTTAAAAAAAACACACTGGCACAAGTGGGACATGTGTATTTTATGATTTGTTTTTGCTGTTTTAAGGTTAAGATGAGGCCAACATCTGATTCCCAGCATCTTGTTTGATAGAGAACAAGGTTTAGAAGGAATCCGTGCTCTTGGTTTGTCTGGAATACTCTGGATTTTTTGCGGGGTGGGAACACACTTTTCTCCTCTGTGGCTTTTTTTTATTTTTTTTTTTTACTTGAAACATGTGGCGAGTAAAATAAATCGTGAATCTGCGACTGGTCTGCTTTCTGGCTCTATGTGAGCCTCTGACGCAGGCTTCGTCTTGTGCTCAGTGAAAGTTTACATGGGAAGATGGAAGCCAGAGCATGAAGGTGGATGGAGACTGAAATTACACTCAGAGAACAAAGACAATCTGCAGCTGCTCCGTTAGAGTCTGGCAACACATGTGATGTATGTTGAAAATATTTCACTTGGACAGAATATAGTCGGGATTCTTTCCTTCCACCGTTACCTCTCCTTTGTTATGCGCTGCATTGAGCAACCAGTCTGGAGCGCTGAGCCATCTTTCTGTCAGGCTGACAGACAGCTGAGGTTAATCGTTGCCCTCCTTGATGTTGGCAGTGCAATGGAAGAATCAGACTCAAACAGGCTATTCTTGCTCATTTTCACCATTGTTTTTGTAAACATGTGTACCTTTAGAAATACAACTGAATGATGGTTTTCCTCATCAATCAATCTGCTGATTTATCAGTCATTATTCACTGTGTATATGAAATGTTAACAAGCTGTAAAAAAAAAAAAAAAAAAAAAGCCCAAGCTTAGCTCAAAACTCAAAGATATTTATACATATTTATTGAACAATTATATAAACAGCAAAATCTCACATTTGAGAGCTGAAACCAGCAGCTGTGACAGTTTTGTATAAGCTGCAACTAAGAATTGGCTCTGTGTGACTTCCCACCACCATCTGCTGATCATAAGCAGCAGCAGCAGCAGCATGATAAAAGCAAAATCACCTGCAGAGAAAAGAAAACATTCAAGTCAATTAATCAACTAGCAGTCAAAAACTCCATTGGGCACCTTTAACTGTGGTCAAATAAACACTGATTTGTTTTATTCTGAAACAATAATTAATTTGCCCATATAAATTACAACTATTAACAAAAAAATAACAAAAAAAACAAAAACATATCGAGCACTTTGGCCTCTTTAAGAGCTTTTCCTTAATTAATAAAATTAAAGGTTCAATAGCATAAGAGTGAGCAGGCTGGCTCATGTCTTGCTATTTGAACTTTAGTTGATGACTAATCTTGTCACAGATTGTGTCTAGTCGATGCATACTGTGTGCAACCGTGCAACTCTGTTTTAATGAAAAATATACAGTGTTTTGGTTAGTGTGTTAGTGTTTTGTCAATAGATCTCTGTATTATGTTGCAGGATAAGATTTTTCTCATATATTATTGCTTGAAATTATTGAGATTAACATTGAACATGAAAAGTTAACAGGAGTGTTTTTTACATACTAAAAATATACTAAAAATGAAGAATACGTTATGCACATATCAGCTCTGCATGTTGCACTGACTTAATCTTGTGGGGTTGATGATTTTACAATAACTAATCTGAGTTTACTATTTGTTAACACTTTTTTTTTTTGCTTTTTGTCATCTCAAAAAAAAAAAAACAACAACAAAAAAAAACAACAACCCTGTCAATTATTAGTATCTTTTTACATCTTAATGAGGAGCAAATTCTTTCAAATGCTCTGTCTGAATGTGTTGTGGCCTTGTGGGTGAGGGGTTAAACAGGACTGAGTGTCATGCCTATCAGGTAACTGTTACCGTGGGCAGCCACTACAAGCATGGAGTGGGAGGAGCTGATTTTTTTCCCTGGCTCCTCCTTCAGCTGGGCCGTGTCCTATAGAAAAGACCCTGGGTGTAAACTACAGCTGTAAGATTCACTCCCCCAAGTCTAACACAAACCACATTGGGGAATGCACACACACACACACACACACACACACACACACACACATGCTCACAATCACTTCCACACACTCTCAGTCATACAAGTCGCTCTAGTCAGTGCTCCTTCCTGTTTTTCACTAGTTCCGTCTTCTCTGGTGCCGTGCTAGTGCTGAGGAGGAAGTCAAGAACACGTTTGCCAAGGAAGAGCCACAATTCTGGTGAAGAGGAAGAGAAGGACCCGCAAGGAGTTATTACAAGGTCTTTGAGGAGGAGGTTGTTGTTGGTGTGGGTTGTGCTGTGACGTTTCACCCCCAGGGCTATCTGCCAGACACCATGGGGGCTTTTAGAGGTGTTGTTGGTGTTGAAAGGGGGCAGAGACATGCTTTTGAAAGAGGACTGACACACTCTTTTGTAAGCACACTCAGTGTATGAGTCGAGGAGCTCCAACCAGACAAACCAGATTTTTCCTGATGGATTTTAGAGGGAGATTCTACCCTGAAGCTCCAGAGACTGCTGAGGAGTAGATGTCACACGCTGAACTCTGTCTGGCTCACACAGCAGTGGGAGAGGAGAGGGGCTTGAAGGAGCATGGAGGCACTGAGAGAGTCTTTTCTGCTTTTGACTTTTCAGATGTCATCGTATAAAAGAGCCACGCTGGACGAGGAGGACCTGGTGGACTCCACCGGTGAAGAAATCTACCCATCTTCCCCCTTGCAGGTAAGCACGCTAAAAATAAACACTATCAGCAACAAATCGTTATACAACACACTGATGAATAGACAGGCATTTAAAGGGTCACGCCTTATGAAACAAAACAAAACTTTTGTTTGGATGAAATCTCAAAAACTTGAAAGAAAAAGAAAGGCCAGACACTAACAGGCAAAAACAGTGTTTTTTTCATGCACTGATCAATTTTGAGATTTTGGGCTATTTTTCTTCCTTAACATGTATTCTTTCAGAAATGTCAAAAGAAATGGTAGAAAATCCACATTGAGGTGGTTATTTTACTTCATTTTGTCTCTTTCGTCGGTAGATTTCTCCTAAATTCACCAAAAGTTAACAGCTACTGTGACATACTGTGCTGTGTCTGTTGTCTGACCCAGGTCATGTCAGGTATCATTGTAAAGCTCTCTCTCTCCTGAACAATGATGTAGGCTCAAAAAATTGTATCATCATCCATATCCGCAACCAATTGTAAAAGTATGATTTACATTAACAATCTATGGAATTTTACAGTACAAGTCTTTAAAGGCCGTTTTCTCAAAATGAGACTCTGAACCTGAAATCTCCACTTCAGCAGCACTTGGAGACACCAAACCTTCCAGTTTTATTCTCATCAATATTCTGAAGGTTTTTACAGAGGGGATTGTTGATATATCATTCACAGCCTGATTTATACAACATTTTATTCCTAAAAACAGGGCGAAATTTGTGACAGTATTTTCTCATTTACAGAGTGATAAAAAGAGATATCCAAAATCCCCTCTGTAAAAACTTCTGACTCTAATATGTCAACAAAATAAAACAAGAATTTTGAAAGTGGCTTTATCCATTTTTCAGATTTCGGTTCTGGAAATGTATGCAAATTATCACATATTTCATCAGATATTTCCTCATTTACATATTTAAACATAAAATTTGACAAAATTTGTAATACAAAAAATATTTCTCTTAATCTAAGTGATAAACTTGGGACGTTTCATGGTGATACATGTTATTTAAAATGTTTACCTTATTCACCTGTAGTGTCTCCCCTTTAAAAAGGGTTAAATTTCATATCAGCGTCTACCAATTCTGTGATTTTGTAGTTGATGTTTTGTCACAATGTCACAACTAAGGCATGTGGTTATAAATCCAGCTCAACTCATGAGGAGCAATTCAAATAAAGGTGAAAAGCATTTTTACAATGTCACTTCAAGATGCCTCAGCTCAATCTAATAACCGTCTCTGTTGAAACAAACAGAGCCTGGTGTAATGAGATCGTCTCTGGGCTCCTGCTGTTATAAGCCTTAATGACACATTACAGAGGTCAAACTGCTTAACAGACACCTCGGGTTGCACTGTGAGGTTTAACCTGGGATGAGTCGCTTAATCATTGTATTGGTTTTACTGCCAATAAAATCATTCCAGGTGAGATAAAAGATGGAATTATGGGATGTTGATGAGTGTTATGTGGGTCTGTATATGGCATGGAAATCCTATCGTTAAAATGTGCACTGTTAGCGTGAAGAGTCACAAGTCCAGCTATCATTTCAGCAAATTGGAGTCAAATTTTGTCAACAGTGATACAATACACTAAAGCAAACATTCACTTTTTTTCATCTTACTGTGAGATGTAAATATTTAGCAAGTTTGCCAAGTTTTATTTTTTTCAAAAAATCCCTCTGAACCCAAAGACAGACCTGACAGTTTACAAGTATGTGATACACGTGATTAAAATTCTTCGTGTGTATGAGGATATAGTCTGAAATATTTGTAAAAGGAGTCTTTTTTTTCACAGTTTCCTAGTATAAAAATGTTGATGTTGTTGTATTCCTATACTGTCTGCATGTAGACTTGCACAAGTAGTGTGTTTTCTGTTCCTGTACTGGTATGATTTTAAAAATGGCATGATAAATAAGGGTTGTGTTAGTCTTTTATAGACGGTCGGGGACCTTACTTCAACTTGAGAGCCTCAGAACAAAGACCTGAGATTTCATTCTTCAGATGTTTTGTTTGACCTGGAATACACCTGAGGAGTTCAGACAGAGTTCTTGAATTTAAGGCTTTAACATGATTCTGCCTTAATCTTTTCTTTTCTTTTTTTTTTCTTTGTGCTTTTTAAGGTAATAAGCTGTGGTTTCCAACTGACTGTGATAAACTGCAGTTGGAAAGTTCACTGGTTTGGCTGTGGGATTCTCTCAATTACACTCAGAAACCCTGTTAAGGTCCAAACCAACCAAACATGCTGAGCTGCTGGGATTAAGAAGCCACTGTGGCTTTGGCATTGGCTTTGGTCACATTTAGTCTTGACTGCTGAACTCTCATCTAAGCTAATAGCAGTAAATCGGATCCTTACATATACACTTCGGGGGTAATTGACTACCATGGGATATATGTGAGGTCCAAGAACTGGCATTTATTTGCAGCGGGGATAGTCAAAAGTCTGGCCAGAGTAATAATGTGGCCTGAGAAAGATTTGTGAGTGGCCTCTGGAATCATTCCTGTAGGTAATAAATTCTCTTGGCAGCCTCAACTGAAGCATCATTCAGTAGCAAAACTGGAAGAGCAAGGCGTGCTGTTGTAAGATCCAGTGCACCAGTCAGTGATTCAAAACCAAATTTTAAATCACCAACCACAAAGGCCGGGTCTTCCTCTAAACTGTAAATTCTTGTATGTTGATTGTCTGCGAGGTTTTGTGCTATTTAAAGGGACAACGAGGGGTTGTCGGCTCGACCAGCATTTCCGCCTCCACTAATAATAACAAAATAACGATAGAGACAAAACAATATATTTATCGAAAATGAGCCCATTAACAAGTGTGGGTAGCGTAGATTCATCCACATTAACGTGAGACTTTTTTTTATAACCAAATAGAAACTCCTCGTTGTCCCTTTTACCTGTGACTTCTGTTTGCTGTGCTTGGTCGACTTCCTCACCCTTTACAGGTGAACTGTAAAAGCAATCAGATATGGTTGAAACAGGATTGTTTTGCCAACCTGGGTCGAAAGAGAAATATGTCTGTAGGTGTGCATGTTAAATCAGACACACGGAAACAAAAGAAGAATGCTTCACCAAGGCTTGAAGGGGCGTGACAGAAAACACTATTGTGCTTTGAAACCAAACCTGTCATCACATCTCTGAGGAGCTGTTTGACTATTCACAGTATTTTCCAGTTCAGCATGGTAACATTGTTACATGCCTGCATTTATGTATCATAAAGCTGATTTTATAAGATAAAGTCATTCTGTGTCTATTAACAACACAAACCTTGTGAGAATAGTTTTATTCAGCTTCGATTGGACTGAATAAAGCACTCAACGTTGTTATGTTCTTCCTGTTTGTTCATGCAGGTGACTCTACTGCGCGCTCGTAGTCACACATGCTGTCCACACAGGACACAAAGAGAGAAGAGGGTGCTGTTTTTAGTGTGTGTGGTGTCAGTGGGCCTGTTCATATCTCTCATCACAACTGGGGTCTTCTACAAACAGAGTGAGTGCAAAGATCTATTTAAACTCTCTACCACTGCAACATGTACTGAGAAACACATGTGCTCGCTGCCGGGAAGTAGGGCAACCAGATGACTACAGAAAAATTCTCTTTCATATGTCCTATTTATTCTTATACAAAAGTTTTTTTGAAAAACAAAACAAACCTAGTCTGGCTAATCTAAAATAAAAAGGAAAACACACGCGCACACACACAAAATGGAGAGAGGCTTAAGGAGGTAATTCAGCAATTTGGGACACATGCTTTTCTGATTTCTTGCTGCAAGTCAGATGAGAAAATTGGTACCAGTTTTATGTATTTGTGGGAAACAAAAAGCTAGCCTTGCACCATAACTAAACCAGCCTTTTTATGTGAGAGACTACCTTCTGGACAGAAAACTGTTGCTTGTAGACTTTGTTGTTTGGACGGAATAAATAAACCAGATACAGTGTGCTAATGAGTGAGCTCTTGGGGTGGATTTAGTTACCTCTGGACAGAGCCAGGCTGTTTTGCCCTAGTTTCCAGTCTTTTGTGTTGGAACAAGCTGGTGGCTTCAGCTTCATACAGATATTAGAGCGGTCCTGATCTTTTCATCCAACTCTGCGCAAGTGGGTGAGAAAGGGAATAAGAATATATTCCAACAATGTCAAGATGGCCTTGTAATATAATTTTTTGCCTATAATGGTAACCAATCATCCCATCATCAATCCAAAACAGGCACGCAGGTCTCTTCACATGAAGACTGAAAATTAAAATGTCAAAACAGCAAATGTTTTTTTTTCCCAAAATTGTGACCAAATGTTGAGAATCAGTTCTGTTCCCATCATTAAAGCTGGTTTTACATGTTTTAGAAATGATTGGATGTCCTCTAGGCATCTGAAAATAGACAAGTGTGTGGGGAAGTGTAAATGACATACTAATATATTATAATAGAAAATATATCACCAGGCTATCACAAGCTGATTTTGTCAAAACATGTGTGGTTTTACCTGAAAGGCAGAAGACAGGTTCAAAAAGGACATCTGAGTCCTGAGAGGCTTTGAAGTACAGAGCAGAGCTGTACCATCTAATGCAGCATGTGCAATTTCTTTTTTAAACCTAAACCACACCTTCGGCTAAGCTGCCTAAAAACAACTTAAATCTCTCCCTTGAGCTTGTTCATTATGGAAAAGGGGCTTGTGGATTTAGCATCACATCCAGGCGACGTTTCATCTGTGTTGGTTTCCTCAAATTTACCATGGGAAACTTAATGCCATTTCCTCCTATTCAGAGCCGCATGGCAGACCACACTTTGAAATAATAAAAGGAACAAGGATGAATTCTCCTCAGGGTGCTAACCTAATCATTGCTCGTAACTTTGTCTCCGTCTTTGTCTCACATCCTTATTTAGGCAGGTAGAGAAACTCTGTATAGCAGGTCAACTATTGAAGTTGAGCTGCACCCTGGAATTGCACTATGCTTACACTTCTCTAAACATTCAAGGGTTTCTAAAGCCCTTCCTGTTAAACAGCTTTAGTATTAAGAGGTAACACAGAGCAGCCAAAAACCCCTGAGCTGCCCCTCTAGGTGTTTCCTCCTACTATGATTCTAGAGAGAGTGAACACAATGTTTGTTCTTGGAAAAAAAGTATCTTTGGAAATCACATTGAAGCACTAACACAAGCCAAGGAGCAGTGGCATATAAACCCTTTCAAACAAGGTTGATTGACTCTAACTCTACCCCTGAATAATTCAGTTGAAGTCATCCAAGCTCCTTCACTCGCATTTGTTAATCTGTTGTCTACTGATTAATCAGCCAACAGTATGTGACGTTGCTTCTCATAAACACCAGATCAACTGTCACACTTCAGCTAATTATTTACAAAGGATTTTGACATGCAGGAATATTCCCCCCAGGCTGCATATCTTGGCTATGACCTCTTATAAGGTAATAGTTTCCAGATGGTCTGGAAATCTGCGTGCATATTTGGTTGTCCTACTGTGAAGTATTTTCAGATTCAACACTCAAAAAAAAACATCTTTTACTTTTATCTAGAAAGCGTTTACTGCACCAGAGACCTGATAGAGTCGAGCTATGTAAAATTAAATGTGATCTCTTTTTAAAAATCTTTCCCCGGTACAGCTCACCCTGGGTTGTGCTTAACGGAGCCATGCATTACTGTGGCCAGTGCAGTAATAGGAGCCCTGGACCGGTCTGTTGACCCCTGCCATGATTTTTACAACTTTGCATGTGGCGGCTGGGTGAAGAACAACCCCCTCCCTGATGGCAAGTCACGCTCGGGACCTTTCAGCAACCTCTGGGAGCACAACATGCTTGTGATGAAGCGTTTACTAGGTAAGGGTGATGTCCTCAGCTGCCTTCACCGCAGAAGAAAGGTGTAATGTGTCAAGTTTGTGACAAATCTTTCCTACACCGGGGCGATACTGCTTGTTTTTTATTTAATGTATCTTATGTCTGTATTCTGGTAGAAAACAAGACGATGAAAGGTCTGAGTAAAGCTGAGGAAAAGGCCCAGCGATATTATCAAGCCTGCATGAATGAGACCAAGATTGAGGAATTAGGAGCTAAGCCCTTACAGGAGCTAATCACCCAGGTATTCTTATTTCCCAAAGCAATCAAACATCACACATTCATCATTTCAGCACCCCCCTCCCTCCTATTCATCATCAGTCTCTGAGCTTCTGCTTAAACCTTGTCTGTCTCAGATAGGGGGGTGGGCCCTGACCGGACCCTGGGACAAGGACAACTTCCAGGAAGTTTTGAGAATAGTGTCAGCCAACTACCGCACCTCACCTTTCTTCACCGTGTTCGTCAGCACAGACTCCAAAAACTCCAACAGTAACATCATCCAGGTGAGAGGATCCATTAGGCTTTAATAAGCTTGATTGATTTGAACAATTCCATGTAACTACATGTACTTATCTATTATCACATCCCACTCATTGCAACGCACTTACAACAACATTTTAAAATCTTGCAAGCAGCAGCTGCTATAGGTTTCCCGAAAGGGGATAGATGTTATCTTGACTGAGATCCTGGACATGATCTGCTCATTATCATAGTGGTTTTTAGATTCACACTGGCACTTTAGCATGAGAGTTGATTCCATTGTAGGGTGTCTTGAGACCGTAACAAATGGTAAAGATAGTATCTTTTGGAGAGCTGCTGCTTTTAGCCTGCATGCTTGCAACACAGGAATGAAAACACAAGGTCGTTTGTCAGTACGGAAAAGGAGCCAGAGCTGAAAGTCACAGGATATTTCTCTTGACTCCAGGTGGATCAGTCCAGCCTGGGACTGCCTTCACGAGATTACTACCTCAACAAAACAGCAAACGAAAAGGTACAGTGAACAAATAGTTTTCAGCGTTCTGCCCTAATGACATGGACACAGTTGGATGCAGCTGAGAACAAAAAACAATTAAGTTAGAGTTTGGGAAGATCCAAAGGTCCATTACTCATTTGCAAAGTCAAGAAATATTAAAAGAGAAGTATTTCAGCTTCAGGGGAAAGACTCAGCCTTGTTGGTCATATTTGCATAGTTTAGGATTACTTTCCTAATTGAATTTTATTACACACACAAACACCACCCCCACCTCACTGGTCTATTTGGACTTTGCAGTATCTGACGGCATACCTCCACTTCCTAACGGAGTTGGGTGTTCTTCTGGGTGGCTCAGAGGAGACGTCTCGGGCCATCATGGAAGAGATCGTAGACTTTGAAACCACTCTGGCCAACATCACGGTTCCCCAAGAGGAGAGGAGGGATGAAGAGCTCATCTACAATAAGATGGAGGCCAAGGACCTGAAAGTGAGACTCTCCTGCATTCATACTGTCAGCTTTGATAAAAAGAACAGGAGTGAAAGATAGTGCTTAACAAAATCCTGACTTTCATATCGCTATAACAAAGGAGGTGGAAAGTTGCGCTGTCTCAACATTTTGTTTTTGTGTGTGCAGAATCTGGCTTCTGCAGTGGACTGGATGCCGTACCTCACTGAAGTGTTTGCTCCTGTGCCGATCAACGAGACGGAGCCGGTGGTAGTTTATGCCAAAGAATACCTCCAGAAAGTTTCTGACCTCATAACTAACACAAATAAAAGGTCAGACACTATGTAAAACTCAATCAGAACAGAGGAGCCAGACTCCTGCACTGTTTATGTCTTACATAAACTGTATAAGCATCCACCGTCTAACTGAAAGGAACAATTGTATGCAAAAAAAAAAAATCAATTCATTGTTTTTTTTTTTGTAGCCTCCTCAACAATTACATGATAATGAAGGTGGTGAGGAAGATGGTTTCCATTTTGGACCAGAAGTTCCAGGATTCTGAGCAACGCTTCCTCGAGGTCATGTACGGAACCAAAAAGGTAAGAGAGGAAGAGTTCGGCCTTTTTAAAAACACTCGTATCCAGCGTGGCACACATAGATTTAAACACAGAGGGAGGATTAATCAGATACAAATAAAGTAAAACAGAATCCTGTACATGTTTGAACTGCAGATAGATTTTCATCCAGATGTATTTTTAGCATGTGTATCGTGTACAGTGATCTCCACTGCTGCTTTGTCATCGTTTTAATGCTTTTTGACTTGAAACAACAGTTAAATCATAAAAAAAGAATAATAGAAAAAGTCCTATTGGGTCCAGTATATGTAGGCTTTGTAGAGGTCCATTATATGCTGGCAGAGGAAATGGCCCAAAGCCAAACAGCTGGGTTAGACAGCTTTTCACTTGAACTCTTGTTCTTGTGTTTGATACTCAACAGAGGATCCATCCGTAGTGGACGCAGATAAAGGAAAACTGGCACAGAAAGAGAAACAGCATTTTCCCCTCAAAGTGACAGGACTTGTAAATTGCCAACCAGTTATTTCTGTCAGTTCTCTCTTGCAACCTGACTATTAAACTTTGTGTAAACAAAAACCTCTTTTCCTTAACTGGAATAAGAGGTTTCACGGCTAAATGTCTGCTGGGGACACCTGCAGTACAATAAAGTGAAAACAATTCCCTTTGTGGAGATTTAAAAATCACATTTCAAAAATGTATTTGCAGCACGTCTCTCTCTAGGAACAGTGACTTGGTTACTCTAGATAATGCACCAACCTCACCTCACTGTGGACAGCTCATGGGAACTTGCCCCAGCAGACAAGGGTATTGGCCAAGGTTTTTTTTTTTTTTATTGCCGTGGATGCAGGAATCTGTGAGACAAATGTCATTGGCGCAGTGACTTTTGTAAATTTGGTGAACTGATCCTTTAATCAGGCACGCAGCTGAGGATGTCCAGACTTTAATCCCTGTCGGTCTCAGAGTTGACTCTGCAGTAAGTTGTACTTCCTTCTCACTGGACAACTGTTTGACGGAGGCTCCAGTGACCACAGCTCTTATCTGAGCAGGATCCTGTTTCCTCTGCCTTGTTTTCCACTTGGGTCAGGCTGTAAAAACAATTCAAAACTTTCTGTGTGTCTCTTTGTGTATCTGCTTAATGTGAGAGTGCAGCTGTGTCTCTTTTTCCATCTGTGCCTACTGTATGCGCCTGAGTAGATTTTACAACTTTGCTTGCTCAGAATACATCTCACTTCCTCACTGTGACCTTCATTTTTATCTCTGTATACATGCAGCTTCTCATCCTTGTCCTTCCTTTCACCTGATAATAACTTTTGTCATATAGGGACATTTCTCTGAACCCACGGTCAGTGAATTAGCTTGTTGCGTGTGATGTTTTCATTATGAAATTAGTATGTAAAATCACTGTTTTAAGTCACACGGAGCGTTGTGTTGTGCCACAAACCTAAGCTTTTTAAATTAGCATTTTTTTTTTTAACCAATGAAATCACTCCTCTCCGTCATTCACCTCCACTTCCCCAGCTGCTGCTGCTGTTGTGGTTTGTGGTTGGATTGCATAACTTCAGTTTTCAGTGTAAATTTGCCTGGAGTTGGCATGTTCATGTCCTCTTGTTGACATTTTGTCTGCAAAAAAAAACAAAAACACACCACACTACTCAGTCCTTTCCGAGGAACACTGTGTGTCTCCCAGGCCGCAGAGGGATAACAGCTCAGCTTTGCTGCACAAGCAGGGGGGGCACGGAGGTCATGGATTTCTCAAGATCACCTGCCATTTTCTCCCATCTTCTGTCTAGTGTTGATTTTCTTTCTTGGATGAAACTGTAGAACAATGGCCCTTTTGTATTTACCAGTTAATGTATTAATTCAAGTTTCAAATTTTTATGTATTAGTGTATATCAAATCAAAAAACTCTGCTGACATTTGAATTGCATTGTCTTTATTTTTTTTTATTTCAACATTCACTGATAAGGCAAAATTGTTCAGACAAGATACTGGTTTTAATGTTGTGAGTCCTGTTTAGTAAATACATTTTATGTCTATCCTTATCTTGTGGTCTCAGACTTTTGGACACCACTGTATCTTTTGTACATGTACCACGACATTTAAACCAGCAACCAGTGTAAACTAAGAGCGGAGACATTCAACTTGATGTGGAGAGAAAATCACAGCCGATTTCCCAGCATGTGATTGTCTCAGCAGGAGTATTCTCATTATATCACTTTTACTTCCCTATTATTTCACAATCACTATTGTTTTTTCCACCTATCCTGGAGTCCCATGGCTGAATGCACGTTCATCTGGGTTAGTCATGTTCATTCTGGGAAATATAGGAAGTGACTAATTGAAACCGACAACGTGGGCTGACACACTTGGGAATAAAAGCCACATTCCCATTACATTAATGACTGAACCGTGTAAGAGAATATGAGGATGTATTGTATACAGAACATGACCTTATGTGTTTATTTGATGTTGCAGAGCTGCACTCCACGATGGAAGCTGTGTGTCAGTGACACTGACAGCGCTCTGGGCTTTGCTCTTGGAGCCATGTTTGTCAAAGCCACCTTTTCTGAGGACAGCAAGGCTACTGTAAGTTTTTTAAAGTCCTTTCTCAGACATTACATTAAGCTGCTCCTCCTGCTGTGTCAGATGATGATGTCTCTGACTTGCCTCTGTCTCTATTGTGCTTCAGGCTGAAAACATGGTTGGAGAAATTAAATGGGCGTTTGAGGACGGCCTGAAGGACGTGAGATGGATGGACGCAGAAACGAAGAAAGCAGCAAAGGAAAAGGTGGGAGGTCTGAAATGAGTGGACCACTTGAACTGTCTCTGTGCTGAAGAAACGCTGCACTGCCACCTGGTGTGAAAATGTGTCGTTTACAGTTTTGTTTTTTTTTCATGTCAACTTGCACAGGCAGATGCAATATACAACATGGTTGGATATCCAGAATTCATCATGAACGCCACAAAGCTGGACAAAGTCTTCAATGATGTGGGTGAATGTGGAACTGTGCCATATACCCAAAACAACACTGTCACATTTCTTTATGGCAAAATCTCCCATTTTGCTTCATTAAAACCCTGGATTATTCTCCTCTCTTGTAGTTTGAGGTCGTGTCAGAGCTCTACTTCCAAAATGTCATGCAGTACTACAACTTTTCAGCCAGAGTGACTGCGGACCAGCTGAGGAAAACTCCCAACAGAAACCAGTGAGTTCTCCCTTTAACCCTCTTCCCCAGCCCCCCTCTTGCCAGAGAGAAGGTTGCACGCTCTGATGGGAACACATTCCCATTATACTGACTCAGCAGAGTACTGCTTCCATCCACAAATGTTCCTAGGCAACCAACTTCTCTCCGCTGAACTGATCCTTGTCTCTAATTAGGCTATATGGGGGGAGGAGGGGCAGATCTGGGTCCACACACGCCATCCAAACTGATCTGTAGTCAGCCTGGCACAGTCGACCAGGCAGAATCAATATTCCGAATTCGTTGTGACCTTGATGTCCGCTTGGATCTCTGTTCCTTGTTTTTACAGATGGAGCATGACCCCACCAACAGTGAATGCATATTACAACCCAACCAAGAATGAGATGGTTCTGCCTGCAGGAATCCTTCAGGCTCCGTTCTATAGTCGATCCTGGCCCAAGTATGTCTTTTACTTGCCCCCTCAAGTTCACAAAATCACATTTGAAAGATTTTATCGGAATAGAACAGACAACAACTTCAGTGTTCACCAGAATGGAAAATTGTGACACCAGAAAAAAGTTCACAATTCTGCCCCTATAAACATAAAGAGGTTTTTCTTCTCTTATCTTTCCCGCTATTCATGCTGGCTATTGAGAAATCCACTGATTATATAGACTTCCAATATTAAAGATAAAAGAAAGAATCATTCAGTGCAGCAAAGTCTAATGTTTTTTTTTTAGTAGAGAATGTCTGCATTTTGTCTTTGTTGCTCTGCTGCAGCTCAGCTCTGTGATGTACAGTAGATATAGCCTGGCCATGGGACTGAACAGCCATTGTGTCTCTATATCCAAAAATTTCCTAATAATGACAAAACTCCAAAAAGTCATTGCACCACGGTCTGGAAATGACTTTGTCTTATGACCAGATTAGACAAGATCCACTAATACACCACATCTGCCTAAAGGTGCTGGTTGGCAGACTCTGTTAACTTCAGACAGAACCAGGCTAGCTGCTTCTCTTTCTAGATTCTATGCTAAGCTTCATATTGAATGAACAGACATCACTCTACTAAGCATGTTTCCCAAAATTCAAATGTACTCACAAATATCAAAAAGTTATAATCCAGGTTGAATTGGTGCTCAACTTTCTAATGGTTTAAAATGATCTGCTTGTCCACTCTTGTGAAATTGATTATCTTAGCCCCGAAAGAAGCTAAGAATTTAGCTCAAAGATTTACAGTTCACAAAATGAACACATTTTGGTGGTTAAATGTCAACTGTCAAGGTCACTGTGACTTCATAAAGTTGTTGTTTTTTTTTTTTGCAAATCCAGACACTAATTACGACACAATTTAACATCTAACAAGATAAGTTAATGAAGTGATTATATTTTATATGCAAATGGTCAAAGGTCAAGTTCACTGAGACATTGTTATGTTCTGCAAAAAGACTTCTGGCCATTATTCATTGCTGTAACTCAGGAAGGGGAGATTGGGATCGTATTTCCTGAAAACTGGATGGTTGGTGGAGGCAAACAACCGCAGTGTGGTAATTCCAGTTTTTTTTTTTTTTTTTTTTAATGTTCTCCAGAGCTCTTAACTTCGGTGGAATAGGCGTGGTTATGGGACATGAGCTGACGCATGCTTTTGATGACCAAGGTGGTTAAATGGCTTTCTCTTTTTTTAATATGTACATTTCAGAGAATGACAATTATCATGGCCCTTGTAAAACACAAATGTTTTAAGGCACAACTTGGCAGTGAAGACAGTTTTGTTTCACCCTTTAATTCAACCAGGGAGAGAATATGACAAGGATGGAAACCTGCGTCCCTGGTGGAAGAACTCTTCTGTGGAGGCCTTCAAGAAGCAGACCCAGTGTATGGTTGAGCAGTACGGAAATTACAGCATCAACAAGGAGCCCTTGAATGGAAGACACACTCTAGGAGAAAACATTGCTGACAACGGTGGACTGAAAGCTGCCTACAAGGTCTGATATCAGATAGAAAGCAGCCCTCACCCTGAATATTTTCTGTCTGCGAGGAGGAGGAGGAATTGAACATGAGGGAAATAGCTTTCTGTCACTGATGTAAACAAACAGCTTACTTCTGGGGCAAAGGGTCGTTTATATTATTATGTAAAGTTCAGAGTGTTACTCTCCATGTTCCCAGAGCAACACTGGCAGATTGCATGTTTGCAAGGTTGTTTAACTATAACACAGATTAATCCCAAGCATTAGTCGTCATTTCTCGAGGTTGTTTTGGGTCACGTTCATTTGTCTGTATTGGAAAAGCAGTTTGTTTGGTTTACAGTGAAGCCTGGAAATGCAACAGGTGGTTATAAGTGGCCTTGTCAGCCTCTGGTTACTTCTTCACATGCACACATTCTTTCCATGTAATGAAAGGTCATAGGCGATGAGGCAGAGTAGAAAATCACATGGTATATGTTAACACTTGGGAAAATCGTAGAGGGCCTTTAGGTTGATCTTTTGTTTTCTTTGGTCTGCAATACTGCATACCTTTTCATGTGCAAAGCAAAACAGTGATTGCATGTGTGTAACGTGATCATTCATCTGTTCTTGGAAGGCCTACGTGAACTGGATCGAAAAGAACGGCGAGGAGGCCACACTGCCTGCCCTGGGAATGACCAACCACCAGCTGTTTTTTGTAGGATTTGCCCAGGTTCGTATCATCCCCTCCAGACATGCTTGTGAATATGAAAATATTCTGTTTGGTACAATAACTTCTTTCCATTTTCTTCCACAAAGAAATTCATGAGCTTGTTCAAAATTGAAAATAGATCTCCTCCTCCTCCCTTACTGACATACATACATACAAAATGTTGCTCATGTGTACAACTGAAAACATCCCTCTAGTGTCAGTCTCTGCAAATGCATCATTCTGCACAGTGAAGCTCAAACATCCCAGTCAAAGAACAAGAAGAACTAGAATTTGTCACCATTGATGGATGAAGTCTTGAGTAATGGCATGGCAAATAAGAAAAAAGGATGAGCTGTGGAGATACTGCATTCACAATACCAAAATCATATTTTGTAAGCACCTAACCCGCGATCTATAAAATTTGATCCTTCAGTCCTTCCTGGATTACCTTAAAAACAACAGAAGCTTTAATGCCAAATTCTTAACTCTCCTAATTCTCTTCACAGAAATCAGCAAATTATTTTGAAGGACCATGTGGAAAAGTCAGTCTCTGTTATTGTGTCTGTTTCTCCTGCAGGTCTGGTGCTCTGTCAGGACACCTGAGAGCTCACATGAGGGCGTAATCACAGATCCTCACAGCCCATCACGATATAGAGTCATCGGCACCGTCTCCAATTCACGGGAATTCTCAAAGCACTTTGGCTGCAAAGCTGATGCACCTATGAACCCTAAACACAAGTGTGAGCTTTGGTGAGCTTGTGTCAGTTTGGTGCTGTTCATCAGCAAGGAGTGAAATGGACATTGAGGGAAAATAGCCAGAGATACTGGCAAAGTCTGTCTGGACTGGGAAAACCACTGAAACTCCCAGCATCTTACCACTTAATTCTTACCAGGCTCCTCATCAGGATAAACTGTGCCTGTTCTGTTTGGAGGATTGTATTATTTAGTGCTTCTCCACAAGGGCTGTTGGCTTAGCAAACAGCTGTCCCCAAACTCTGAGGTTAGATGTAGCTATCAATGTGCTTTTAGAACACTGGAAACCCAATAGATGGTTATAAAAATTGGGGGAACCAAACACCCTTTTTGTCACATAATGTGACGAAGAAGCAATTTTTTTTCTTCTTGTAACTCTTCACTGTGCTTGGATCTGCTCCAGTTTATGTTTACTGTATTATTTATGATCACAAAGTTTTATATGACAGTAAACCCAGACACAGGATTTTTAACCTCATGGAAGATGAAACTCCGGGTAACATGAGGACAGTTTTAAGAATGGGCTTAAATATATTTTAATACTACAACAATAGAAATAGAGATATCTCAGTCACATATGTTGTCCAGTCTGCTCGAAGTTATATTTTATGGAGATTCTTATGTGATATTTGTGTATAAAAACAAAGCAATCGTTGGTTATGTCCCATTGTTGGCTTTTCACCTCTGTTATTGAAGACGAATACAAATCAGATACAGTATGAAAACGTTCAGAAATTCACAGCATTAAATGGAAGCATCAGCTGTTCATGTTTTTTTCACTCAGAACTTGGTCACTAGGCTAAGCCATGATGTGCCATACCTGTTTTTATGAATAAGAGTTCATCACATTATTTTGATAATAAAACCAGTCTAAAAACACCTTCGTCTAATCTCTGCACTTTGTTCAGTTGTTTGAAATCTCATTTTCTGACATACACATGTTTGTCATACAGAATCACTGTCTCAGATTATTATAATCAAGGATGTTTGGGTTGAATACCTGTGGTGTCAAATGATTAAGTCAGCATTATACAACTATATAGCTGTATACATTTTGTAAATAAAAAAAAAGATTACAAAAACATAATTCTGGTTACAAACCAACCAACAAATACATCAACAAACAGAAACAGGTGATGTTAATGGTAGGTAGATTATCACTGAGTTATGGATGCGAAGCAGCTGCATGAACTCTAGATGGCGCTACATTCACAGTCCTTGGTATCTTTTGCAGCTGGCGCAGAATACAAGCCTAAAAACTATTGGTGTTTATTTACTATGCTCCCGTAACTTGTGGACTTCACAGCCACAATTTTCAAAAGTAAAAAACAAAAAACTAAAACCCAATAACAAAAAACAGTGTTCCGTATAAATTATAAATGATTTTTAAAAAATGCTTCGAATATCTGAATTTGACTGAAGGTTAGTGGATCAGCCGAGCGATTCCGTAACTGGCCGAGAATTGCCGAATCATCTGTCCTGCCCGGACTGCTGGAAGTGGCCGCAACGCCATGTTGGCGAAGTCTCTCATCTCTGTGAGAAAAAAATGATAGAAAACATACTTGTCGAGAAGAAAAGGTAGATCGCCGAGGGAGGCTGAAGATCGTGGCGATTATTTCTTTTGAGAGAAACGAACCGAGCCGGATCCGCAGAGGTTCCGGACGGGCGAGGGAGGCTAAACCTCCCACCGTCCCCATGAATAGCACCGCTGATCCGAACAGCGACTTTCCATGAAAAAAAGACGTTTGTGTTGCTATTCGAGCTTCGTTATCCCAGTTCGTTAAAGGGATCTGGGGCCTGCTTCAAGAACCTACTACGCTTGCTCTAATGCATGCAAGCTAGGCGTTGTTTGTACCAGTATTTATTAACGTATTGTTTTTATTTGTTGATTTTTTTGCGATGAGTTTACCACCGAAAGTGGTCCCCAAACAAGCCGCTGTCGCAGTTAGCGGACCTGGAAGTGGCCCCTCTCCGTCGAGCCAACTGCGGGCTCCCCTGACCTCCGGGTCCCTGCCGCCGGGAGCCCCAACAGCTCCTCAGCCCGGCGCTGTACCGCCACCTCAGTATCCTTTTGACTTGGGTTACGTGGAAATGGCTTGTGGTTTTATGCAGTTCGCCTCTACTTTTGTGAGTAACACATATTACAGCTTTATTAGTGGTAGATAATAAAGGGCTGGATGCGGGGATGATGGTTTCGTTTGGAGGGAGCTGGGAGGGGAGGGGACAATCAGCTAGCTGAGCATGCTAACGTTAGCCTATGAAGCCGGTTGTCAAAGCTAACGGAAATGTCAGATGTTGTTTCTGGGAGTTGACGCTTCGCTACCACGTCTAGCTGCACCGGTGATTGAAAGCGGGTGTCATTTAACTGCAAGTGGTATAATATGGTAATGATAAACAAACTGACAGCATTTAGTGCAGGAAAGCTCAATTACCGGCGAGCTATCGGGCTTTCCCCCACCGGTTGCCGGCTTTGTTCAGTTATCGCTGTTGGCTAGCAAGGTGCATTAGCTTCGTTACAGAGCCAGGCTGCTAATTAAAGAGCAGGCTCCGTGGTTAGCACAAGTGCACAAGTCAGTGATTTGCAACGTCGCAGAGCAAGGAAAGCATCATGCATTTCACGGTGATGACCACCGGCTTAATGGGGCTAATGCTATTCTGCACAAGGCCCAGCTTGTGAGAACTGCACCTTATGTGCAATGTGCCCATTGCACATAATATTAGCCGGTGGAGGGGTGTTTCTGTGCACCTGGACGGGCCTGTCAGTGCCTGGGCCGGCCGGCCGGCTCCCTCTGGCCCACATAGCCCGCATTGATTAGCAATAATTTAAAAGTAGCTGGTTAGTTTCACGAACCTCTTTACATCTATTTTGACGTTTGCACTTGTATAAAAGAGGTTTGAAATTGCTTCACTGATCATAATTGTGCTGTTGCCCTCTGCCATCACTCGTAGATCTGTCTCCAAATATTGCACACAGTGTCAGCATTTCCTGTCATAGCTTCATGCTGTCACTGCCCCATATCACTCCTTTACCTTTGAGTTAGACCAGCATTACTCTACCCTAGTTTTGGTGAAATGAAGTCACTGGTTATGTCACCTCCTGTTTTATTTACAGCATGGTGGCAGTAGTGTGTGAGAGGATTAGGTTGACGTCTCCTGTCTGTCAGTGGCAGCAGTGGCAGAGGGATGTGTCTTTTGTGATCTGACAGCTTCTGTTGTGGCTTAGCTTTGGGGGTGTGATGATGTCTCAACCTGAATTCCTGCCACCTCTGATCACAGCTGCTCCTGTGTTTCCTGACATCTGCAAGGGGCAGTGAGGAGCTGCTTATGGCAGGTGGCAGTGTGAAACCCCCTTCTCTCCATTACAAGTGTGCTGTGATGCCTTTGCATTTGCGAGTTCGATGAGAACATCAAACAACACAGAAGATAATGGCTCCTTTATCCATTGTGCCGTGCCCTCTTCCGACTCTCCAGGCTTTTTGAAACCACTGTTAAATTTGCTTAGCCTACTTTTAGCTGTGTGATTGCAAGACCCTGTGTCGACTAGTTGAGTACAGAACAGCACGCACTCCATTTACTCAATGAATGTCTTGTGTAAAGGATAGGGATCTATAGCAATAATTTGAATAATGGTAAATATTTCAGTTTTTTAAACTCTTATTTTTTGGTTTCTTGTGATCGCTCTGTCTTGATTAGTGTAACTTAACCATTGCCAAGCCTTAGGGATGATTTTGTGTCACATTATGGGATTTCTGACCCCTTTTTGTGAAATTGTGTCCACTGACACAGTTGGATCAGTGTCCCTGTTAAACCTGTCCCACACATCCATCAGATTGCCATGCAGTGCACTTGCAATTACTTAACGTAGCACATTTTCAAATGTCATTAACAATTAAGAATTAGCCCACCTGTCCAACTTTCATGAAATGAATCACATTCGCATTTGTTGTTGAAAAGTGCTGAAAGGTTGTTCTAAGTATGTGGTATGGTACTTCAGTGACTTTAAAGCCATTTAATAGCGTGATATTGAATGTGGAATGTCTCTTTCAGTGTAATAAGATATGACTTATTGTTTTCATTACATAATCCCTACTGCAGGTGGGGAATTACTTGTAAGAGTGAATTACACTAACATTGAATTAGTCAGTTTATAAAAAAAAATGTAATATCACCCTGCTGGTTGCAGGATCCTGTTTTCTTGACCACAACACTAGACCACACAGCATTTGATCTTCATGTCGGTATGAAAACAGACCGTCTGAAGTGTCACCACTTGTCTGACCTCTCACTCTCCTTAGACTTCAGAGGTCGGGAGAGCAAGGATGCATGTGATTCCTTGTCTGGCCTTGCCCAGTGTATGGGAATTCCCACTCGGGAGGATGTTGGCGTGTGTGATTGTGGAGTCCTGAGATGCACAAGGGTTCAGAGACAGGATGGTGAGGCGTGTAAGTGTATGTATGCATTGTGAGGAGGGGAGGGCGAGGGTGGGTGGGGGGGGGGGGGGGCAGTTTGTTTCTGTTCCTGGTTGCCAGAGAAACAACCGGCGCATGCGTCTGCTGCTGCGCTTGCCAGACAATGGCAGTGCTGCTTAACATTCAGTGCGAGAGGCCAAGGTGGCGCTTCCCACCATCTGCCAACAAAGGCCCAGGTCAGCCAGCCTGCTTCAGCCCTCCCTTCTTTCTTTCCATCCCCCCACAGCTCACCTCATCCCACTGCTGGCCCAGCTGAGGAAAAAACCGGGGGCTTTTCCCCCGTTTTCCCTTGCTCCTCTCTCAGGACACCCCCTCGGCTCTCACGGGACATTACTCTCATCTCTTTTTGAAGTGGCTGACTACTTCTGTCTCATAACTTTGCAAACATTTTTAACTTTTATTGTCCTCATGATTTATGTTTCTGTTTGCTTACATTTTAGCCAACAAAGCCACAGAAGTGTCATGTAACCAGTGAGGCAGACATGCACTCAGTCAGTTAGAAGGTGTAGCGACGTCATGCGTGGACCCAGCTGGGAGGTCACAGCACAGTAGTCCTATATTTCAGGACAGGTGTGTGCAGCCTGCATGAGAAGATATTCTCATGAGTATACTGACTGTGGGATGTTATAAATAAACTGCTGAGTTGTTATGAGCCAGCATGCAGGACTGTTCTTTCCAGAGAGGGAGTGGCCTGTTGAAGAAGACATCCTGCACACTGTTTGAGTTCTGCCAGTGTTGTTTTATCTGAAGAAACATTTACACATTATCACTGATGTGTGTTCTTTTGAATGGGTGCCTGCATTTAGTACAGAAACAGCCTTTTAAAAAAAAAAATCTACCCAGTAACTGGTGAGAAAAAAAGGCGTTTTCTGATTGTAGTCACATTGCTTTTAACTTCTCTCACAGCACTTGATATTAATGATGAACTCCACATTTGGAGTTCCATCCCACCCACACAACGAGGCTGAGTGGAGTTCACAATATTCACAGCTACTTGTCAGGAAGTAGTGCTACAGCTTTTGCCAAAAATGTGTTCATATTTGTGTGAGAGCAAAAACTGATGCTTTGATTTACAAATGCACCAGTGCAATATTGCATGTTGTTCAGTGAGAGGATACATTTGTCTAAAGACACAGCCAGTAATATCCTCATTTCACCTGTGTCTGACAAAACGCAGTTCAGCAACACTTCAGTCAAACACACTCATTTACAAAGCTTGATTTTCAAAGACTCCTGTAATTTGAAGGAGAGCAGACTCGACCTATGCAGATTATAAACTTAACATGAGCACAGACTCTCCAGTGGATGAGTGAAGCCTCTTCTGAACAGGCCATTTGCATGTGTTTTGGTTTGAGGGCACAAAAATGTTGGCTTCTCCATGTTGGCGTCATGTTTTGGACATGACTTTAATCCATATGAACTAGCAACTTGAGAGAGGATTTCAACCTGTAAGTGTCAGAAAGGACATCTTTTTATGTAATATACATTTTTGGGGTATTTCATTAATTTATTTTTATTTTTTATTTTTTATTTTTTTTTGCATTTAATTCCTTAGAGAGATACAGACTGACCACAGCTGACGCAACACTGATTCTGGATGTCTGTAGCCTGGAATGCATTTTCTTCAAGATTTGGTTTGTAAGAGATGAATCCACCAACCAACTATTGTTCATACTGTAGTGAAAGAGCAGTCTCAGCAACAGCAGGCAGGCAGTGAGAGCTTTGTGAGCTCCGCTTTTATCCAACTGTGTGTGTATGTGTGTGTGTGTGTTTGAGAGTGAGAGTGTGTGTGTGTGTGTGTGTGTGTGAGAGAGTGGCCGGTGGGCCAGCAGGGGGAAGGAGGGTTTGTGTCTGCACCATCTGGGCCGTCTCCACTCACTTCCTGTGCCTCCACTCTCAACACTCTGCACTAAGATTTCCAGGTAGACTGCATCATTAAGAAGTGACATGGCGAGCTCCTCTTAGCTTTATTTGAAATGTATATCATATCTATGTGACCCAGGACCTTTTCGCTGTGGCAAAAAAAAAAAAATGCCTGTGTGGAACCATCCGCCTGTGCAAACATCACTATTTGATTTAGGTGTTATTTGTCTACAGAGCAGCTAAGTCAGCAAAACAAGCTCACAGCTCTGACCTGCTCTTGTCTCTTTTTCTTAGATATTTTGAAGTGTTTTGCAGTCAGGGGACAAGGTTGTTCACGATACAGCTGTTTTCCATTAATTTATTCAGTAATAATACGGATTAAAGTTTACTGAGCTGCGTCATCCTCCCCATCACACCCCTGCTATTTGTAAGGCTGTGCCTCCTCTCTTGTCTCCCCCTTTCTCTCCCTCTCTCACACTCAGCGCTTAAGTGGCTTTACAGTAAGCTAATGATGGAAGCGGGAGCAGCAGCAGCTTTTCCCTCCTAAATGTGGCTTACAGGTCACAGTGGGGTCAGGGGTCAGGGGACAAGGAGGAGTGGCTGAAGCGACTTTATGATCTCCTCAGGGAACAGGGGGTCAGCATGGGGCACGTCTGAGGCTGGGGTGCCAGATTTAACAGTATATTAAAACAACGTGTATTGCAACACACCCTGGCCTACCTCAGGAGGTAGTAACCCAGCTGTTTGAAGCAGAAGTGCCTGTGCACAAACCTTTTAATTTCCCCCCAATCTCACTCACTGCGCACCTTCTCGGAGGGTCGGTGTCATTCTGTCCAGCTGGATGTTGCGGTTCCACTTACACTCTCTGAAGCAGTATCCCCGTTGTAAGTCTTGAAGTTGACATTGTGCCTTCCCTCTCTCGTCAAGCAGAAAATTAAATGGAGATCAAACTAATGAATAATGTCTAATTAGCGCGGTCAGCCACTTTCATGGTCGAGCCTGATGCGTGCATGCGAGCTGCGAGGCGTCTGTGCCCAGCTGGTTACCTGCCCCCATGGAGGGCTCCACATAAGTTGTATGTTACCTCTGGGGGAATATTTGTTTCTCCACATGATGATCACAGTTGTTCAAAAAGTGTAATCCGGATAAAAATTATCCAGATTTTGAAATCCCTTTTTTTGCTATCCAGAATCACGTAATCCGTCTTAATTTTATCCCAGTTGTTCAAAGCAAAGTAGAATTGGATCAGTCTGATCCAGATCCAAACTTTTCAAGTTTACCAAATCTGGATAATGAGTGCTCTAGATGGGATGTGCATCACACTGAAGGCTGAATGGTCTGTAAACAACAGGTAGAACAGCAGCATGGGCTCACTCAAAACGGAGTGTATTGTTCTGTGCTCTTTGTTGTTTATTCAATCAATGTCTTTTAAACAGCCAGACTCCATCTGGTTGGGCTGTTAAAATAAAATAAAAATAGCCGATATACAGTACATTAGTGAAATTATGAATATTTCGCCATGTGTTTCAAAATCAAACTTCAAATTTAATTAAATTCAGTTTGGGGAAAGGTTTTTCAGTTGTAGAATATTCAAAAGTTTACTTTATTTACTAATCACTGTTATGGTTTACAAAATTAGGTGCAAAATATAAATCAATAAATGTATATACTACATTATAAATGTTGTTTATTTGATTTAAATCACTTTTTGTTCCTGAAATCCCCCTGAATCCACCCGACTGCTGGGATCAGAATAATCCTCCTACTAAACAGTTTTGAACAACACAAACTGAGGGTTTGATCCAGATGAAAACGAAGATTGGATTATGTGATCTAATCTAATCCGATCTCAGAATCCGTTTTTGGTTTTGAACAATCCATTGTCAAGATTTGATCCAATCCATTATCCAAAATCCAGTCGGATTACCTTTGAACAACTGGAAGTGATGCTCCATCTCAAGCATCAGCGGTGTCTTCACCACCTCTCAGCAGTCAAGCTTAAAATTGCAAAAAGAATAAGCAAAGCAACTTAAACCACAGTGTAGCATCTCTTCATATGTCAGCATGCCATGTTTCACATCTTTGATGTCCAGTTTGCTGGCTAATTATTATGGACGCTCATGTAGCTCCTCATGTTTTGATATCAAAGGACAGATTCCCTTTATCAGCATGTTTTCATGTAGAATGAATTAGCAGAAGGAAAAAAAAACCCACACTGGATCAGTTCTCCAGTTAAATGTGTTTCTTAACTGAAAATATGCAGTAAGATAGCACTGCTAGTTTATGACACAACAACGATCAATCCAATTACATCAGGTGTTCCCTCCTGAAATGACAGAAATCTGCATATGGGCTTTGAGCCATTTAAATAATCTCCTCTTTTTTTCACATTCTGGCTGCTGTTTAAAATGAGATCAAGTCGGCCAAAAAGCCCTGGTAGATTTCTGTCTCGTTTCACCTGATCATTCATGAGTTTGCATGTCCTGCCCTCTGCTGCTGTCGCTGACGACGACCCCCGACCTTCAGCGAGGATTGTTCCTGTTGCTCCGGCAGGTTGAGCCCCGGTTTCACCTGACTACGCCTTGTTCCCAGAGCTCTGTTTACTAGCGGTCATGTAGAGCAGACAGATCGGGTTGCCTCACTGTTGATACCCCTCCTCCTGTCTCGCGCTCCGTCTGTCACTGGCCAGACCGGGGTCAAGAAATATTTGCAAATGATTATTACTATTGTGGCAGCACAAAGTTATTGGTTTTTAGACCATGGCAGGTGATCTGTGAATAATGGAAAAGGCGATCTTTGGAAATGTTCTATGTTGGATTGTTGGCGTACGATTTAACAGAAAGAATGTAAATGTAAATGGTCTGATCATAGCACGATGTTATTGTACTCCTTTTTACCTAGACTGTCATGTGAGTGTGAAGAGACTGAACCTCTAATTACTCTTAATTTCTCAGTGTGTATACGATGCGAGAGCGAGGATGGACATGTTTTCTTTTCTCCTTTTTTTTTTTTCTCTCCAAATTCCCCAGCCATGAAATAGATAATGCTTCCTGCTGTGCTTCTGCTTTCTTGAAACGCAGCCGTCTTTTTTTAAACGGTTCCTTTCTCTCTTTATCTCCCCCCCCCCCCTCCCTCTTGTGTTGTCGGTTACAAGTGGAGGTGCTGGCAGGGGGCCGAGAGATGACAGCCCCTGCAGGCAAGAGCCGAGTAAAGGAAGAGGGCTTAGGGGAGAGGGAGGCGTGATTTGGGTGAAAGGAAGAAAGCCAGACGTTCGGTTTCCCTTAAACCATGTGACCAGCCAGTGAGCGAGCGTGTCCTGTCAACTGCTTGAGCAGGTTACTAACCGCGCAGGGCTTCCCTCTGTGCGGCTCGTACACATTCCCCTCCTTTTGTCTCCTAACATCTGATTTACGTCTATAAGAGAAAGTTATCTCCTCTCGTAAGCCTCACTAAAGCGTGTTAGAGGTTTACTCAATGTCACGTCAAGAGATAATTCTTTAATCTTTTTTTATTGTTCTACTTTGTTGCAGAAGAAATAGTAAATTCCTACTGAATTGAGTTTCTACCTCGGCTATAACCATGTACGGGGAGAGCAGCAGTTGTCTCGTCTTGAGCTCTGACCGTCCCCCTCGCCTCCAAGTAGTCCAGAAATCCATTTCACATTTTCCCTTTAACTCTTGCAAAATGGTGAAGGTACATGGTGTACTCTCGGAGATGGGGCATTTAGGGCGGGGTAGTTGGGGGGAACCTTGAAATTAAACTAGCGAGCTATTGGGGTTTGAGGAAAGCCCTTTGGATCTGAATCAGCTAATGTAACTGCACATAAACAGAGATGTAGAATAAAAAACTGTGTCAGCACAGTTACATCACCGTTTGCTAAATGGCAAAGTTTCAAAACATACCAGGCCAAGTTGAGTATATGTGAAAGAACGTTTGATGTGGTTCAGTCGGTAACTGTTCAGACTTGACGGTGTCTCCTGCATGTATATGAGGGTGTGCTAAGCTGCAAAGCTGTCCAACCCTCATCTAGAGTGGAAACTTATTTACATCTCCAGATGCCCTTTAGAGTCTTTTCCTTAACGCACCTTCACCAGAATCCCACGGGTTCAGCCATCACTGGATGACCGAATCTTCCCCACACAGCCTGGAGTCGCAGTCTACAGCGTGAGTCACTGCATGCAGCCCCCACTCACATACTGTACAAAAATCCACCTGTGCAAACACTGCACTGCACCCATACCACTCCACGTCCACAGCCGGACACAGTTTGAGTACGCAAAAGTTTAAAAAGCTCAACTTCACCAGACACAGACGGTCATGTTGCAGGTTTTTAGGTCCCACTGCGCAGAACAAGTCTAATCTCCAACACCGCCTCTATGGAGGTTTATTATGTTTATGTTTTGGTTGTTTATTTTGATGCCACTGAGCTGCACTGCTTCTTACAAACACATGTTTCTAATATTAAGTCCACGCTCACTGAGATAAATGAGTCGGACAAAATATTAGAAACGCCCCTCTCACAATATATTATGACAGTGTTTTTCAGGCCGGAACGTGTCAGGGAAGTGATTGCAAATAAATTCAGCCCCGAGAAAATATTCACACATGAGATGATTTGTTTTAGCAAGTGCCCCTAATCGCTGAGTGTTTTGTACCACGCAAGATACTGTAACAATGACTTAGACCCTGCCTTCATTCTTTTAATAGTTCATGTTTTGGCTTCACATTGTCTTTTGAGACTGGACAGAAGAAGAATAGTTTATTTGGAAAGTGTAAATAAATGTCTGTGAGAGTTTTGAGTCGATTTTACAGCAAATATGAAAATTCCTTTGTGTGTGTGTGTGTGTGCTTGAAGACGGTGTGATCTGACCGCAGGAGTGCTGCTGTGGACTTTTTGTCACCTCAGGGAGCCTCTGCCTAATTCACTGAATTAATGAACATTTCCCGCATCAGACAACAGTTGTCATTATAATATTGACATAAGAATTGTTGGTTTTTATTTGAAATTTCCTGGAGCGTCGGCATGGGTGTTACAGGCTTACACAGTTAGATTTGGTTACAGCAAAAAAAAAAAAAAAAAAAAAGATTAAAATCTGCCTCTGCGCTCTGTCCTCGGCTGAACTTTGAGGCTATTTATCATCTGGTTTGTAGTGACCAGTCCTCTGCTGCACTGTCCTGAGCCATGTCTGCATTTCCCTGCATTTGTTAGAGTGCTTGATAGATGGAGATGTGTGACAATGTGTAATGACAATCCTATTGAAAGGCAAAGATACCTCCAGTTCTACTGTTGCAAAATCTTGTAAATGAATGTCTCTTACTAAAGGAAACAGATAAGAATATTGATTTCCTTTTCACTTTGCATTTTATTGACGTTTTTATTTTGTTTTCCTCACACTAAATGAAAGGCGATCACTCATACGTTTGTGATGTTTTAATACCAACATTGTGGCAGTCATTTGTGAGGGAAAGTATGTGCTTGTGCGCTTTTTGCGATCCCCGTGGTGCTTTTATGTCGATAATACCACCATTTGTAAGGATAGCAGCAGTATTACCTTAGATCTGCCGCTTTGATTATCGAACGGCAGAGAGGCGATGTTGCCGGCGATTACATTTCTGGATTGGTGGTTGTAGCTATGAGTCGCACAAAGAGAGTCGGTGTGCGCTGGACGACGGGCCGTTTAGCTTGTGAGCACGTTTATCTGCTGTGCTACAACAGCACTGGAAACATTGAAGGTTTTATGAGATTTTGTAGCTGTGGAGTTTCATTTTTCGGGGCGGGGGGGCGACGGGGGTTACTGGTTAGGCTGCAACAATGATGACACTGGTGGAAATAAAGCCTGCGCATGGCATGAAACAGGTTTTTTTTTCTTTTTGTAAAGAGGATGCTGGGTTTGCGCCCCCATCAACCCCCACCCTCCCCCTCATTTCTCCTCATGTACAGCCGCTATACAGCCGCTTACCTCCCCTCCCCCATCCCATCACTCTGTATGTCCTCGGAATCAGTCACTTGCCTGAAGCGGAGCAGACTCCTCCCATGGCAACAGCAGCTAGATTAGTTGCTTTATCCCAGGTCATCTGAGGGAAGTGGGCCACACGGAGAAGATGGTGAAATGATCACATCGCTCCTATAGAAGCACCGCAGTATGATGCATGTAGTACCAGTAGATGCAAGTAATCAAACGCTGCTGGGAGGGTTAAAAAAAAAAAAATCTAAGCGTAGGGAGGTGTCTTTAAAGCTCTTCTGGTCAGGTTCTGTTAGGAGAGGGGGGGAGAAAAAAAAGCCCCAGAGGAAAGAGGTGGTTTGGCTGAGCTTTCCAGGCTGTCACAGTGTCTGCCTCCTGCTTTCTTCCTGCAGTATCCTCTCTCATTCCCTGGTGTGTCAGGCCTGCTGCAGCAACAAGCAGCACCTGCAGTGGTGCCAGCCCACAGCTGCAGCAGCCAGAGCCCATCCTGCCACACCACCACAGGCTAAGAGCTGAGTCAAATCTCATCTTTGCCTCTCCTATTGCTCACATGACTGGTGCCTACCCCACCGCCACCCGTACTCCCCCCCTGCTCCCTCCCCGTTCGTAGGCCTACATATCGAGATCATGACTCAGTTGTATCAGGTGCGCTATAGTATAGATCACAGCTGAAGGGGATGCAGTATCATTACCCGACCCAGTTTTGGCCATACGAGGCTCAGACATCCTTGCACGGCATAGTTTGGCCCAGCAGGCTGCAGGAGAGGCCAGAGCCCCGTCCTCAGCCAAAGTGCAGCAGCCTCCAACACCCATGCACAGCTCAGGTCTTTACCTCTGCACACACACACACACACACAGGGGGCTAATCCTGGAGTGCTTAATTTACATTCCTTAGCAGGAGGGAGGACTAATGACCTGTGGGAAGCCTGCCAGTGCTGTTCCTCTTCCACATCAGTGTGTGTGTGTGTGTGTGTGTTTGTGTGCATCAGTCTGACGTAATATACCATTTTGTTTACCTGTCTATCCTGGTTGTTTATGTGACACAGGTACCCAGGCATGCTGGTCCTTATACTGCTCACGACATCACAAAGGGACACCCTAACCTGGCTGGCACGCCGCCTGGCCATGCCCACTCCCCGGCGCTCTCTCAGGTATCAGTACCCACAGCTTCCCCATATCGCTACCCTAAGGGCTGGGAGGCAGGCGGAGGGGTGAGTCTGTCACTGTGTCCGCCGTCATCCTCTCTGCACACTGATGTTTGCTCTGTCCATTTGTCTGTTTCTGTTTTATGACTTGTGTCAGGGCTGGGCAACACTTACTACGTTACTGTTGGTTTATCATTTCCCATTCCCAGTATAAATACACCATGACAAATTTTCACCATACCACAGGATATACTAAATTGAAGAAACACTTGAGATTATCTTATTATCTTAGAATTTTGGATGTGAAAAACTTAAATTTTAACAATTTGTTTTGAGAAAATCTTTATATATTTGTTGCAAGATAGATAGATAGATAGATAGATAGATAGATACAATAGATAGATAGATAGATAGATAGATAGATAGATAGATAGATAGATAGATAGATAGATAGATAGATAGATAGATAGATAGATAGATAGATAGATAGATTAAAAAAAAGAATACAGAAAAATGACCAGTGGCCTCAGTGTCATAAACAAATATAAACAAAATAACATACACAACAAGACTGGCCAACAGGAATGAATAAATAAATAAATAAATAATAGAAATATGGACTGGCCCCATATCTCCTACCCCTAACATGTATTATGTCTTCCCCTACATCAGCTTTCTTCATATTTTATTTTCCTTTTTTATCATCTCCCACACTTGTCCTCAACAACAATAGGCTCTGTGCTTGACTGTGTTGTTTTACATGCAATTCAGATAGTGATGTGATTTTAAACTAGGGTCAAATTCTTGAGCAATTCCTGTGCACCACTGCCCGTAGACGAGCATATACTGTATATACATACATCTAGTGTATTCTATATGGACTCCATCTGTAATCCTGATAAGGGTCAGGTGGGGTCAAACCAAGCATACATGTGGCAAAGTGGAGATAAACAGGTTGTGGAGCCCATGGCAGGGCTGACTCATACATGTACAGACTCATGCATATGACTGAGGCGCTGTCAGACATTGAACATATGCTTTCTAATTAATTATGGCTTGTCATTTGATATTAAATTATGTTATCAAGTACAAACCCCCTGCCACTGAACCTTCTCTGCTGCGTCGGCTGCTGTATTCCCAGAAGGAATACAGCAGGACTGTCAGTGTTATTGGTTAAACAATCCAAACTAATCAGCTGTTAGTCACGCCACAGCCATTTCACCATGAGGTCATGGACATTTGCTCAACGTGACTTCAGGTATATGGGTCTGTCATTACGCAGACCTATAAAAGCCTCCAGCTGAAAGAGGTTTAATGAAAAAAAGAAAAAGCCACAGCGGCATTAATGTCACATTTTTTAAGCGTTGCCTGTGATGGTTAGACCTACATTCTACCTCTCAGTCTAACTGCTAATCATCGACGCTGCTGCTTGTGGACCTGGCATCGGGGAGTCTGCCTGGCTGCTCCCATTTACAAGCATGTTGCTCTGTGACTCAGCCTCTCTGGAAGTATGCGACTGCGCTCGCGAGGAATCTAGATGTTCCTCTTTACCATTACAGCCTAATGGCCCACTGCCTCACCCTAAAGCAGCTCTAGGCTCTCTACAGCTTTCTATAAATAGTCTGCCAGCGCAAACTGAAATTATCACAACCAGATCAGCAGCGGCTCGAGGAAGAGGAAGAGTAAGTATCTGTTTAAAAACCCACTCCTGCCGAGCCCCACTGCACACGAGATGAAGAATAAAAGTCCTTGCGGGTACCAATTATCTTTGCGCAGTACATAAACCCCAATTGAAAACCTTTTCTCCTAGCAGCATCCAGAGTAAGTTAGTGTTGTGATGTCTGGTGTATTGTTGAGGAATTTTACAGATTGCCCCTAAAGGTGTTAAACAATGAAATGACCATTTAACAAACCTTCTCCTTCTCCTGTCCATCTTTCTTATTTCTTCTTTCGACAGTCTCCGTACAACCCTGGACAAAATGCTGGCTCCGCCCCTCTAGTGTACTCTCCCCAGACACAGCCAATAAATGCACAGCCACAGAGTCGTCCGGTGAGTGTCCCTCTGCTCGTAGATTTTCAGCGTGACCACCTCGGAGAACCCAAACAGTTTGAGGTCTACTGCGGCTGTTACTGAAATTGTCCAGGTTTCATTAACTCAGTGATGGAGGGTCTTATGTTTAGTCGCCATAATGAGCCGCACAAGGCACTGAAGCAGTTTAACGTAGTATTTATTTATGGAAGTCTCCTTCATTGTTTCCTCAGAGGCTGGTTGTGGGTGGTGGTACTGTATCATTGCAATTTTACATTACAGTCTACACCGGTGTAATTTTCTCCCATCCGTCTCTCCCTTCACTTAACCTCCATCTGAAATAGTCTTGTACATTTATACCAGAATATGTAGCCTGTAATTATTGAGAGCAGAAATAGTAATAGGTCTACTGATGAAGAGGCTGGACCTTCCTCAGACATCAGATGATAACACATCATGTGACAATTGTATTCGTCTGGGGTTAATTTGGGTTTAAATTGGGCTTCACTACCAGATGTTTTGTTCTACCAGTATATAGTTTAGTGTAGCAGTTTTAAAGTGATAATTCAACATTTTGGCAAGTTCACCAAATTGCCATAATCCCTATAGTCCTAGGAGTAGGTTTATTACCTTTAATTATCGGTGCATGTTGTTTTGAGACGTGAGCTGCTCAGCTAACGCAATGGAGGTGAATGGTACTGGTCCCCTCGCGAGTAGTTCCGAGTATTTGCTTTGTGTATTGTAATGTTACATAATTCTACATGATTATCTCATAGCGTGGTGAATGTGCAGGTCACATGGAGTTGTTGGATTGTGTGTTTGATGAGTTTTAAGGGACAGGGGACAATGTACCATTACCTCAATTGTGTTAGCTGAGCAGCTCACGTCTCTGCCCCGCCGATCTCAAAACAACATGCACCGACAATTAAAGGTAATAATAAACCCACCCGTATGACTATAGGGATTATGGCAATAGGCAAATTTGCCAAAATGTTGAACTATCCCTTTAACATGAGTAACACGTTAACACCTTTTGCGAGAAATCTCCCCAGCCTTGTAAGACGTATCCAAATATTACATTGACTTTTCCCGCATTCTTATAATACAGTCTTTATAGAGGAATGCCCCAATCACATTTTTCACAGATACTGTAAGCTATGAGTGAGATTGGCTGACCCAGGGTCAATACTGATTTGTGTGTGTGTGTGTGTGTGTGTGTGTGTGTCTACTGATCACATATTGCTTATGCAAATAGGTCAGTGATGATTTGTGGACGATCCCTACTTGTTTTAGCAATATGTATGAATCATGCCTGGTTCCATCCTCAGTCAAACTGTATTTACACATACAGAAAGGAAGTCGCGTACAGGAAGTTAAACTGATGATACAATGGGAAGGTTTGCCACATAGGACACTGGGAATTATTTTAATATCTTAAACACTTTGTATTTGTATTTCAGTATCTGCATTGTTGTTGTGTAAATCCAGTCTATCTGGTGCTCAAAGTGGAAATGACAAGCCGTTATTTGCAAATGCACACTCTGACTCCGGTCTGTGCTGCATCCTGCGCCATGTGTGTAAGGCTTTGGTGCTCTGTGGTTGTTGTACTGTATTTTCAAGCATCTGCCTCCATCACTCATCTTATATCTGTGTCTCTCTTATGCTCTTTCTTTCTCCCCGCTTTGCCATCACTGCTTCAATCTCCTTGCTGGACCTCTCCTCCCTCCCCCACCAGTTTGCCACGGGCCCTCGACCAACCCACCATCAGGTAATTTACCCCCGCTCAACGCCCCTCCCGCTTCCCCTTTTCGCAATATCATCATCATCATCATCAGCCAACCAGTTCGCTGATACCTGCCAGCTAAGAGCTGTTTGTGGTGCATCTGCTGCTCTTTTAAAAAAAAGTCGCAGATTTGAAAGCTGACAAGTCTCATGGATACAGCTGAAGAGGTTTTTGGTCGTCAGGGTTTTCTGAGAGTTGTTGCAGCTGAATCAATATAATCAGCTCTATAAATGTTTATTTTTTTGGCCAGATTGATCTTGTGTAATTACAAAGAAATATCTGTCAGTGGAGCAGGTGACCCGTTTGCATTGGGTGTATCCTGGTGACTGTGATTTTCACAGCCTTGCTTCCTCATGATTTACAATATTCATATACAGCAGAGGAAAATAAGTATTGAACGCGTCAACATTTTTCTCAGTAAATATATGTTTAATCAGGTAATTAACATGAAATTTTCACCAGATGTCGGTAACAACCCAAATCCGCTTTTCTTCAAAGAAATCAAACCATAAATGTCATAAATTAAGTTATGTGTAAAATGTGAAATGACACAGGGAATAAATATTGAACGCATGAAGAAAAAGAGGAGGTGCAAAAAGGAATGGAAAGCCAAGAAACCAGATGGAAGCTGTCAGTATTAGTGCAAACTATCAGTGTAAATGAGCTGGTTTAGTCCTAATTGATGCCTATAAAAAGGCTGCTCATTACCAAGGTGTCACACAAGAAGCATGTCATGATGGGTAAAAGCAAAGAGCTCTTCACAACCTTATGTTGAAAAACGTACTGAGGGCACTGGTGATGGACGTGTTTCTGAATGCACCGTTATCCGGAAGTGAAAAGAACATCATTTCACCATAAACCGGCTACGACCAGGAGCTCCTGCAAGATTTCTGCCAGAGTCAAAAGAACACTCAGAGGAGTTGTCCAACAGCCAGTGAACACTCAGAACGCTTTAGAGAGATCTGGAGTTAGCAGGTACAGTTGTCTAAAAGAAAAACAATGAGTAATACACTCAACCGCCATGGTCTCTATACAATACTTATTTTCCCTGCTGTATTTTTTTGGATTATAAGGGATTTTTACATGTATCACTGACTTGGATTTATTTTTCACTTCATGTCGGCTCACATTTTCACACACACACACACACACACACACACACACACTGTCGACAGCCAGGCACAACACTGTGTATTCTGTGCTTTAAGCACAGGAACCAGTCAATCTGTGGTTGTAAACCAAAAGAAATGGGAATAATTGGCTTATTGAGTCCGGGAGCTGTCATGCACTTGCATCTTAGCACACTCAATCAGCTGAGCAGCCATTAATAAAGTGGTGTGTGTGTGTGCCAGTAGGGCCGGACACACCAAAGGGCCCTTCTGTGCAGCAGACTGTTGTTTCGATAAAGCAAAGAAAAAAGACATTATGTGGCGTCAGCACTGGGCTTCCAGGATGTTTTGCTGAATTGTTTTATGTGTGAAAATAGAAATAGGGACATTGTTATTTTTGTGCATGCAAAGCTAAATCTGTCCAAGTTTTTCCAGTGGTAACACTGTCTTGAGACCAGGCTTTCTTTTTTTCCGGTAATTACACCAACTAATTAATTGTTTATTTGCTGTGTAAGATGACAACTTCATGGACAAAAGTCTAAAAGTATTTGTCTTTAAGTTCTGATTATTTCTTACTGCTGATTCAAGAGACCTGTATTAAGGCATGTCAGAGTAGAAGATGAAGTTGTAGCAGCCAGTGGTGGTCATGCTCCACTGTAGTCAAGGAAAGGGGAGGGAACAACTACATGGATGGCTTCCAGACAGTGTTTGTTTGCATTCATGTCTGACGCTTGTATAAATGACACTGAAACCTGTCAGGCAGCTGACGCTTGGTGAATCAGTGTCAATAGATTATGAGGGGCGAGTTAATGTGTTCATGTCTGGTGGTGTACTATTTATGATGTTGTTTGTATGTTAGCTTGTGAATGCCAAGAGTCTGGGACATTGGGCCCACGTGACTTCCTGTTATCTGTGTGTGTTGATTCATGCTGTAATGATTCACACGGCGTCCCTCCTCCAAGACTGTGTCATCACCCTGGTCCCCTCCATGGCCCTATGTGCCACTTGTTGTCTAACATCCTCATCTCCGGGATGCTTCTGTGGACAAATTTTCACCAGACTATTAATAGTATGGTGTCAAAGTGTGTCGGGTGTGTTTTGCTGGCATTCTCTGGCTGTCACAAACTGGCGCTGGGATCTCTTGTGCCACCACGGAAGTGGAGTCAGAAAGCAGATGTAGCTGAACAGTGGGCTTTTATACCGCCGGAGAAAACCGCCATTGTCTCCATGAAACACACTCAATGCACAGTAAAAGGCTGCATAGAGATCAGAAAATTAATTCATCTGGCCAAAAACATAAGTCTGTCTTCAAACAAGCAGCATCATTATTTCACTTTTTTTTATTCCCCCACTTATCAGTGTAACGGACTTATTTGGATTACAGACACAGCCTCTGTGTGTGTGTGTGTGTGTGTTAGAGGGAGTGAGTGTGAGCGAGTGTGTGAACCCAAAGGTCACCGCCAGTGGAAATTACAGTTACCACAAAAACAAACAACTCTTGCTTTCTCCAGAGAGTTCCTGGGAGTGTAAATGACTCTATTAATCTTAATTTTACTTGCGTGTGTGTGTTTGCTGTGTTGGCGATGAGTGGAGGAAATGGCATGCAATAGTAAAACCCTTGAATAGATTTTTTTTATTTTATGGTTGCCACTTTAACTGACACCCCACAGGGTACGAGTGGTTCATTTCATTTTATTTCCTCCTTTGACCAACATTTTATATCCAAAGCGCTGGATAACACGAAGTAGGAGACCTTGTTTGTTTCAAGTGACGGAATTATCTGGCCAGCATCAGTTCACACAAGCGTGTTATTTAAACATCAACCCATAAAAGGAGACAAAAGGTTTTCACTAAACAGTAAACACTGTCATTTTCTTTGTCGTTGCTCAGCTGATTGTCGTTAATACCACGATTACTTGTTTTCACAATTAATCGTGGTATTAAGCACCACAATTAATTAATCTTTAAGATTTCTAAATACCGTCACTTCCCAAAAAAGATTACCTATGTCAGAATCATATCGGCAGATGAGCACCAAAATAAAGGTAAATGCTCAGATACTGGTCCATTTAACTAATGTAACATTGAATTGGTAGGAATTTAAATGTTAGTGTGTCATTTGTATTAAAAAAACAACAACAAAACAAAACAAAAAACGATTAAAATAAACGTAAACATTTGGTATTGATGACAATTTATGGCCTGATTATTCCAAACATTTCCCCTGGGGGGTTGATAATTGGTCATACTGTATATTAATAGATACTTGAAATATTTTGTGTAAACAATTAGTAATGTAATTATATTTTGACTATTTTTGATTTTACACATTCATAGTGTTGTGAAATTAATTAATGCAGAATAGTCGTGATAATTGTAACACCGTGATTATTTCGTACCAAGAAAATGTATAATTGTGACATCCCTAGTCGTAAATATTGCACAAGCAAAAAAACAAAACAGATACTGGAGCAGTGAGGTGACAGTGACACCTATGAGTTGTCTTATGGCTCACCCATGTGTGTTGCTAAGTTAGCGCCGTAGGTGACAGCCAGGTCCCGTGGGGACAGGGAAACACCGATCTGGCAACAGGAGAGGTGGACGGGCAGATCGGCCCAGGCTGCTCAGTGCGAGAGAAGAAAACGGTTCCTGTTTGGATGAGGGAGCTTTATGTGCATGTGGGTATGTGTGCGTGTTATGTTGGGGGTGGCACATGGCCACAAGTCAAATGCTGATGTGACATTTTGACTGTGACTTTTTCAGCTCGTCCCACTGTAATACCACCCACTCACTGAAAAAACCAACACTCACTCTTGAGTTTCTTTAGCGTTGTGTACGGAGCGTGTCGCACCAATCACTTTGTCAGGTAGATGGAGCTAATTGGATAGTTTCCTGCCATCATTTGTGTGTGTGTGTGTGTGTGTGTGTGTGGGGGGGGGGGGTGAATGATGCTTGTTTTTGTATTGGGGCTTCAGTCTCACCAGTGCAGTCTCCCATTGGCTTTTCTCTCTTTCCTGCTTTCAATACTCAAGGGAGGATTCAGGCCCATCCAGGTAACATTAACCTCTGTGTTCAGAGTCTCTCAGACTGACCTGCATGGCATGATGAGGATCATCCTGAAATGATCCCATCCCTCCCAACTTTTAACCCCCCACCACCGCCTTCATTTTCAACACAGTGTATGCTCAGTAGAGACCTCCTTTATCATCATTTTATTCCCACATCTTGAATTTTCTTATCCTGTACCGGATCATTACTCAATTTTTCAGTTCATAATTTCATTTCTTTTTGCTTCATCCATCACTCATCTTTAATAAGCTTGCGCAATACGATCAACTGCATGCATAACAAAAGAGATGCCGAATGTTTTTCCTCAAGATAAGTGTTTTTAGTTTTTTTTTTTTCCTGTCCATGTGATAAAGTGTTTGCTACATGCTATGTCTGTTATTTTGTAGATCCCCTCAGGACTTATTTTGTTGTCAGAAAGTGCACTCGTTTTAAGTCCAAGTGACTGAACACATTTCTGGTTGACAGCGTTGAAAAGATCTTCTGTCTGTCGACTCGTATTTCTGGCCATGCCAGTGAGTTTCACTGACACCGTCTTCAGGTAGCTGCTAATGAACGGTTTCCTGGTCATTTCCGAGATATCCGCGGGGCTGTTTACAATAAAGCCGCTGAACCTGATTTATTATGTTAAAGGTGGTTTCCCTGCGGGGTATTTTTAGATGGTTTTATACAGCATTGTTTATTCTGCTCTCCTCCACTGGAGCAGACGGTGATCGGGTCTTCCCCAACCTGAGCCTTTTGCTGTTTGGAAGTCGGTCACAGCTGCCGGCAGTGGCCTCTCTTCAGGGCCCCGCACCCGGATAGATTCCTGCATTAAATTTTATGTGCTGTCGAAACACAAAACCCCGTCAAACATTAGACTTTTAATTGATTGAGACATAGTCCGCATAGACGTCATTCCAGCTGCAGCAGCTACAGTATATTTCCTTCACTCTCACTGCTCTGCGAGGCACAAGAAGAGGTCATATTGCTGCCTGATGAACACAACACAAACATGCCATGTGTCACTTTTAAGTACAACGTTGGCCAAGTTGCTCAGGCACAAAGAGAGGTATTTGAAGCTATTCAGCAGGCCAAGAGCTTTTATTTTTTACAGCTGTGGAGTCTGGTACAGCTTATTGACAAAAGCACTCCAGAGTCTTTTGTTGCTTATCAAACTGAAGGAAATGTGTTAGTTTCTCTTATTGAACGCCTAAATAGTAATCACCCACATTCAAAAGACATAAAAACCCAGTGACCCACAGACAAATGACATTAAGCTACCAGTGTCCGAGCGTGTGTCGAATGTTAGTTGTCATTCCATGTCAGTTTGCCTGGGCAGTGAGTGGCGTCAGGAGATTCATTACTGAAACTTAAAGGAATGGTTGAAATTGTAGATTAACTGAAGATCAAAAAAGGTGAAACAGTTAACCAAACAAAAGTGAAGTAAATGTAGATAAATCTGCTTTTGTTTGCTTATCTTTTAATGCAGCTACACTCTGCTTCTTCAGTCATATGTTGGGTGACACAAGAAGATCCCACCCCAACAGTGCAGTTCTGTAACCAGGCTCCATTCAACCTGAACCCACTGAACACTTCAGCCCTTTTTAATGTGCACCTTCCTCACACCTTCATTAGGCTCATAATCTTGTACAAGCGCCTGTGATTGAAAAAGAAATTGAATGAAGAAATGAGATACTACTATTCAGCACACTGATTACAATACTGTGCCATGTCTCGCCTGTATTGGCTATTTAGCTTCATATGAATTATAATCATGCTTTTAAAGCTTTAGTTGGCTTGATTAGATGATTGTGGGGGAGATATTTAAACAGGAAAGGTTCGCTCCTTAAATATCATTGGCATGCGTTAATCTAAAATCCAAATTAGAAGGTTAGTAAAGCATTTTATGGGAGAAGAAAAAGGTAGTAAGGGTGTACACATCTGTTGGAAAATCATTCAGCAGTGTATCCCTCTGAGTGGCTGCAATGTGATGTTTGTTAACGGTGATGTCAGTTCAGAGAAGTTTGTGGTGCTGGGCCTCAGTTTTTTTTGTTTTGTTTTGTTTTGTTTTGAGCTTTCTGATAGAAACCAGATCTGTCTCTTTGTGAGAAATGTGTCCACGTGGAGAAAACATCTGAGAAACTTTCCTTGTTTGTAACTTATGTAAAGCATGGCGGCATGCACAAATGAGAGCGCTGCATGTGGGATGGTGCTTCACGTCTGCTGTCGTTGTTTCTCTCGTTTCTTTCTCTCGCATGCCACCATCAGTTTTTCCAGAGGACTCAGATGCAGACGGCGAGGCCCACCATCCCCACAAATACACCCTCCATACGGCCTGGCTCGCAGACTCCTACGGCTGCTGTCTACCCCGCTAATCAACCAATCATGATGACCATGGCGCCCATGCCTTTCCCTTCCCCGCAGGCACAGTACTACATCCCACCGGTGAGACAGACACAATGAACCCACCCTTAATTATAGTCACTCTACTTTAATATAGCAGCTCCAGATATAGCTATGTGTGCCTTGTTTTTGTCAGAGCGCTCCTCTGTCTTTATTTGGTGAAAATTAACACAGATTCTTACATACATGTATGTTAACATTATGTCTAATATTAAAATTGATTTAAAAAGATTAAGACTTCTCAAATTCACTGTATGTAGCTGCAGCCAGTCACTGGAAAGCTAAGATTAACTTAGCATAAAGACTGGAAGCAGCGTGACATGGCCAGACGGACAGTTTTCAAGATTCAAGATGTTTATTTCTTTGCACAAAGTGCAACGAGATTAGAATAACCCTCCATGAAGTGCATTTTAATAAATACCGGTACTAGGAAATAATAAAACAAAGTGATAACAATACACAAGGTAGGTTGTCTTTTGATCAGAATATTAAAAATTATTTAAAAAATATAAAAAAAATATATTAAAAATTCATAAAACATTGGAGAGCATTTTCATTAATATTACCGGTATTATTTTGTGAAAAGGAATCAGGATTCACTTTCATATCTTCAAGTGCAGCTGTGATCAATCAGTTTTGTGCAAACTGATACTGTTGGGTGTCAGCTACTACTGTGTACTAATTCTCACCACATGGTGATGACGTGTTAATGTCTCTCCCTGTCCTCCTAATTCTGCAGTTTCGCCACAGTACGCCCTATGTGGGACCTCAGCAGTATTCTGTACAGCCTCCAGGATCTGGCACCTTCTATCCTGGTCCAGGGCCAGGGGAGTACCCTGCCCCATATCGTGAGTCCCCAGTCCAGCGCTATTCCTGCATCACAATGGAAAATCCGAATTTTTGGCCTCACAGTAGCACACTTGCATTGTGTTGTCTTGGAGCCCTAACTGTTTCACTAAAGTCTCTTTTCTTCTGTTTTGTTTTTCTTCTCTCGCAAATTCCTTCAGATCCCCTCAGGTACCACCCGCCTGTCTCACCTTCTGTCCCTGCTCCCGTCCCCACAGCTGGCCCACCTTACTACCCAGGACACCCTATGTATTCCCCTTCACCCTCCATTATAGTGCCTACACCACAGCAACCTCCACCAGCCAAGCGTGAGAAGAAAACAGTGAGTATCTTAGTAGTTTGGCAGTTTTTTGGGGGGGGTTGTATTTTGTTGTTGTATTTACCACACAATCAGACTGAGATAGAAAACAAATCAACACTGTGGTCCAGCAGGAAAATGGACATAGAGGTTCTTATAATTGGCCTAATATGAGAAAAATGATTCTAAAGATAATTTAGCTTCAGAATATTATTAATTCTATTAATTACTTTTCACCAATATTGTCCGGTTTCACAAATGATTTTTGTCTTCCCACTGGCAGTAGCTTTGTGGTTCACAGGTTGGGAACTGCTGTTTTAAGAGCTTCTCTGTCATATTGGCTGAAAGCTGACTTTTACTGTGAATTAAATCGGTGTACTTCAACATTCAGATAAGAAAAGACAGTGGGATAACTTGTGACTGAAATGTTCCTCAGAACCAGAACTACCAGTTCTAGTTTATCTTTAAAAAAAAAAAAAGAGAGAGAGAGAGAGAGAGAGAAACTAGTCACATGACATCCCCAGGTGTTGGATTACCTGGTGCAGAGGCTGCGTGTCTTTTATCTTTTACTCTTATCAGTGTGGTCTTTCATTTTGCACAGATCCACATGTTTGAGGCTTGCTTCCTGTGGCTCTGTGCAACATTGTCAGTTTGTTGCCATGTGTAATGCAGCTTAAGGCAAACGCTCACAAACATGTGGTGAAGGTCAGGGCCCTTCAAAGACTTGGATGCTTTAGTGAGGTCTGTTTTTTTGCGCCATTGTCCTCCCAGATCCGTATCCGTGACCCCAATCAGGGTGGCAGGGACATCACAGAGGAGATCATGGCAGGGGGCTCAGGGAGCAGGAACTCAACGCCTCCTGTCGGTCCCCCCTCCTCTACCCCCACCCCACCACAGGTATGGCTCTCTCACACACACACACACTTCCCCATCTCTCACTTAACAGTGGTTACAGTAGAAGTAGTGTAGCATTAGCAGCAGCTGATTAGACTGGAGCTGTATCTGAGTGAGAGGGCTAACGTCTCTTATTCAGCCATCTCCTTCTCTCATGAGAAATTCATGACGGCTCTGAGTGCGAGATGATACGTGCCTCTTGTTTTCATCTTTACATCATCATTAGGACTTTTGATTGTAGCTTCATAGGTTCTTGAGAAGATTTGCAGACTTATAGACACAGATAATAACAAAGAGTCATGTTACCAACATCTTTAATCACCACATGTGTTTAGACCTGCAGGTCGGAGGCATAACTTGTTTAAAAAAAACTTTAATTTTCTTCTAGCGGTATGATAAATTCACTTTAAGCCTGTCAGCTCCTTCAGTCGTACCCCTGCTTGCCTCCTATCACTGTTTCTATTCACTCACTATCTTTTACAGTAGATTGCATAAGCACTGTCTGTATACTCCTACTCCTTCTACAGAATCCACTCTGGTCCTCTTACCTTTCAAATGTGTTCAAAGAACTTAATGTTTTCGGGGCCAGACCGTTGCCTCAGAGTGAAGGACTATTGATGCCACTGACACATTTGAATAAAGGAAATGAACCAAGCCCAAATTGGAAAAACCTTTTCTGGATTCTGGAGAGGGATGTTGTGACTTCTTCCTCCTCGTGTCCTTCTGTGGATGTTAACAGTGTCTTTCCTCTCTTTTTTCTGTCTTTTTGTGCCCCCTTTGGTTTCATTTCTTTACATATATACCCCCTTTTCTCTGTCTTCTGACTCTGCATCGTTCTGAGCCCTTCCCATCCTCCTATCATTCTCCCCGCATTGATCTTCATCCTCCGTCTCCTTTCTCCTGTCTTGTCCTCCATCGCTGTCCTCGTAAATCTCACCATACCCCATTGGACTTCTTATTTCTGCTTAATCCTGCGTTTGGGCTTGTTTATTTATTTGTTTGTATGCGCGCTTGCCTTCATCTCTGTGCCTGTCTCTCTGGTTTTCTGTGTTGCTAGTTTTTATGGCCGCACCCTCATTATCCTCACATTTTCTACCTCAAATCACAGCAGCAGCTGAGCAGCAGCCAGACTCCAGAGCAGCAGCAGCCGCAGCAACAGCAGCAGCAGCAGCAGCAGCAGCAGCAGTCGCAGCCACAGCCTCCTCAGCCACAGCAGGCCCACCCTGGAGGCTACACTCTGGAGCCCCCACAGCCCCAACAGCCACAGCAGCCACCACAGCCGTTGACAGCAGGGGCTTCAGACACCAAACCAGGGCCAGGTCTGCCCCATCACCCTTGCCATTTTGTTGTTTTAAAATCTACATCTGGAGCTCCAATGAAGAAACCACTCTTAACCGCCAGAGTCAGATTTATTTGTCACCAGCATAAAATAGATTTGGGCATACATAGAAGGAAAAAGGGTGCATGTTTAAAAACAATACATTAAACATATTATAGTTGTGATATGCTACTCAAACATGCACCCAGAAGTTTATTTACTTTAAGCAAGTCAAGAGTTGATATTCCTGTGTTTATGACACAAACGGGAGCTTCCGACTGCACGTGAACACTTGAGTCCCGCGCGAGACTACGCGAGACTTTGAATTAGAAACTTGTCGACTTGCTTGAAGTAAATAAACTTCTGGGTGCATGTTTGAGTAGCCATCTGACACTGTCTGTGGAAAAAAAATTACAGCTTTGAGGGATGTAAACAGCCTAAGCAGCGGAACTTCAATCCGCTCCCATTCATCGCTGCCGTGGCGATGCGGGGACAGAAAACAACTACTGCAAAAAAGGAGCAATTAAACTGAAAATCTTCAGATTCCTCCTTTTAGACCTAAAATGTTAGGAAAATACAGCCAGGAGTTGAATTTGCCCGGAATTGTCCTTTAAGATTTCAAAAGAAAAAGTGCTGATGCAACAGGAACACTTACAGTAAAGTGCTGGTGCATTTTTGTGCATATACTATGTCACCCTGGTGTTGGGTGGGGTAGGGGGGTTCATAGTTCTGACAGACCACTGTAGAAAGAGCTTGCAAAGTTTTATGTCAAAATGATAACGGTGTCATTAGACTCTCAAGATCATTAAACTAACACTGGTCTGTTGTGCTGCTGTGTCATTGCCTCCCATGTCAGGCAGTGTCAGCTCCCTCCAGCCTCCATGCACTCACCACAGTAGCCTTGTTCCACTCAGTCATCTGTAACTGAGTGATCTCCAAACACATTTTATCAATCATTTTCGTTTTCCCGGAACCCGCTGCGAACTGGATGTTTTCACTTTCACTTCTCTTCCAAATCAGGAGTGTAGTGTGCTGTAGTGTCAGCAGGTTTCCCTGCTTCCCTAGTACTTAGCTGGAACGTCTTACTGGCCCTTCTCAAAAATGAGAACTTTCATCTTTCAACTTCTGTATTTATGTACATGTTTTTATGCTTAAAGCTGCAGTTTTTAGCTCCTAACCTCCATGCAAACGTTGGAAATGTTTTCCTAGTCTCTGGATTGTTGACCCTCAGGCTTTCATAATCATGAGCTTATAGTTGACCAAGTTTTTTTTTGTGTTTTTTTTACAGATTCTGTTAAATTAAACGCATCATTCTTTTTTTATTCTATTCACAGATTTGTCATGTCATTACCTTTTGCTAATTGAACTCCAAGGACATGTATTTACCTGTGCTCCTCCTCCCTCCAGATGAAACGCCAAAACCGGAGCCAGTTGTCCAGAAGTCTTCCTCACCTGGGCTTGTGCAGCCTGAAGCCCCCGTGGAGAGACCGGAGGCCAACACACCTGTAACCGAGTCCACTTCTACTGTCGAACAAGAGCTTCCCTCTCCAGCTCCGGTGACCGCCCCCGTCACTCTCCCACCTACAGCGGCCAACGCCAGCGAACGCCCCGCGGCCAGGGAGTCAGCTGCTTCAGCCTCCTCTCACTCGTCCACAGTCGGGGAGCAGAAACCCTCCTCGGCGCCACCTCAGACACCCAACACGGACAAGCCTCTTTCAGACGCCCCAAGAACTCTGGCCGCCTCGCCCGCATCGACCCCCAAGGCTTTGAACGGCCTCACAGAGTCCGGAGCCGAGCCGGAGAGCACGGCTCACGAGCCTTCTCCTCCTCCGCCTCCCGCTGCACTCCAGCCCCCGGCCTCCGCTCCTCCTCACAGAGAGGCCGCCTCCTCTGAAACTTTGCCTTCCGACGTGAGGCCAGAGGTTCCCATCGCTGCTGCACTTGCCCCAATGGCACCTGTGGCTGTGGTGCCAGTCAGCCTGACCTCAAGCCCCGCCCCAGCTATGCCAGTTATGCTCCCCCCCGGCCTTCCGCCTCTAGTGCAGGCCACAACAGAGGCCGACGAGCCCAGCAAGTCCTTAGACACTAAAGACCTTGCCACCAGAGTTGGGACAGAGGCGCAGGGTGGCGCTACTGACAGTAAAGCAGAGTCCCAGCATCAAGCACTCACCAGGAAAAGTCCCACTACAGGTATACGTCTGCTTCGTCTCTGCAGCTCCCAAATTCATTTAAGTAACTGATGAGTTTCAACCCGCTGCAGAGTAAAATGGATCGAGCAGAGCAGCCTTAATAGAGATGTTGTTTTATGAGCACACTATTATAATACTTTTATGGTATTATGGCTAAATTGCAAAATGAAGTAGCCCTATGATACACTTGGGCGTTTTATGTACGGTCGTACATAAAACGCACTGCAGATAATCTCTCTGCAAACATGATGCTGATTCAGTTTCTCCGACGAGGCACAGGCAGAGAGAACAAACTCCACGCGTCCGGAAAATCATGGAAATTACCAGAATTTTGGTAATGATTTTAGTTGCCAGAAAAAACACGGCTTATATTTCACAGCCGAATAATGGCTCGGCTTAACCATCTTTCATTATGGGAGTATTTTTCTGATCATGCGTTTGTTGTTGTAAAATGCTCCACAAAGTTGTGAGGGACTGAATGTGCTCTGGGACACATACATATCACAGTGGTTTGTTAAATAGCTCAAGAGTGTGTTTGCCTTCTTCCATTCTTCCCTCTTTTTTTCTGCTGTGTTAAATAGTATTTGCAAATACAGTTTGTTTGCTTTCATTTGGGCAAAGATGAGTGAGGTTTAGCACATCAGGGCAACACAAACATCTGTAACCTAAAAGCGTCACATGTCATTTTCTGGCTCTCATCATATTGAGAACTAAACTGCAAAAGTGATAAGCCACAGAACAACAGTAAGATATGCCGATACAAACTGATTTTTCTAGCTGTTATTACTTGAATAATTTCCCTGTAACATCTACTGTGGGTATCTGACATGAGTTTGTGTCATCCTGCAGTAAATCAGACGGCTTCTGCTATACCAAAGACCTGGAGGAAACCAAATGAAGAGATGTCTGCTGGAGACGAACCTCAAAAGGAGGACAAGGTAAAAAAAAAAAAAGGCTCATAATGCAAGGAGCAAGGGGAAAGAAAATACAACATGGAAGTATACAGTAGATCGGTTCACCTCCAAATTGTGTCTGTTTACACTCTTGGCAGAAGTCTGTTGACACTTAGAAACAAGTTATTAACCTACCTTTCAATTATGTCGCCTTTTTGAAATGTTTGGCATCCTATTTTGGTATAAGCTTCTTTTTTTCTTCTTCTTTTTTTTAATGACTACCAAGTATCACCGCGGTGAGCCAGAGAGAGAAGAGGAAAGGCACAATGTGGGCAATAGTTCAAGTTGAAAATGTTTCCACATGTGTGGTTGGGGAAGCAGACACAAATGACTTTGGGGTGTTGTTATCGTCGGAGAGAACGACAGCAAGGAGTTATCCATCATCTTCATGGCTCAGCAGACCCAGTCACTGTAAAATCGGCTCTGTCCTGTTCTCGTTTCCTTTCCTTTATTGTTTTGTTCTAGCTTCGTAGCTGTGGGAGAAAGCTCGCACCACCAATACCAGCGTTACAGACTCAGACTGCGCCATGACTTCTTTACTTTGCACAGAACAAGCACTACGAGGCTGGATAGCTTTGCTTAAAGCAGCAACAAGTAGCTGCTGTAATTAGTCAATTTTCCGAATGCAAGAAAATTAGTCAGCATATGATTTGACAATTGGTTAATTATAAAAGCAAATATGCCAAACATTTCCTGGTTTCAGCTTTGAGCATGTGTTGCTTTCTCTTGTCAGTCGACAAATAAAACGCCTCTAGGTTCTGTAAGTAATTTTTTATTTTTTAATTAAATTAATTTGAAGGTGTCACTTTTGTGCCTCAGGGAATTTTGATGGATGTGTTAACTATCTAACTATTTAATTGACTGATGATACACAAGACGAAACCATTAATTGAGAAAATAATTGGCAGATGACGCGTTATGGAAATCCATAATAAGAGTTTGGATTAAAAACAAATCATCTCCCAGTCGTCACTTTCCTTTCCCTTGCCCTCGCTTATTTTTATTCATTCATCTGTTTCCTTTCCCTCTTTCTTTGTGTTGATGCATTTCACCCTCACTGGAGATGACCCCCTTATAGCCTCTTAACTGATAATTATAGATGGTGTAATCTTGATAAATTGTGACACTAGTAGTTTTTAAATGTGATGGGCATTCATTTATTACCTAGAGAGCTCCTTTGTGCTTTAAATCCCCCACAAGACACTCAAAGAGAGCTACTTGACTGCAACCGCTGAGCTGTTAATAATTTATTATCCTCCTAAATGATGTTAAAGCAGGGCGTAATGCTTACCGACAAATTTTGTGGGTCTGAAAACTGAATCTTGCGTTTAAAGGATGAGCCGAGGCCAGTGGATCAACCTGCTGGAGACCAGGCCCTGCAGTCGGCTCCACTGAGCAGCAGCCCTGTGCCCCTACCGTCAGCCTTCACCTCCACCCCCGCTCCCGCTCCCGCTCCAGCCCCAGCCCCAGCTCCAGCTCCAGCTCCCGTCAGCAGCCCAGAGGCTGAGAGGAAGCCCGCCACCCCGGAGGAGAACGGCGAGGCCGAGATGGAGCCCATGAGGAACGGAGCGGGCCACACCTCAGAGACGGAAAGCAGCGACAGCGGAGCCACACCTGGAGACAAGGAGAGCTCCACGGGGGCTCCACAGGACGTGGACGGTAAGACGCTCTTTGAGACTTTGGTGAAATTTGACCATAGGTTAAACCAAAATGTGAAAAAAATCCAGGCGTCTTAGTGGAATCGCAATGATTGTTGCGCCCAAAACGCATCCTCTTTTGTGCCTTTTGGAGTTGGCAGGGTGTAAACCTGCTGTATTGACTGGTTTTCTTTCTTGAACCCTCCTCGATGCTCCAGACCTGTCTGAATCCAGTGGGAAGCGTCAGTATGACAGGGACTTCCTGTTGGGCTTCCAGTTCATGCCTGCCTGCATACAGAAGCCTGAGGGACTCCCACCGATCAGCGATGTGGTGCTGGACAAGGTACGGTACAGATACTCCCACATTCAGAGGCAGAGTGTGGATATACTAATGGAAATGTCATCAGCACAGTGTGCAGAACATCCTCTGGAGGTCCCTACATTTTGAGAGAATTTTTCTGGCTTTACATTAACATTATTTCTATAATCATCCATTCATTTGATATTAATTTTCAAAACAAATTCATCTCCTGTTTTCTATAACATCTTTGAATTCTAATCAGTTTCACAGATTTATTATCAGAATTGTTGATTAACTTTTCGTTTTAAATTTTATTTTGTCTATTTTAGTGAATTTGCACTTAAACTAGTGTAAATTAAAAAGAGCTATGCATCGTTAATATTTCAGTTTAGTTTCTATTTCTATTGTAACAGTGGCATATTGCTCGATGACTAATCTACTAAAGCATTCTGTGACTCCAGCTTTTCAAATGTGAGGACTGATTCACTGTTTCATTTTCATCACCGTAAATGAAGTGTCACTAGTAAAATTAGAGCAATTTGACTACAATACCTCGGGCTCTAGGAAATTGCAAGGGCCAATTTTGCGAGTTCGCAATGTTAGGTAGCAGAGCTTTTATGTGATAAATAAGATAAATCAATAATGGAAGTAACAGTGAGATGCATCCTAATTATTCAATACACTTCTTTGTGGAGCTGTGTTCTTTATCATTTGTTTGCAGCAACAGGGTGCGTTTCAGACATGGCTTTTGTTAGACCTTGCGCACTGGATCAAAGATGCGCCACAGAGAGTTCGCCTCGTTCCTCTGATCCCACATATGTATGGGTGGAGCATATGGCCCGCTGAAATGCTGTTTTGATTAAAATCACATTGCTATTATGTCACACTTGGCCGTGTTAAGAGTACATGCCCCTCCCCCACCTCTCCAAAAAAGAACAACCAGACCGGCGAACAGTTGATTGGTACAATCCCATAGTCTCATATTCTCTGTGGGAGACGGTGAAATCTCACTGGAGAGGAGTCGAGAGAAAGTCAAGGGCAGCTGAAAGACAAAGAGCTGGATTTGTTCTTCTCTCCTCCCCCACAACTATCTCGCTCTCTCCTGTGCTCCTTTCTTCCTTCCTTCCCTCACTCCCTCCCTCCCTCCCTCCCTCCCCCCACATCTGGTTCTCTCACTGAACTCGACAAGAACAATTTATAGACAGTACAGTGAAAATGCATAAACCAAAAGCCAGTAATGTGGCATGACTGTCTTTTACAAGGGATCACCTTTAAGGGACCACTGAGTTAGAAACACTCACACACCAGTCTGACTCCTTCTGCCCTGTAGCCAGGACTATTAGGGGATGACTGCTCCCCCTGCTGTTAGCTTCAGTCTGTGTATGTGGGTGTGGGTGTAGGTGTTGGTGTGTGTTGATGCTGCTGTTGATGATGATGATGATATTGATGATGATGATGATGTACTGTGTATGTTACATGTCACACAGATGAACCAAAACAAGTTGCCATCTCGAGCAGTGGATTCCAGGGTGATTTCCAGAGGACCTGATTTCACACCTGCCTTCGCAGATTTTGGCAGGCAGATGACTGGAGGACGAGGCGCTGCGGTGAGTCACACAGGCACACACACGCTCTCCCAACCTGCCATAATCATTCATAAAAAACACACACACACACACACACACACCTACTCTTTCTACCTTTTTTTGAACTCTCTGTACCAATTTAAATATTTCCCAACTTAAATGCGTCATGTTATCTGTATTACCATTTACCAAACAGTTTTTTGATTCTGAATGTGCACTGGTTTGTGACATTATGTTGGAGGTCAGTAATCTGATACATTAGCTGATGGTTAATTCAGCACTCTGAGATACAAGAAGAGATTTGATTCGTCAGGGTCAAATTAGGTTGATTGGCTTTAAAAACCTAGTTTAACATTTTGAAAAACAGGCCTTTTCGCTATCTAGCCAAGAGTTTGACACAAAGATCGATAAAACTCATTTCTGCTGGATAAGGATAAAGCTGGGTCAAGGATACTATAAGCTTAGCTAGGCACTAGTCAGATCATTTTCAGCTTTGCATGGAACCCCGCTGACAGCTTTCCCCTGTTACAGTCTAAACTAAGCTAAGCTAATGAGCTCCTGATTGCACATACACATTACAGTACAGACATGAGAGTAGCAAGGATCTTCTCATCTTCACCTTCAGCATAGTAGTGTTTAAGAATCTTCAAAATGTTGAACTGTTCCTTTACCACACTTGAAATGTGTGAAACATACTTGTATTTTCCAGACAAGACGTTTACACTACACTCACAAAAAGTTAGGGATTTTTGACAAGAATATCCCTATAAAAAGTTCATGCTACAGTGATGTTCTATCATGAAAGCCTTTTAAATAGAAGGATGCAACGGCCATTTCTTTATCTCAAACAAAAGCTAACAACAGTGGTGGCTATAGCACAACAAAGATCTCAATGTCTCAATAATTTGATCAAAGTGTTGTCTTGGTCTCATGATGTCAACATGTGAACATGGTGGAGAGGAGAGGGAGAGAGAAGAGGACTGTCTACAAACTGTCACTGAACCAGAACATTTAGTGGTGACTGATTTAAATAGAAAACTGTGTGTAAATGGTAGAGGCAGTATCACAACTATGTTCCTTCGTTGCATGTGCAGCTTATGAACATTGGTGCACGGCGGCCACCACCCAGGAAGATCATCATGAACGTATCTGTAAATGATGACGTGCAGCTGAAAAAGTCTGAGAACGCCTGGAAGCCCGGCCTGAAGAGGGAACTCCCTGCAGAGGATCCTGAGACACAGAGAACACAGGTACCACACACACACACACACACATGTGAACACATGCAACACTAAATAAGGATGGGGGATGGTTGTAGAGTTAGATATCCATTGGATTGAACTCACAACAGAGATCGATTTTCTTGTCTCATCCAAAACAGTCTCCAAGTTATTTGTGATTGATGACTTTAAGGCAGGATCTGACCACGAATTCAGGCCGATTTTCACACGATTTTGTTGTAGCCGACTAATTTCCAGCGTCGGGCCCGATTATGAACATCGAGAATGATGAACTGACCTGTAGCGTGACATTACTGACGAACAGCAATTTTGCATCTTGGACGCTCTACGACAGAAAGTCTAGCATGAAGCTGATGAAGACGTACGTCGAAACGTTGGTCTTGTTGCTTTGCACTAAGTAAACTACTCGCATCACCAGTGACTCGTGTGCTCCAGGCTCCTTTTTTTCCTCAAGAAAGTCTAGCATGTTAGAATTTTTTTGAATTTCTTTGCCTAGTCTGACTGTGACATCTCCTACGACGTGAACTTTGACGTTGACCAATGGGATGACAGAGCGCTCTGACGCATTGTTTACACACAGTGAAGCTGGCTTCATATACGCACTGTAAGTTTATGATTTTGAGGTGAACACATTCATTAATGTACCTCACGTTCTCTCTGAAGAACAGACAGAACCATACTGTCCTCTTTACCAGACCCAGGAACGGCTCCACCATCGTTTTTTCTCCCTTTTCTTTTCGCCTCTGAGCTAAAGACCGTTAAGCATCACACACAGCGCTGTGGTAGCCATGATTGGCAGTTTGTTGTGATGCCTTCTCGAGCAGGGTCGGTCGTGAACGATGATTGGTCGGGGGCATACTTGCTGCCAGTCTCCTGACGAGGCACAAGAATTTATGCTACTGTGATTGTTTAATCTGACATTGTCAAAGACAAAAAACAAAAAACAACGTGTTGTCTTAACCCGGCTTTAGTGATCAACTCCCTGTTGTGACCCACTTCCTGTTAGGATCTCTTCAGGAAGGTGCGCAGCATCCTGAACAAACTGACGCCTCAGAAGTTCAACCAGCTGATGAAGCAGGTGACGGACCTGACCATCGACACGGAGGAGAGACTGAAAGGCGTCATCGACCTGGTCTTTGAGAAGGCCATCGATGAGCCCAGCTTCTCTGTGGCCTATGGAAACATGTGCCGCTGCCTCGCCACGGTAAGCACGATCGCCGTAGTGACAGTAATGAATGAATGAAAAGTGCACACACTGTAGAGAGGCTGCTGTTTGTAAGGTTGATGGTTTAGGTCATTTGACTTGTCTACAGACTCTGGGCAGGAGAAGTGCATGAATATTGCTCTTACATTTACATTTACTGGATGCTGAATGATGTGCAATGTAATGTGCATCTCAATATATAGTCAACAACATCTTCAGTGTTCACACAGCAAACAGGTTGATTCAGCTCTGCCTTGACAAAATATAGGGCCATGAAATGCAGCACAGTTCAGTACAGTGATGATGATGTTATACCACTTGACTTGACTTTCAAGAAGAAACTGTGAGATGGAAACTATCTCCAGCAGCCTGATGTTACATTGGGAAGAAATACTCATAATAATCAGCTGGTCATAAAATGCATATCTTCAATTATAAATACTCAATGGTGGTCAATTCAATTTCCCTAGCTGAGTTCAATTATCTTTTTTTTAATATATACTGTATATATATATTTTTTTTTTTGGGGGGGGGGGGGGGGGCTTTTTTGCCTTTAATGGACAGGATAGTTGAGAGAAACAGGAAATGGGAGGCAGAGAAGGGGGGAATGACATGCAGGATAGGGCCGCTTGGTGCGGGATTCGAACCAGGATCGCCTGCAGTGACTATAGCCTCAACACATGGGGCGGCTGCTCTACCAACTGAGCTAAACACTGCCCCGAGTTCAATGATCTTAATTATGTCATGGAAACCTGAGCATGTAAGTTATAAAATAAGAGACACGGTTGCTTTAGCTTGGTCTTACCTGTCTTCTCTTTCCCTTCTACATCCACCATATCTGTTCTCGACAGCTCAAAGTGCCCATGACAGACAAACCCAACTCCACAGTCAACTTTCGCAAGCTGCTGCTAAACCGGTGTCAGAAGGAGTTTGAGAAAGACAAGGTGGACGATGTGGTGTTTGAGAGGAAGCAGAAGGAGCTGGACTCTGCTGCATCGGTACGTGACGCAACAAACCACTTTTCACATTGAAGAGAATTTAAAAAAAAAAAGACTGTTGTTTGATTAGCGTTTCCTCCATCCCGTCAGACGGAGCGCGACCGTCTCCAGGAGGAGCTGGAGGAGGCCAAGGACAAGGCCCGCAGGCGTTCCATCGGCAACATCAAGTTCATCGGCGAGCTCTTCAAGCTGAAGATGCTAACGGAGGCCATCATGCACGACTGTGTGGTGAAGCTGCTGAAGAACCATGACCAGGAGTCTTTAGAGTGCCTATGCAGACTGCTCACCACCATCGGCAAGGACCTCGACTTTGAGAAGGCCAAGGTGAGCTGGATTAGCTAATGATCATGTTCTCAAGCGGTATCAAGGGGAGAGAGAAAGGGAATAAGCATCTTTCCAAAAAATCTGTACTGTTCTTTTAATTTGGAGCTTCATTGCTTTACACACATTGCTGATCACAGTCCGTTGAAATCAAATTATTGCCGCAATTATTGTCGAAACATGTGAATAATCCGAGGTTGGTACATTGAAAGTATCTGTTGTCACTGTCCACAGATGCAAAGCTGTAGACATTTCCACTAGATCCCATTAGGAATAAAATACAAGAAGAATTTGCAGGTGTTTGCAGGGATGACACCCACAACCAAGAGATAGGATTGTCAGTGTGTCTCTGCTGCCATGCCACCAAGATTAACTCCCCCACACTGGTTTACCTGGACAGGAGGTGATCTTGGACTCAGGCGATGATTTTGATTTACAGCAGCACAGTTCGGGTTGCGGTGGGACTTGATCCGGCACCAGCTTAGCCAAATTCAGCTCTGCAGGCGGAGAAACTGCTTATGTGGGTTATGAGGAAGAAAGGAATATCCCCACAGTGTCCCCTCACTGTTTTCTGTCTGACTGGCTCTCGAGTAGAGATCAGTGACTCCCAGCTGGACGCAGCTAGAGTCCTCAGATGTTTGGAAAGACATAACTGACCCGAGGGCCCTCATGCTCTCTCTCTCTGTTGTGCTGCGATGTTCGGTTTGATCCTCATCAACCCCCTGCAAGAGAAATACCATCTTACCAAGGAAGCTGTAAATAAGAAAATCAGATTCTGCTTTACTTATTTACTTATGATCTCATGATCTCAGTGCACTTTTGTATTAAATACCAAAGAACATAATCATAAATCATCACTTGTGTCCTTCAGATGAGTCCCATCCTGTTTAATATGGTAATTTCCTGAACATGGACCTTTTAATGTCAGGTCATTACAGTGATTTGGATCGGTGCTTTTTAGGCTATTACAATTTTTGTAGTGCTGTCTCAAAATCCAATTTAATCTTGGGCGGTCAGAACGGCTCCTGTTCCAAGTAATAAACTCAACAATTGGTCGACTTAGTGAAAGCCTAATGTGGAAATCAGTGAAACCAGCTGTCCAGTAGGTCGAATGGAGACATAGAGAATATGAACTTCATGTCTCAAATAAAGTCTCTTTCTCTCTCTCTCTCTCTTTCTCGGCAGCCTCGAATGGATCAGTATTTCAATCAGATGGAAAAAATCGTCAAGGAAAGGAAGACGTCATCTCGGATACGCTTTATGTTACAGGATGTCATAGACCTGAGATTGGTAAGTGTGTGTGTGTGTGTGGTTGTACATTTTTATTTATTATTTTAATTTAATACACAGCTGCAGAAAGTCCATACTCCACAGTCTTCAAATGAACTCAGGTACATACTATATGTGATGTAACATCTGAGGAAGAGCCTCTTTTTGGTGTTGCAGACTTTTTTCACCTTCATTTTATGTTTTTTGGTCCAGCCCCCACCCAACATTGGGCTACAAGGATGTGCGTGTTTTTTTTCACTTCTCTATATAATAAATCCAGACAGCTATGTGTGCTTTGACATAAGCATGAGCTGGCATGGTAGCTGTTACTACCAGTAAATACAGAACCCACACGCTGATCAGTCCCATGGCTTCACCTCTTCAGGTAGAATCTCATCAGTAAACCAGCTGAGTAAGTAGAAGCTGGCTACTGCCTACTAGCCGCCCTGTCTCATAACATCTATGACATCAAATCCCTTTGATTTCTATGGACTGAAATACGCCAAACTCAACCATCTATCCCGAGACCCACAGATTGGATAAGGACAAAAACAAACATTTCAGCTGTCGAAAATATGGAAGGAAACGGGAATAGCAACAGAGGAGGGATCCTTCTCCCTGGAGGACAGAAACACAATAGGTGCAGTGTGTCCAGAGTGGACAGAAATAACAAGATGATGTTTCAACATGGAAAATCTGAGGAACTTCATCAGATAGATGGATCACAGTTTAACACAATGTACATTTAGTCTAATGCCTCTGGCACAGGTATGGCTCTGTATCTTCAAATGTACTTATGGTCTAGTCTAGCACCTAAATGTGAATGTAAACATAGTCTTCTCAAATTCATGCACACATGGATACTCGCAAGAGCACAGCCCGTGTTGTCTGGTGCTTTTTTTTTTCCTTTTCCTATCCTGATTGTTCTGTCGCAGTGCATTTGTGTTGTTTTGCCTAACCAGGGACTGCGGCTGCAAATTAGCCTCAGCCTCATCTTAGTATATAGATTAAAATGCAGCAGTATTGGTCTCTATTTTAAACCAACTAATAAACAAGTAAGAGAGGGTACATTTAAGTTTTCCGGCATCAGAACACTGCAGGACAAAGACGTAAGGACTTTGTGGAATTGAGACAAACGGGGAGCAAATGACTCGACATTACAAGTGTCATGTGGCGTTTTTTCCAATAGAGACATGTCTGCATTGATTAAACTGTGATTCCCTGATACCTCTCGCCTAAGACGAGCTTTCTGAATCAATGTCACTGCCTCAGATTGAGTTCCCCACTGTGCTGCGCTTCTGTCAAAATTTTAAATTAAAATGAGTGAAGCTGTTTTTTTTTTGTTTTTTTTTTTAAGGCAGCGCAAGGATCCACTTTGTTTAAAAACAAAAGCTCCGTGTTCAGCATTATGGGATGACACAAATATTAATGGCAAATGATGGGTTGTAATGCTAGTCGAAAAGTGATAAGCTTGTTAACAGATCTCTCTGTCAGTTGTGATCATTGGGTAATTCATCAGCGTGTCCCCAGACATTAGGATATTCCTGTGTGATTGACAACTTCTTCTGTGTGTGCTCTGCTGCATCTGTGATAAAAACCCACACACACATTTATATATATATATTCTCAGGGCTGTCGTTTGAATGGCCTCAGACACAAGAACAAAGGAATCAGTTTGAAACTAAACAATGTGACACAACTGTCTGTGGTTTCTGATGTCATGTTTTTTTTTTTTCTTTTAAAGCACAACTGGGTGTCTAGAAGAGCCGACCAGGGCCCGAAAACCATCGAGCAAATCCACAAGGAGGCGAAGATTGAAGAGCAAGAAGAGCAGAGGAAAGTGCACCAGCAGTTGCTCTCCAAGGACAGCAAGAGACGGCCAGGTCAGGCCTGCAGCGTAAATCCTCTTTAAGGCTTAGAATCACATCGGCACAGCTATAGTGACTCAGGAAGCCTGCAAGCCTACAGGCAGACTTCCTGTCCCTATAGCCCGCAGAGACGCTATTGTGCCCAAAAGCAGACAGGAAACCCCCCCCCCCCATCTGTTTGCTGACCTATAATATTTCATCATCATGTGCAAGCAGCATGCTACAGACGTGCTCAGGAATGTCACACCGTCAACCACTTTCACAGCCGTTTGACTGCATTATTATGTTCGTCGTCTGCACTGAAACCCATTTTTTAAACCCGTTTTGAAGATTTTCCTCTCATTGGTCCGTGTGGGTGTGTCTCCGCAGATCCAAGAGAGCAGAGAGAACAGAGAGATCAGCGTGTGCAGAGAGAGGAGACCTGGAACACTGTGCCCATGACAAAGAACAGCAGGACCATCGACCCCAACAAGATCCCAAAGATCTCTAAGGTGAGGAGCCCACAAGGCCAGAGCGCCACCAGCTGAGGAAGACCAAGATTTTTTGTGGTTTATTTTTTATTTATGTTAAAAGTGCACAGTATATAGGCACACTGTCCTTTTTACTGCCATTTATTGTCTGTCCCACACTGTTCATGATACATATATAAACATGATAAACTCTGTGTGGCTGCAGCTTCAAGGTCCAAGTCATACAGTTTAGATGTTGGCTATAACGACAGAGATTTGCTCCTGGATTGACAGCTTTAAATCGAACGCACCCTGTAACCAAACCGTTGATCCACAAAACAAATGAGCCGCAGTTTAATGGTCTTAATCATGACGTGACAGAGCTGCTCTGAGTGTCAAAACCCCTTCAACACGCATCTGTAGCACCTGTCATCAAATATCCACACTGACATATCGTATCAGATATGATGGACAATAATACTTTATTACACTTAATGCAATTGAAAAAGCTATCAGGTGTCATTTATCACAATTACTTTAGCTTCAAGTTAATGAATGAATTATAAAGTGGGTCAGGACGCCCCTGCAGATGAGCTGAAATATAAATAATGATTGATGCAGGTATTTTATAATAATTAATAAATATTGATTATATAATAACGAGATGTAATGTTTTATATACTATACTGAGCATTGTTAAAGCAGAAGTAAGTGGTCCGGTCGTTTTCGCTAATGCTGCGTTCCAGGCAGGCTTTTGAAATCGTAAATTACAGCTTCAAGTCACAACTTACGACTTTGTAGCGTTTCAGGCAACCCACTCGTGTTTTTCCGACCTGTTTTACCAGTGAAAGTCACTATAACGGCCATTCGGAACTTCCGACCGGTGAACTCGTACCAGATCGAACTGGTACCACTTCACGGTCGGAAAAATACGAGTTTCCTTGAATGCACCATAACAGTCCTCGTCCCTACGTCACCACATTCACGGCGTCCCTTGGCTGCACACACAGCCCTGCATGCCGTTCTCTCTCCTCATTGGATAAAAACTGTAGGATACGATAAATGTTTTCTCTTCGGCTCAGAGCAGAGCAGAGTGACTGACAGACCCGTGTTTCAGTCCAAACACTCTATGTAAGTGATTGCTGTCGGAAGATATAACTATTTAAGACTTATATTAACACAAATATATCACTTACTTCTGCTTTAATACTAGGAGATGGCAGGAGAATGGGGGGCATTCGTGTGAATGCAAACATGTTCATGGTCAGATAGTGTTGATATATGACACAGGCCGGGGCTGGATTAAGTTACATTAAGCTAAATATTTATACTATTAATTTGCTATTCATTAGTCTCTTCAGCAGCACCTATTAAAGTCCACAAACCAAAACAGTCTCAGAAAAAGCACAGCATGCTGTTTCCTCACACCCATAATTTCACCCTTCAGTTAAGAAGCAGTCAATTCATGGATCTAAAAGGGTTTAGTTAGATATTCCCATCAGACCAATAGAAGTTGAACGATGTGTTGTTGTGATACCAGGACTGACCACTGACCTAAACTAATGACAAGGCAGCATGATGTGCATCTGTGTCTGACAGTGTGAGGAATCTACTGCCTGTTCCAAGTCTCGCTTGTAATTTAGAGAAGTTGGTGAAATTGTTCTTCATGTCGAGACAAGTTCACCTCGTGTTTTTCCGTGTCAGCGACGAGCTGTCTCACCAGTGGTTCCTCTTCCACCTGTGAATCCTGTGGATCATCATAACAGGGCTATTAACTCAAAACTGTCCCTGTTCCCACCTGATAAACATTATTGTGGTTTGCAGTGCATATTCAGCAGTGTGAGGTTCCTCCCTCTGGATCTATGCGGTACTGCAGTCTTTATTGGCGCTCCACCTGCTGGATGCACTCTGCCTTGTTACAGTGCTAGTTGAACAGAGAGGTTGGGCTGTACTCTACTGTCTGTACTCTACTGTATGGCATTAATACGGTCGTTTCGCTGATAACTGAATTCAGCCAGAGCTAAAAATGAACACATTTCTCCCTCTGCTGGACGTTTGCAGAGCTCAAATGTGTGAAGATCTTTTTCCTGTAGATTTAGGTTTTTTCTGTTCAGATTTCGTCCTGGTGCTGTCTGTTTCCCTTGTGTCGTTTCCTTTTTTTAAAGCAGGAGGCTTATTCTTAAATGATACTGTCTCTGCAGCCTCAAATGGATGAGAAGATCCAGCTGGGCCCACGAGCTCAAGTCACGTGGGTGAAGGGCAGCAGTGGAGGAGCCAAGGCCAGTGATTCAGGTGAGACGACACAGAGAGCTGAAGCATCCTTACATGAAAAGACCTGGAGGTAGAACACACAACCGAGTAGACGGTGAAAATAGATTTCATCATACAGCCAAGTATTTCTCATCTCATGTCTCAGAGCCTCATTCATCACACAAAGCACTAGCACTAACACATCAGTTTGTGACCTTGCAACCAACCCAAAGATTTAAGTTGCAACAGTTAAACATCTAATGAATAACAACGCTGACGGTTTCAGTTACACATAACTGATTGTAGACATGTTTAATGTCTTAAATGTCACAGATTTCATGTGTCAGTGTACTTGAAGCATTACATGGTGTCATCTGACCACAATCTGAAGATGTTCATACAGTAGTCGTTCCAAACAGCCACAGTCAAAAACAGGAGAAATAAAAGCCGTCAAAGCAAGGGACAGAACCAAACTGTTAAAATGGGACGACACACACTCAGACGTGTTTCTCTGAAGGTTCTTTTGATGTTGCTCCTGTTTGTACACATGAAAACTGACAAGTAACAGTGTGAAGATAAAAAAAACAGAGCCTGAGGGAGGGTCAGACCTGCTTGCTTTCCCACCTCCACACAGTTGGCCAGTGACTCCATGGAAGTGGGTGCGAATGTTGGATTGTTGTTTGGAAATTTGCTCCAATTCTGAATTCATCACGACTCTTCACTGTAACATGTCGGCACATACTGACACGTTACATTTGGTCTGAAGCCAGCTGGAAACTCATTCTCTTTTTTGATTTAGTATTTTCTACTGGTCCTGACTTCTAATAAAACTCTTACGTGCAGCTTATGCAGTGATTAAACGACTGACTAAGAATCCACAATCTCTACCCAGGGTTTTCTGGTCATTCTTCTTCTTTTTATTTGTCTTACAACTTTATCTCTCCATCACAGAACTATCACGAACAGCGGGCCTCAACCGTTTCTCTGCGCTGCAGTCCACGCCTTCACCCCAGCCCTCCACCACGCCGCCACAGAATCCAGACTTCGACTCAAGGAGAACTCTGGGAAGGTAAAGGCTGAATCATTGTCTTTTGAAGGACTCCTGTCAGCTTGTTTTTGCCGCCCTCTGAAGAGCATGTCTTTGTCTGTCTGAATGCTAATACATCAGCCCTTCCTCTCTGCTAATTTGTCTGACCTTAGGTATTTGAAACCCTGATTAACTCGTGTGACGTCTATTCAGTTTTTAACAAATACTACTTTTGTAATTATGGTTTTCGATTGATTTTCTATTTGTGTTTTAGTGACAATAATGTCATGATTTCATCTTTTTACTACAAAATAGACAAAGATCGTACTTGGATCAAATGTCAATACCCAAATAGAGATGTGTCTCTTTACGCTAGCATCCCTGCTGACTTGTTTATTCTCCAGCAGTCGTAGCAGTGCGGGCAGAGAGCGCAGCGAGAAGCCTCTGATCTCTGCCCCGCCATCATCCCGGCCCGGAGCGTTCATCAGGGGAGGCAGCTCAAAGGAGCTGCTGGAGAGTCAAAACTCAGAGGAGCCCAGAAGAGACCGGGAGCGAGAGGGAGCCGAGCCCCGGAGACCGAGCGTCACCGAGGACAAAACGGAGCCGGAGCGCAGCAGAGTCAGAGAGCCTGGTGAGACAACACTGAGCTCAGCAACACACGACATGCGGCACTGAATTTGGTGCAATACAAATAAATCAAACTGAAAATGTATTTGAAACATAGACATTCTAAATTGTTATCATACCGAGATTTACTCCCTGCCACTTCCAAGCCATCAAAAGAATTGTTATCTATTTTACAGTAACGCAGCATCAGATTTGATACTTTAGCTGCAGTTTGTATCAAACCAGCAACAACAAGAACATTTTTATCCTAATTGTCACCATTACTTCATCATCATATTTATTTTCAGTGCTTTTATTCACATTCACACATGTAAATTATTTTTGAAGCAACAGCAAGTTGAAATCCTGTGATATACTGTATAATAAATTAGCTTTGTCCATAAACATTATGATGTGGCTTTTAATCTGTTCTGTCCAGATTTTGTGTAATATCCAAAAAAAAAAAAAAAATCACATTTTGTCTTAAACTTTCCTTCATGATCACTATGTTGAGGCTTGAACTGTTCTAAATAAGCCATGACATGATGTGTGTCTGAGAGCAGGTTGTTGCTTTAGGAAACCACACAGACAGACACCTTCTCACTGCTGTTTTTGCATTGACAGTGAAACCTGAGCCTGTGGTCCAGACCCCGGACAGACCTGCTCTCTCTGAAGAGGAGATAGAGAGGAAGTCCAAGTCCATCATCGACGAGTTCCTGCACATAAACGATTACAAGGTACTGAGACTCACAACGGCAGGTGAAGCTTGTGGCATCTAACTGATGCAGAATGTTTTCATGTCAACAACGTAAAATAAAACATTTAGTCTTAACTACTTAGCCACACAGTGATGTGTCTAATTTAAGATGCATATACTGAAATAAATACTGCACTGCTCAATAGATTTCCCCACTTCCTCTTTTCCTCCCTACACTCTCCAAGTTAGTCAGTCATATTAATACTTCTCTGGTCTCTGCAGGAGGCTGTCCAGTGTGTGGACGAGTTCGATTTGGGCCCTCAGCTGCACGTCTTCGTGCGCGTCGGAGTGGAGTCGACTCTGGAGCGCAGTCAGATCACACGGGACCACATGGGTCAGCTCCTGTTCCAGCTGCTGCAGCAAGGAATCATGGCCAAACCCCAGTTCTACAAAGGGTCGGTCCACACACTGAATCCTTTTTTTATTTTTTATTTTTTTATGATTGTCATTCCTACACAGCGACTGTTGCAAACGTTGAGCGACATATGCACACGGCTCTGCAGAGAAGTGCTCTTTCTCACCCCTGCATCTAAATCTGTCCACAGTATCACAATGAACTGAGGGTTTCTTCACACCCCTCCTCATGTAGGCCTCATAATGTAGGTCTGTTGTGATCTGAGCTGGTACTCCTTTTGTAGAGCCGTGTGCAGCGCACCGTTCCACTCAGTCCGGCTCTTCCCCACAGAGACACATAAGATACAGAAAGCATTTACACACTGCATTGAGACTGATATGAAAAGCAGTGCTGGCAGCTGTTTTTGTGTTCTGTTTTTGAACCTCTGCTCATGTTGTATTAGTTGGTATGTTGATGTGAAAATACTGCAATATTTTATACAAGCACAAGTTCAAAATGTATTGTTTTTCTCCTTAATTCTAATAGCTCATATAAAATTTCTCTTCTAAAAATATCTTACAATGAAACGCTGTTTGTTTTTAACCTTCCTGACATTATCGTCCTTAACTTGTCATAAATAAATAGATGAAGTCATTTTTTTTTCAGCTACTTAAGAAAAACATTTTCTAGTTCCAAACTTTGTGAACAATTAACGCTAATTTGAGTTTGATTATATTTTGTCTGTGCTCAAAAAATAACATGCTGTAGTTCTAATCCTCACCATGTTCTTGTTTGTTTTTTTTTGTCCAGGTTTGCAGACACCCTGGAGCAAGCGGATGACATGGCCATCGACATTCCCCATATCTGGCTGTATCTGGCCGAGCTGCTCAGCCCTGTGCTGAGGGAAGGGGGCTTCTCTATGAGAGAGCTCTTTAGGTACTGACATGACTAGACCTGTCTAATTCATTTATCTCCAAAGGAGTCCATATGCACAGCAGATTACAGCAGATTTCCCCGTGAACTAAGCTTTTTGTATATTGAAAATGTATTTAACCTGATTAAATTTCTTGCCTTCTCCGTTTGTTCACAGTGAATTAAGCAAACCTTTGCTTCCTGTGGGAAGAGCTGGGATCTTAATTTCTGAAATACTGCACATACTATGCAAACATACGGTAAGCAACACTCATATGGGTACTGCTTTTTCAGTCATCACTTCCACGCATATTGGTAAAGCTCTATTCAGCCTTTAGCACCGAGTTAAAAACACATTTCAGAGCGGGAGATGTGAAGTTGTCTGGTCTTGTCTCCACAGAGCCATAGGACTGTGGCTTCTTTGTGGAGGGAATCTTGCCTCAACTGGACCGACTTCCTACCAGAGGGAGATGACGTCCAGGCTTTCATCTCACAACAGGTTAGTGATGAAGGCCACTGTGCAAATCAAGAATTACTGTTGTCATATGAAAAACTCAGTCTGTGTCTAAAATTCGTTGATAAAGAACACTTTCTAAAATCCTCTCCATTCTCTTCATGTCACCATATCAATGTCCTCTCTTCTTGACACAACAGAAACTCCAGTTCGTTCAGACAGACAGCTGCAGCCCTGAGGCAGCTCTGTCTAAAAGGATCTTGTCTCCTGAGGAGCTGAGACAACAGCTGGAGAGACTCCTCCTGGAGGACATGGCCAGTGATGAGCAGATCTTTGATTGGGTAGAGGTATGGCAACTGACACATTAATACACACTTTTGTCGTCAACCTTCATCCAAACTCTGCAAGATGGTGGTTAATATTCAGAGGTGCAGTTTGTTTTATATGTGAAATACTGGTAACACTTTACTTGAAGGTCTCATATGACTGTCATAAGAGTGACATGTCACAGTCATAAACATCATGTCAATGTCATAACGTTGTTATTAGGTGTCATTCAGTTAACCCTAACCCTACAAACCCAGGTGTTATGACATTGACATAATGTTTATGACATGTTCATGACTGTGACATGTCACTGTTATGATGAGACCTTCAAGTAAAGTGTTACCGAAATACTTAAAGGTACAATATGTAAGAATGTGGCCAAAACTGTTGCTGCAGTCAAATTCAAAACACAGCAGCGCGTTGCGCTAACCTGCTCTGCTCACTCACAGTGACGGCCTCTGTAGCCACTGTACAACTGAGGTCAATGCAAAAAAAAATCATGCAACTGTTGCTTAAAGTTGGGTAGTTAGTGAGGTGGTACTCCCAGTCTTGGTCTCAAACTGGTCTCAAGACCAGTCTTGACCACATTTTCAAGGTCTAGGTCTTGACCAAGACCAAGGTCAAGGTCAATGTCTTGGTCTTGTCTTGGAATCGACTACATTCTTTCTAGGTCTTGGTCTTTAATCAGCCTTGACTCGGTCTCGCAGTACTGACAAGCAGACCCACCCAGGACAAGTGATGAGTCTGAGGGTGGAGGTCTGTGTCAGGTTGCTCTCCGTACCCTGACACAGACCTGCCGCTCCTACCAGCACTTTGTAGCACGTTGTGCATTGCTTTTTGTACTCTTCTACGAATGGTTTCCTTTTCTTCTGTGGTGTTACTGCTGAGCTGAGACTTGTGTGAAATTGACAAATTGTATGTTTCCTCTGCTCCTCTGTGCTCCGGTTCTCAGGCAAACCTAGATGACTCTCAGATGAGCTCGTCTCCCTTCCTGAGGGCTTTGATGACAGCTGTGTGTAAGGCAGCAGTGAAAGGTAAGCACTCCACCACCTGCAGGACACACTCCGACATTTTGCCCAAATCGCACCACTGATTGCAATATTTACACGTTGCCAAGCGCAGAGCTCAGCAGCGCACTCTGTACTTACTCTGCCCCCTGCTTTACTGCACAGATGATAACACCAACTGTCGAGTGGACACGGCCATCATCCAGAGGAGATTGCCTGTATTACTCAAGTACCTTAACTCAGACACTGAGCGACAGCTGCAAGCACTTTATGCACTTCAGGCGCTGATCGTCGCCCTCGATCAGCCTCCAAGTAAGTTCTGCTACTTAACTCCCCCCCAATAAGAATAAAAGAGGGTTATTTTCTTTCTTTTGCTTCATTTCTTGTCAAGAGAAGATTGAATGGTAGTCAGATGCAGTATGTAAACAATAGACTGCCTAATCTCACCACAACATCCATTTATCTGCTCTGAAGCTTTCAATCTTGTCTCGTGAGTTTCATCAGCAGATGACGTTTGCATTGTTATCACAGAACTGCTAACATTCAGATTTCCGTCCTCTTCTGAGCACTTAAACCTTTCATCACGAGCTTTTGAATTTCAGCATTTAATTCTCTGTAATATTAACTTGATGTAAGTTTGATAGTTTAAGCAGGATTCAAACTGTGGCCTCAGATGACCTTTTCCTAATACACTCACTGCAGCGTCTCTCAGGAGGAAAAATGCGATTAGAGTTAATTGCAGGATGCAACATGCACAGTCTTGACTGATGTTCACATTCACAGGTTTCTGCAACTGGTTACAACGGCAAACACAAACAGGTCTTGTTGATCTAAAGTTACTGAGGCTAGAATCAGATAAATATTCATTTTTTAATCTTGTGGTTTCACAGATTATCAAAAGGATTATTAACAAACTATTGTGGAGTCATGTGATTTATCAGGTCTCATTTAATAGTATTTAGCTTCTTATGCAGAGTTCAGAGGAAAAGGTTAAATGGATTTCTCAGAGATGTGCTTCGGCTTTCAGCAACATGATGAGCATCTCTCCATCGCCGTCTCTGCTCACGATGTAAACGTTATACGGCCTGATGCTGAGAATCAACGCTCACCTCACCCCCTCCCTGTCTGGTTAATATGCAGATACTGTATGTCAGACCATTGAAAACAAGAAAAGACTGTACTATTTCATAAATTGTAAATTTCTTGGGATACAGATGGCGAGACATTAGATTCTTTTCCCTCAAAAATGCCTTTGGTATTAAAGGGTCTTAAATTTCATTCATGAAACAGATATGTTCAACACTCAACAACAATACGTTTGAACCTATGAACTGATTGATCAATTGATGAATGAATTGATGGATGCTTTCTTTCATCCATCCATCTATTTTCCGCTCTGTAGTGATTAAATTGATTAAATCATTAGGAAATGTGTAATAAACTGCTGGGATTCACAAAAATTCAGAAATGTAATCATACTTTGATCGGGTACTAAGTTTCATTCTCTGTTGTGTTAAAAATATATTTAAACCCTTAAATATAATTAAGTAAATCCTGAGCAATGGTCCATCAGATCAATGAGGATTCAGAGAGAGGCTACACTGTGTTCACATAATACACAGAGCTCAAGCGTGTCTTTGCCATGCATCCAACTCGCAGCCCTTACCTGCAATAGAAAGTGTCTGCACGCATTTACAGGAAAAAGAAAAAACGTCAGTTACTCAACAGTGAGATTTCAGTTTCAAAGCATCGATCCACTTCACGTCGCAGGTAAGACGGCGACTGACTTGTATTTGCTCTCTGGCTCTGTCCTCAGACCTCCTCCGCATGTTCTTTGACTGTCTGTATGATGAGGACGTCATCTCCGAGGACGCTTTCTACAAGTGGGAGACGAGCAAAGACCCCGCCGAGCAGCAGGGTAAGGGTGTGGCCCTCAAGTCTGTCACGGCCTTCTTCACCTGGCTGCGGGAGGCGGAGGAGGAGTCGGAAGACAATTGACGAGGGCGACACCCGGGGACATGACGTAGTCGAACTGCATCCTTACAGCAGAACAAACATTCAGAATGCGTGTGTGGGCAGGATGACATGTTTACGGCTGGAATTTTTTTCTGCGGTACGGTTCTGAAAACATGCCGCCATTTTGAGTTTGGATTCCAACGGCGGAAGCACTAAATACCTGTATTATACATAGAAAATATTTTTGTTTTAAATTTTAACTTACTTTTCTTTTGTTACTTTTTAAGAAGAGACTTAAAAGATACATAGGTTCTGGACTCTTTAATTTATTATTTTTTTAAGGACTGCAAATATGAAAGTTATTTAACATTTGCAGATGCTCACAAACAGAACAGAAATAACAATATAATTAATTATAATAACAAAAATAATAATTGCGAAATGAATAGCCTCCCTGGACTCCACACTGTTTAGTTTAAACAGGGTAATACAAAATTATTTTGGGATGAAGGGGAAGCAGAGATGAAAAGGAACTGTTAACATTGTCCATGTATGATGTTTGAGGTCAAGGGTTATGTCCTAATAACCAGAAAGCCTTGGCTTGCCCTGCGTTGATATGTACATACACCTCATGAGAGGTAGAGGTATGCATTCAAGAAGCGATGCAAGTCAGTCCACAGAACTGTCAAAAACAAAACCAGATACATTCAAGTGAAATGAGCAAAAATGCAACTTTAAAAAGCAAATGGCCAGGGTCGCTGAACATGAAATGCTTGTAATACTTCAGACCTACAGAGCAGATTAAATGCTTGTAAATACATTAAAGACAAAAAGGTATTTAAAAAAAAAAAGGTTGATTCTTATGATTTGTTCCTTGGGTGATGATGGGTTTCCAGATGTGCTTTTGGTGGCTCAGCTACATCTTAATGTGTGTATGTCTGTGTTATGACTTGAGGCAGTGTTTCAGTTCTCCTGTTTTGGACAACACCGTCCTTAGCTTCTTCAGAGGAGCTGTTTGACCAAGAGCAGCAGCTGAGGGAGCAGCTGACATCCAGCCCAGGATTCACCACTTCATCTTTCAGTCTGCTGAGTCACTGAAGCACCAGATAACAATCAGTTCACTCTCTTTTTAAGTACTGTATATTTTTCTTGCTTTTGTCCCCACACTGTTTATATTTGGGTATGTACAGTATAGTATGTGTTATGTGTATATGTCTAGTCAGTTTTTATAAGTTGACATGCCAAACAATATTTGGTTCCAGCTTTAAGATTTTCTTGTTGTTGCTGCTGTTTTTAACAATTTCAAAAATAAGTACAGATAACACACTCGTTTTGTATACTGGTATATCATGTGCTGTACATACTGTATCATATAGGATATATGAGCTCTGTTCTTTTGCTCTATGCTTGAAGATTTATTTTCTCTCCAGAAAGTAGAAACAAGTTTGAGATGTTTTCTTTCTACGCTGTACTGAACAGTAAAAGTTGTTTCTTGTCATGATAACCAAGACAAAAGTATTAGGTTCTTAGCATTAGACAGCTCCTCCAACCACTTCATTTTTTTTTTTTTTACACTTGAAAGCTCTTAAGCTTTCAGTTGTCCATGTAATTTCCTGTGAGGCATTTCTTTCATCAGTTGTCTGTCTATATTCAAAATTGACCCAGTTGAATACATTAGTCAGGCTTCCAGACTGAATTACCGACCCGGTGGTCTTTAATTGCAAGAAAACTAAATACCGGTATATCTAGTTGATTTATTTGCCTAACTGCCCTTGCAAATAATTAAAACATAAACAGGACATTGTTTGGCAATTTGACTATGAAAAAGAAAAAACTTTAATGATTGATTATCATTGTTCGACGATCAATTAATCATCGGCTGGTTTCAGGGTGCTTGGGGGAAACTGATGAATGATGATGTTCACACCAAGTCCCATCAGAAATGTAGTTGGTCAATGTTTAATTGTAAATACCTAATTGGTTTATTGTGTTTTTTTTTAAGTTGTTGTGATGATGTTGAACAGAGTTAGTAAATTAAGAGTTAAGGATGGGCTGGCAACTTCACTGTGATGTTTGGGGTCCTTAGAAATAGATGAAAGACAGAAGAAGAAAACAACTTGTGGTTGAATTTACCTCACCTTTACTCAATTCAAATAACTTTATTTATTCCCGAGGAGCAAATTAAGAGCACAATGACGATTCAATGACACTACACAACTGCAGAGACTGTATGTTTTGTAGCATGAATGTTACAAGACTGTACAGAGTAAACCCATGGATCCGTCGGTGTCGGCGGCCATGACAGTGGGAATCCTTCGACGTGCCCGCTGACGCAGCGACGTCACCAACGGTCGTAATGGGGCGGGGCTCGTAAACAGAGAAATCTAAATAAAGGATCGTGCAGAAATTTACTCCAAAGTATCTCACTTTTCTCGACAAGTAAAAGGTAAGTTTCATTCGCAATGGGACTGGTTTGTCGCTGAAGGTGTAGTTGCACGGATTCGCTGCTGGAAAACGCCTCAGCCCGGTCGCTTTTTACTCCATGCAACTAAAATGAATTTTATCTGCCTTGTGCGACGCCATTACTGTGTGTGTCCGTGTGTATGTGTGTGAGAGAGAGAATAAACCCACGGACAAAATGGCGAAATTGCCGAAAATCTCTGGCCACTCGTGCGCTGGCTCTAACGCTAACGGTCTACATGTATGTGCCCAGCCTGGCGGATGAGCACCGTCTTGAAGGCGGTGTGTGCTTTGTTATAAACTAACGCACCTTTTCTTCTGTTTGAACATAATGGGCCTCAATGAATGAAAGTGGGTCCGCCAGTCTCACGGGGTTTTTTTTTCATCACGCACATACACGTACATACAAGGGGAGCTGGGACCAGCGGTGTGTCCTTACGTGTTCATATATGCGTCTTATTTGTTTTCGTTATCTAGGTTAATCTCGTGTCTTGTGATGCCGATACGCCGAGCAGCAGCGACTCCCACCCCGGAGAAGGCCCCCTCCGCTGCAGCAGAGAAAGGTGAGGCCGGGGTCGTATATCACCTGAGCTCAAGACCCCTGAATGCAACATCATCTCTGATACACGTCAGCCCATCATGAACCCCCCACCCATGCCACATACTAGTCTGACGATGGATGTGTGTGTAGTTATCCCAAGTTTATTACAACCTTTGACCGCAGAAACAAGTCTGTAGACCCCCAGCCGTTGTGTCAATCAATAACAGTGTCATTCATTCACTTACAGATTTTTGATCGATTTGTTTTGGTCTTTGCAAGTGTACAGAACAAAGTTTTGCCTTGTGAGATAATCTGAATTTGAACTACCATGCACATCTTCCTTGTATTAGTACTAATAGATCTTGATGTTGTGGTTATTATATATTTATAAGCACAGGGTATAATGCAAACCCTAAGGTCTGTCCTATTTATTATACATGAAGGTGAAAGTGCATAAAGGGTAATCATGTGATTGTTGCTATGTTTAAATGCCAGCTGCATACATTTTTTTTTCACCTTAATGTCAATGCTCTCCTTCCAGAGCCTGAAGCCTCCTCAGAGGAGTCGCCCTCTGCTGACGAGGAGCAGGCTGCATCATCGGCTGCAGCGGCCGAGGTGGAGGAGGGCGATGGTGATGGCGGCGAGACGGCACCAGCAGAGAATGGGGAGAAGGCCGACGAAGGAGCCGAGGAGCCGAAGGAAGACAAGGGAACGGAGAAGAAAGAGTGAGTCTCACCAGAGAGCTAGTGTGCAACTCTGAACACTGCGATATTTCACTTTGATAGCACTTTTATCTGTTTATATGATCCTTACCTCTGCTGGATAACGGCGGACTGCTCCCAAATGGTTGCAGTGTTGCATTCCCAAAAGATGTGACCTGTCACATCCACATTCATCCCCTCCCCTCCTTCCATAGTTGTCAGACGTCAGATGTACCAGTCCCTTTGTCCGCAGTCTTGGAGGAGCTCAGGAGGTGAGCACAATGGCGTTGACAAAACGTAGTCCATAACTCAAAGAGTAACATCCTCTACTACTATGCTACACTATAGTTCAGATTCAGAATTCTAGAAACAGCCCTTCAATTTGGCTGTACATGAACAAGTTGTTTAGATAGAATCAGAATATGAAAAACGCAGGTAGTGTAAACATGTAAACGTATTTAGTCATTTGCAATAGAAGTATTACATGATTATATGAATCCATACTATCCAAGTCAGTAGTTCATAGTTTTGGTAATTTCTCCTCCTTGTCTTCTCCCAGACCTCGACAAAGCCAACATTCACCTCTATGTACACAGTTCACCCGCATATAAACTAGACTAGGGTCAAATTATCATGGTGGTCATCAAGACAGATGTTCTCAAACTTCATTTTGTCTTTCCCATCGGTGTCAAATGGACAAAGTGACAAATGCAAGGACTGCGCGGCTGGACAGTGCGCAACACACTGCTATGTTCTCCTACTAAGGTGAGGATGTGATAAAGATAAGGGTGGTAATAATCACAGTGAAATATCGCTTCTAAAGGACCGACCCACTTCACTGAACTTGTTTCTTGCTCCTTCTGGCGACAGGTTGAAGGACGGCTACAAGTACGAGAAATCCAAAGTCAAGAAGGTGAAAAGGACAATTCCTGCGTGGGCTAGCGTCAGTGCCAGCAAAAAACTTCCCGTTTCCAACTTTGCAGGCACTCAGAACAAAGTGGATAACATCCTTATTGAAGCTATTTCGGTGTGTAGAAACTCTGTGAATCCATCTCCCATCACAGTCACTGGTGTTTGTTTATTTGCGTTTGTGATTTCTTATCCTTTTTACCTTGCAGTCTTCTAATGACAAGACTGGAGTTTCATTCCAGTTCGTCATGAAATATATCCTGAAAAAATACCCAGGGATGGAGCTCGACAAGAAGAAATTCCTCATCAAGAAAGCTATGAAGAAACATTTGGAAAAGGGCACAATCAAACAGGTAATGGATTTTTCTCTTAACATTTGTCTTATGGGGGAATATAGATAAAACAGGGTCTCAGATATCAAAAAAGCAGCAGATTTCCTCAACCAACGTGTCTCTGTCTCTTTCTCTGGCACAGCTAAAGGGTAAAGGCCTAACAGGAACCTTTACCATTGGGAAGCAGTCCAACCTGTCTAAGGTAAGTTACAGCAGAGGGAAGAAGTGAGGTCATGTACAATACTCAGTTTCAGCAGATGCTTTTCGGGGATTTCTTGAATCTCAGGAAATCAGGAATCAAATTTCATTCCTGCTCCCTGAGGGCAAACAGCCTCTTGAGGTCAAACTTGAAAGAGACAACGTAGGATGTGTTTAGTAGCAGAATTGCTTTGTGAGCAGTTGAAAGTACAGTATTTCATTGGTGCAATCAACACATGTAGCATCAACAGTTTCTCTCCCATGTTTCCCTATGACACTGGGATGTGTTTGGTTGTAATGTGTTGTCATGTGTTTTAGAAATCTGCTCAGAAGCTGTCAGAGTCTCTGGGAGACGCTCTTCCCCTCATCATCACTCGGCTCTGTGAGCCCAAAGAGGCCTCCTACAACCTGATCAAGAAATACCTGGAGCAGCACTTCCCCACCCTCAACATCGAGAACAGGTACAGTCCATTACAGTTACTCTGAGCATGATGTGAAATTAAAACAATAACTGACCCAAGGATATGAAATGTGGTGTTGTAACCTGTAAAAGTGAAGGTTCAAATGTGAATTTGGAAAGGGCCAAGAAATTTAAACGGCACAACTGCTAAAATGTGTTCAAGTTGGTTCAAAGATGAAAGTTGAGTAGCTTTACTAGTGGCCTGGCTCTGTATTCACAAAGCATTTTATGTTAGCACTAGTAATACTAGTGTACTCCCATGTCTATAAAAGTTTCCTCCTAAATCAAAGACGCTGATACCAACTTTTACTCAAAGTGAGAACTCCTAATCTAAGAGTGACACAATTACCATCATAGTAAAATGTCCTATCATTCCATCTTTATTGTACTATTATTTTTTAATAGACTCAGTTGTTCCATCAGTTCAAATAAAATCTAAGATTGTTTATCTTAAACAAGTCTTTTTTTTTGTGGGCCATCAGCCAGTTAATTGGCTTTTCCTGCTCCAAACTATCGTTATTCTATCAAATCCACTATCAGTTGACGTATATAGTTTGGATCAGCAACACTGCCATTATTTTTTACTAGCTTTTCCTAGATCAGCACTTTAGGAGCTACTTTTAGCCTTGAGATGATTTGTGAATATGTGTCTTGGATTTCAGAGGCTCAGTAACTTACAGAGAGATGGGTGTACTGTGTAAGGTTGTTTAGCTGAGATCGTTGAATACCGTATATAAATGAGTTATTGACTGGTTCATCCTCAGACCAGAGGTCCTTAAAACAGCTTTAGTGAAGGCAGTAGAGAAAGGACAACTGGAGCAGATCACTGGGACAGGAGCCAGAGGGACTTTCCAGGTAAAGGTCTTCATAACACCATTAACACACTGATTAATTCTTTGTTGGCATACTGGTAGCACATAAAGTGTTAAGTACTGGCTGATTACAACCACTGTGGTGTTTGCTTGTATGGTCACCTACCAATAAGGACTCCCACTGAACCACTTCAGGACCTTCTTTGTTTCCAGACTGGATAGGGGAAGACATTGACAATGACAATGACAATGAAATCTACCAATCCTCTGTTACTGCAAAATGTTGCAATACAATACAGAATGGAAACCAGGGGAAATAAGTGCTTTTCAAGTGCCAGTTAACATGATGACAGGCCTCATATAAAAAACATGAGCATGGAAAAAAAACATACTGCAGCAAAAAGCTTCGAATGGCAGATGACAGACTGTCTCTTTCAGTAATTTAAGCTTCGATTCAACATTGAGTAGTTATTAGACTTCTTTTTCATACAATTTGTGAACAATATCCACCCCATTACCTGAAATTCCATTGGGATGCCTTCAGATATCTTGACTGACCAAACCAGAATTTATTGCTCGTGTTTCTGTTGTATTTTAATGTCAAAATGCTCATCAATAATAAGTCAAGCAGTCAGTTTTGCAGCTGTGGTGTGAATCCAAAATAAACCAAATCATAGATCCTAAATATGCCTATATCCATCTTTCGCAGCTGAAGCGTACCGGGAACCAGGTCCTGCTGAAAGGCAGCACCTTGGAGGACGCCATCACAGCTGCCATCACAGCCATGAATGAACCTAAAACTTGCAGTACCACCACTCTACGCAAATATCTATTAGACGCCAACAAGGACAGAAAAGAGTACCAGTTAGGTGAGGCTCCCTCTCCCTCTCCCACCCACTGATGTTGTTTTCTTCGGGTCATACAAATTGAGATGGACTCACAACGTCGAGTGAAGCATTTTCACTTTCATAATTTCTAGCACATCAAATTTAAATGATCACTCAAAGTGTTAGTATGCAGTACTATCAAGCTTTGGTGTGTGCGTCTATCTCATTGAAATGTCTGATGTCCTGTCTGAGAAAAACTGGTCCGTCAAACAGTTGGTTCTTCTTTAAACTAAACATGACACATTTTTACCAGCGACACAGCAGGAAGCAGGCACTCTTTCAGTACGTGCCAACAAGCACACATATAAACTAACAGGCCTGGCAGGGGTCAAGTGTGGTCACTGATGCAGAAACTGTGCACAGTTCCTCTTGTTTTTGTGTAAAAAAAAAAAAAAAAAGGGATTGCAGAGAGATGGGTTTATATTTTGAACCACAGCTCCAAATCTCTGCAGAGAGTTTTTACATCCACATTTCAAGCCCACATGGTTTAGCAGTTTGTTCAAAAGGCAGATTCTCGTTTTGTCACTGCATGATAAGATTTGGGTAACAAGATGTATGCATCCAAAGTGAAATTAGTAAAAGAGGAACTGTTTCCTTCAGTGGCCAGTCTGAGGCGGACCCTGACAAAGTGTAAAGTCCTGGGATGGATGGAGCAGATCACTGGACACGGCTTCACGGGGACCTACCAGCTCTCGTTCCCTTTCTACCCCAGGTATGTGTCATCTTCATTCATTTATTAACTATTTAATGTGAAGAATACGTCTTCTCTTCTTTTCTCTTCTCTTTTCTTCTACTTTTTCTTTTTCTTTATGTCATGTATTTAATTCATATGCAATTAATAAATAAGGGAACAAGAAAAAAAAGAAAGAAGAAACAACACAAATTCAATTCAGTAAATAAAACTAACCCTATTACAGAAAAGATAAGCAGTAAGCTAGAGGAACTACACACATCAAGGGACCAGGAAGTCAGGAAAACCTTCACACAAGACTTCCAGATATTTGCTAACTGAATATTTGTGTGTGATACAGCTTCATATTTCTTCTTTCTTTTTTCTTTTTCTCCATCTCTTCAGTCCTACCATCCTGTACCCAGACAAGTTCAAAGAGCCTCCGAAGAAAAGCGCAGCACCTCCAGCCAAGCGGAGGCGGACTGCTTATTCCTCTGACGAGGAAGAGGAGGAGTCAGAAGAGGAAGAGGAGGAGTCTGAGGACGAAGCTCCTGTCCGTAAGAGGTTAGTAGAATATACAGAATATCCAAAACACAGTTCTGCAGGGAGTTTGCACATCATTTATAAAGACACTTGAAGCAACTGATAAAAATATAAAAGCACATTCACTTAGAACCAGGTGGCACTGTAACTGCTACCTGCTCACACTGCTTGGGAAATCTATGGGATGGAGGAGGTTTTAAGGGCTGTGTTCATGGATTTGATTTGTTTTAAAAGGAGACACACTCAGAGAGTTTGAGATCTTGACATCACACAGATCAAGTCCCATTTTAATCGGGTTAGGATGCAACTGGGATCTGATTATGTCCCGTTACATAAATATGTGGTGTTGGAGTTGGGTTGTAGGCGTTATCTTTTCATCAGTGTAATATTTCAGTTGCCTTGCGCCCACACGCATCTGTGTCTGTGTGTCTGTGTGTCTGTGTGTAATTACAGTCTTTCTAGTTAAGTAACTGCTGCCTGTTCACGTTACTCTTAGGAAAACTCAGAAGAGGCCTCCACCCAAGGCTCGCCGTCCCCCACCGGCCAAGAAATCTCGGAGCGCTAGTCAGACAAAAGCTAAAGGTAGGGGACGACCCCTCGCAAAGAAGTCTCCAGCCAAGAAAGCAGTGTCCTCAGCCAAGAGACTGGGAAAGAAACAGCCAGCTTCAAAGAAGGAATCAGCGCCGCCATCTAAAGCCTCACCTGTCAAGACTAAAGCCTCACCTGTCAAGAGAGGGGCTCCAGCAAGAAAGCCCAAAACGCCGGCCGTCAAAAAGCTGAACAAAAGGGCGGCCAGGCGACCTGCGCTCAAAGAGGCATCCTCAGAGGAGGAGGAGGAGGAGGAGGAGGAGGAGAAGGAGGAGGAGGAGGAAGAAGAAATTGTCATCCCAAAGGAGACAACGCGGGGCGGGTCCAAGCGATCCAGACGCACAGAGTCGACCCCCGCAGCGCCAGCCGTCAAAAAGTCGCCGGCCAAAAGCACATCCCGTCAGCACGACTCTGATGACTCGTCCACCGAGGAGCCCGTGGTTAAAAAGTCAGCGACCAAGAGTGTGTCCTCTAAGGGGGCTGCAGCCAAAAGAGGAGCCAAGAGCAGCAAGCAGTCCACTCGCAAGTCAAAGAGGGGGAAATAGTGAGCCTGGGAGTGCCTTCCACCGACTGGGCCGCCTGATGCAGCAGTCTGCCGCTTGGTTTCAGCGCTCTCTCTCTCTTCTCTCTTCTCTCTCTCTCTCTCTCTCTTTTATTCATTGTTTTCTCCCCTTTTTTAATGGGACAGTAGTTTTTTATTTCTATTGTAGAATAAGAATGTTATCCTATCCTAACATTAAGTTTACTGTACATTGAGAGTTTCTGTATTTCCTTTTAATCACCATGTGTAGAACAGCTCAGTTAGTGTTGCCGTTACGACAGATGTGTGACCAGCTGCCAGTTCGGGAAACCATAGCAAGATCCAGCATACTGTACCTAGAGCCATTTAGTGACTTCTGTTTTTGCATTTCTTCCTCATCCCATCTGTAGATGTCGGCAGCACACATAGCTAATATCAACTGATGTAAGATATCAGTGTTCGGAGCGTTGAATTGTCCATTATAAGTTAAAGAATGTGGGTTAAAATGTTAACTAATATGAATATTTTATAAAACAGATTTAAAGTCTGTTGTCCTGTGTCCTGGACACATTTTTGGGGCCATGCAGCACTGCAACATTGAATTGAATTGTTATCCACATTTGTCCTACAATAAAATTATATATTTTTTTTAATTATTTGTTTAGTCCTGCTGGTGCCAGGTCGAAGAGTGAACAGAGGATAAAACGCTTTGTTAGTATTAATTTTAAAAACAAATCACATTGGGTGAAAAAGTCACGTTATGATGTGTTTAAACAGGCATATGCATAAATTCATTTTACTGCTTCACAACTGTAATTGAGTACAAAACTGTAAGAAATGTGTGTTGTGAATAAGGAGGATAATAGCTCATACATACCCTGCATGCATGTATCCCTTGTGTTGTTAAGATTTTTTTCCAAGTCATTAATAAAATGGCTATATTTGTAAACTTGCTGTTTATTTAATTATTAAATATCAAATGGTGAGTAAAAAATGTACACATGTTCACATACTGAAAAGGACATGGATACTTGGGTAGGATTTTGAATGCAGTATTTTTACATGATTATAGTAGTACTTTTATAATTATAGAACTTTTTTCATAATAAAAAAAACAAGGTATGTGAGTAGGTTTTTTTTTGTCATCATTATGTTTTAGATCATCAGACATCTAAGTGCAAAAAGATAGAATTCAACAAAGGAAAAGTAATAACTAAGTAACTCTAACCCTAGAAAACGTTAACATCAAATAGCCTATATAAAATGAAAGGGGACAGAGATTTAGGCATGGATGTATTAGGCTATGTTGATGTAGGTGACGGACAGACAGGTGTATCCGTCACGGTCATGGCGGTGTGTGACGTCAGCGGGCTGCGTTGCGCCATGAGCAGGAATGTCTGGAAAGAGGGAGCAGCGGTGGGAGGGGGAGGGCGCTGATTCAACACGTTATCCTTCCCTGACTTCACTTCATATGTGAGGTGGAGAAGTGTAGGTTACACCTTCCTCCTCCTCCTCCCCTCGTTCCTTTCACTGGAGCCCCGCCTCGCGCCACCGACAGTCACACCTGGACGGAGCGGCGACAGGTGAAGGTGAGTGGGACTCGGACCGTGGACCGTGGAGGATGGTTTGGAGAGTCTGGACTCGGAGCAGTGAGTGAGTCTGTGGGATTTCCGAGCTTTGTTGACGACCTTTGAACCGAGCTCAGATCCAGACGCTCCGGTGTGTGTTTGTGTTGGTGGTACGGAAATGGTTCCGACGTGTTGTCTAATCCGACCTCACTTCAACACTTTGTGGTTTTGTGCGGTGTATTGGAGCATGTCAGGACTGATTGACAAAACACGTTATTCCAGCACTTCCCCGTGTCTCAACAGTGGCTTTAACGCATTCACGGTCCTACTCTCAGGACTGGGAATCAACAACTTGTAAAACGGACACAAAATCCAAAAATCACGTTTTTTTTTCTATTTCTTTTCCGTTTTTAATCTTCCTGTGTAGACTATCCCCAAGTGTAGTAGCCTAGACCTTGACTTTCTGGTTTTAATCCCTCCTTCACTGTTGTGATTTAAGGTTGAGCCCCCCCCTCCTTTTTGATTTTCTTTCTTTTTTTAAGTTTTACATGTTTTGATTCTGACTTTGTTGTCCTTGGCTCAGACTGTCTTGTTGTGTCTTTTCAGAGACACACAGCAACAGCATGGGTGAGGCACCAGTGAGAGATGGTGTTGCAGTGACACGCTCAGCAGAGGTACTCTACTGTGAATGTGTTCACAGTGTGTGTGTGTTTTTTGCTGTGTGTGTGTGTGTGTTGCTTACAAATGTATGTCTCTGCTGTAAAGTATGTGGGCTCATTTCCTGTGGATGACTGCTGCTTGGACGACCAGATAGAGCAACTGCACACTCAGCTGAAGCTCCTCAAAGTGAGTGGAGATCAGCGTGGAGGATTCCTGACTGAGATTATCATACATCAACTAAAATCTGTTTGATCGGAGAGTTCACTGACTTCTGCGTCTGTTGTCCTCAATCAGACATGCAAGAGAAGACGGCCTGTGTCTCTGAAGTTCTCCATCAAAGGTGTGAAAATATACAATGAGGATGAAACGGTATGGATGTTGTTTTGTCTGTCATGAAAGCATTATTCACATTCGCTGACCTGATACCTGGAAGATGGAGCTTCACATCTGGCCTCTCTTGTCCCCCCCCCCCCCCTTCAGACCCTGCTGATGGCTCACGCTCTGCGCAGAGTCTCTCTGTCCACTGCCCGGCCCCTTGACGCCCAGTTTGCCTTCGTCTCCCACAACCCAGGCAGCACAGACGCTCAGCTGTACTGCCATGTCTTTCAAGCGAGGCATGCCAGAGCGGTGAGGAATGTCAAGAAACACTGTTTTAAATTTATCACATTACAGACCTGCATTTCAAACTTGAATGAGATACATTTAAAATGCAACAAAGGGTGAATATGTCATAAAGTGATGTGTTGAACAAAATGCCTGTGAATATTGGGGCAATGTAGCCTACCACAATAACACAAGTAAGATGTTTTACAACCAAAGAGAAGTCATTAAGTAGTGTATGATCATAACTGGTCGTGATTTCCTATTTTTATTTGACCTTTTTATTAAAGTCTGCACACCCTCACAGGTGTTTTCAGTCACTGACCAGGCCTCTGTGTGGAGCTCTGCAATAAGAGGGACAATGCAGTAGGACCGCACAACTCATCACAATGTAGCCTAATCAAAAGAGCAATATGTCCATGTGCAGTTTCTCTGATAAAGTTCAAATGTGTCACAACATTTTTGTGCGTTGTTGGCACCATAAGTGTTGTGTTACTGCACACCCAACATGACTCAATAAAAAGCACACCATCAACTTATTTTTAAAATGAAAATGAAAAGGTAAAAATGACCGTGTCGTTCAGCCCCATGATAGAGTAACATGCCGCCTGGCAACACAACTATTACAGTGTCATTTTGGTTGAAAAAAAAAGAGACCATTCTCACTGTAATCACAAATAGAGCTCTTCTAATTGCAACTGGCTCAAATCTGAAATTAACCACTTTAATTTCATAATCTTAAAACTAACACTGTTTGTTGGAGCCTGTAATCCTTCATGGTGATAAGGAGAGGTCACAAACTGAGGTTGGTGTTAGGTGGAAGTTTCAGAAGAAGAGTTAGTTAGTTCTGAAATAGAAATGTCCTTTGCTTAGTCACATTATTTCTACATGGGACATTTAAATTAGATGTTTGTTAACGGTTGCATTAAAAGTGTTTTTGTATTTATGTAATGGTCACATTAAAGAATCAAGTTGACACACTTTTCCTCTCTTCTCCAGGCCCAGTTCCTGAACCTGCTGCTGTGCCGCTGTTTCCAGCTGTCTTACTTGGAGAAACACCCAGAGGAGGCCCAGGAGGACAGTGTGGGCTCGCTGCCTCGTCGTACCCCTTCACTGCTCAACCACGGATTCCCTCTCAGCGTCAGTGCTCTGGTGTCCTTCAGGAGAGCTCCTTTTCAAGGGCTTTTACCAGGCACAAAGGTTTGGACCTTCACACTTCCTTCTGTTCCTGTGTATCGTTCTTGAACCACAATATTTCCCTTTTTAGTTAGTAATTTTTACCCTTAATCCTCAAACTTGCAATCCTATATGACAATTAGCATCAGTGAATGATTTAGATCAATTGTTTTACTCCTTATAAACAAATAGTCATAGAAAGCCAAATATTTGCAGATTTCAGCCAATCAAGGGAGAAGATTTCACACATCATTAGACTTGTTTTTTTTTAATTTATTTATGGTTTTCTCATACTCCAAATGATTAAGAATTTAAAATAACATTGGTTGTAAGTAATTCATTTATGGATTTACCATATCGTTAGCCTCATAGCATAATTGCCTAAGTCATATTTGAACATTTTCGGGAAGAAAAAGAAAAAACACAATTTCTAGCAAGCAAAGTCAAAAAGAAAGGTCCAAGGAGAATGGCAACCACTGACTGACACAAATTAATTTTTTGCCTCACGCACAGAAAAATAAGAAATCTTCTGAGGACGCACACAGCAGCCAAGATGAAGTCTTCCCCACCTCCTCTCCCTCACTGGTTCGCAAGAAAGCCATCCGCACCAAAGTGCTGCGTTCGGGGGCTTACCGCTCTTTCACGTTCACGCCGCTCAAACAGCGCAACGTCCAGGAGCGACTGAACGCGTCACAAGGTGGGCCAAGTGTTCACAGAGCGCTGTCCAAAGTCAGAGAGTTGATTAGGTAAAGCAAAGCCTTCAGTGTCGGGTGGTGGGCAGTCACTCACTGTCTGTCGTGGTGTCATGTAGACTGCATAATAAAGGTGAGGGACCATAACCCGGTCTCACGTGGGTCATCAAACGTTTCTTAAACCTTTTCACATCTGAGCTTCTCACACCAATACTATGCGACTCTTTTGCGCACTGAAACACAAGCTTTTGTTTTACCACCACTCGCTGTGTTTAAACCAAACATTCCCTTCACTGAGTTTGGATTACACTGGATCGGATGTTTTCCCACACACAAACATGGGGGAGCACTTGTACTTTTGAATCTCTGGAGTTTAAACAAATCCAGATCAGTAGTGTTTTCTCTTCTTACATATGAAACAGAAAAGGCAGCAGACAAGACTCCGGCAAAGAGATCCCGCGCCCCAAGCCTGGCCGAAACAGAGGAAGCACTGGCTCAGGCAGTGTGGTGCTGGGCCGGTATCGCAATGTGAGTATTCCTCAAGCGTTATACACATTTTGCTGACAACAGTTACCTTCTCTAGGTCTTTTGTTTTCGTAATGAATTAACACATCTTTTGTATTTCAGTGATAGCAGCTATTCCCTGTTGGTAGATGACGTTCTTGGTTCCTACCTCCTCTGCCCCCATCCTAAAAAACCCAAATGTGGCTCTCTCATCGTTCGCTTTCCCTCTGGCCTGATGACCCACCTCATAAAAAACACTAAGAAAGGGAAATTCTCGCTGGAGGTAAGTGTTTTAACTAAGATGGTTAAATCTTGTGTCTAAAAACACATCAGTGGATCTCATCTTAAGTTGGCCTTGCAGCATCCTGTTATTCAGTTTATGTGTCTGTGGTTGTTCTTAAATATTATTATTAATTCTTATTTACTCCAAACTCCACAAACTTGAATTGTTGTTCTGCCAATCAGAAATGTATTTGCAAACCAGAATTAAATGTAACATTATTTGTTACTGTGGTGTCTTTGTCTTATCTTTATGATAGACATGCAAGACTGAGTTCAGCTCCATGGCAGAACTGATCGAATACTACACAGAGACCCAGGATAAGCTGCCACACCTGCTGAGCTGTGCCCGAGTAAACCACTGTTACGAGTGGGAGGAAAACACTAGCGACCAGCAGCACAAGAGCCCCAACAAAACCAAAACCAGAGTCTCCTCCAGAAAGGAATGGGTTTAAACCGTGGACACTGAAACGCCAACCTCAAAGGATGCAAACTAAGTGACACATTTTTTAATATTCTTTTGCACATATAAAATATTGTTCTTTAAAATCACATGGGTGTTGTGTGGAGAGTTCACAACCTGGAAAACATAATTGAATTGCACCCGTTTAAATCTGTGTTGGCACTCAATGTAAACAGTACACAAACCATTTCATGGGAGGGTACTTATTTTTCTAGGCTGTTATACTGTATACCTTGCCTTTATAGCTTTAAAATTTTAAGTATATTTTTAAATGATTTTTTTTTATATCTGCCCTTATGGCATCAGAGTTTATTAGTGTTTTTTATGGCATGAAATTAATAACTTAAAACTGGAATTGGTCACTCTGATTATTGCACCTCATGGCACTTGAAACCGTAACTGTTTTTCTTTCTTTGTTTCTTTCTTTCTTTGTTTCTTTCTTTCTTTCTTTCTTTCTTTCTTTCTTTTCTTATCATTGTAAAGATGTTACACAAATATTTGACCAAATTTTATTGTTTCATTGAACTTTCATCGTACTCTTTCTGTTTGAACATTAGACCTTGGGGATGTACAAGCTGTAGAATTACACACATGATGAAAACTTAATGGTGACATCAGTTGTTTTCTATATCTTGTTTCTTCAGAGTAGCCCTATATTGCTGCACTTATATCACAGCCACATGGATGTAGGCTGTGTTCAAATTTTGTGTTTTATTATTTTTTTGTCATAGTCTGTCTAACCCATTGTTATGTTTGTTTTATTGGTGTGTGTACAATTTTGTAAACCCTCATGTAGCCTATATGATGTAGTATCATGTTCTAGTCATAGAAACTGATGTGTCATAGGATATCATAAAATGACCTGTGATTGTTCTTCCATGGGCCCAGTTACATTTACACATTTGTATTGCATAAAATGTACCATCTTTTCCACAGAAGGCCAAGAAACAGTTTTCTTATGAACTCTTAGATTAAATGGCCAGTTTTAATTCACACTGTGCAAAACTTGTTTTGTATTATTCATGACATGCATGTCAAAAACCTCGACCTCAGCCTCATGACAGATAAAGTTACGGGCACTGCCGGGAAATTCTTTGGCTACTTAGCTACTGCACGCACTTTCTAAATGTCAGAGCACATGGGGATTGTTTGATGTGCAAATAGGGTCACAGATCATCCTCCATCCATCCAGCTAAATCAACTAGGCCAGGGCAACAACTAGGCTAATGAATGATTAGTAGGCTAGTAAAGTTGTTGTTTCTTTTAGGATTGTCCTTGACTAATGGATCATAACCTCAGTAGGCTATTTTTTACTGCCACATGTAGCAAAGAAAGAAAATTCTTTCACTACAATTATTTACGCTATTTGTACAATATGATACATTTCCTTTGTGTGGACTACAGACTGCATTGTGCAGTTGTTTTGTTGCCTAAATGTCAGGGGGAAAATAATGAAGTTTAAAAGCATCCCTTGATCAAATGTAGCCTAGTATGTTCTAATAAACAGACATTGTAGGCTAGTACAAGGCAGATACATTTGTACCAACCACTAGCAAAATATATTTCTGTAGTAAAAGGTTTAACATGTTTGTATTGCATACTCAGCAACTTTATGTTTTCTAACTTTGACCTCACTCCCTCCTCACCAAAATGTCCGCCGATCTCGGGACATTTCGTCCCTTAACGGTTGTGTACGGTTGCTAGGCAACTTCCAACGAGCAGCGGAACCGAATGACAGGGGACCATAGGGGACCCACCCGAGGACGAGGGCAAGCAGCGTTATTGTGTCTGGACATACACTCACCTCCACCCAGGTCTATCTATTCTTTTCTTCAACTCTTTCCCTCTGTGTTTCTTCCCTCTGTATGTGAACCTGTGGGAAAGCAGCTGGTCTCTGTGGACTCTGGGATGTGAAGTGTTTGTTAGCTGCAGCTCCTCTGTGGACATGTCTCTGTAAAGAGCTTCCTGCCGGGGGGTGGAGGTGAGTGATGGGGTCAGAGTCTGTGAAGGTGGTGGTCAGGTGCCGGCCCCTGAATGACAGGGAGAAGGCTCTGGGCTCGAACATGGTGCTGTCCATGGACCTGCAGCGCTGCCAGTGCTTCATAGTGAAGCCCGGGGTAATGGTGGATGAACCACCCAAACAGTTCACCTTTGATGGGACCTACTTCATTGATCAGACCACTGAGCAGATGTACAATGAGATTGCCTATGCTTTGGTTGAGGTAAGTTTTTTTTTTTTTTTTTATGTTTTATTTAATTTATTTTTTGCTTTCAACGCATGTGCAAAACAGGTCTGCAGATGTTATGCATTACAAAAGGAGCTCTGGTCACTGGACACCCTCAGCACATCAGTTGCCTATATCTTATTGCCACTGATTGCAGACCTCATTATTTACTTAACAGTCTGTTGTCAATCACCTAGGCTGTAAAGGTCAGCAGGGTGTTCCTCCTTTTGCCTCATGCATAGGATCACTATAATGCCCCATCATTGTTTTGTGTTTTTTCCCCACAGGGGGTCACTGAGGGATATAATGGCACAATTTTTGCCTATGGACAAACTGGAAGTGGTAAGTCTTTCACAATGCAGGGGGTGTCTGAGCCTGCAGCCCAGAGGGGGGTCATCCCACGGGCGTTTGAACACGTCTTTGAGAGTATTCAGGTAATCAAGGCAACATTATATGAAAAAGTGTGGATGATTTTTTTGTTATGTTGTTGTAATCTGCACACTTCCTTTTGTCTGGGTGAATCATTCTATGTGTGTATGTTTATGTGCAAGCTAGTGTGCAGAAAATACCAAATTCCTGGTCAGGGCCTCCTACCTAGAGATTTACAATGAAGAAATCAGAGACCTTTTGGGAAACGACACCAAACAGAGATTGGAGGTGAGTGTCTTTAAGCACTGGTTGGTTCAATAAACAAATCCAGAGACACTGTGTAACATAAGAAACCAGAAGGATCACTGTTCTTTGGCAAGTACAATGGTTATGAAACCTGTTCCTCAATCTATCCTGACAGTGAACACAGCCCTAATGCCTAGTGCACAAAAAAGAAGTTGCCATGGTGATTCCAAAGAACAGTAGTTTACGTACACAGCTCCGTTTGGGTGAAGGTGTGTGAACGTGCTGACGGATTCTGATTGAGTGTGTTTCTGTGTGGTTGGTGAATGTTAAGTTGAAGGAGCACCCGGAGCGTGGCGTGTACGTGCGCGACCTGTCCATGCACACGGTGCACGGTGTGGGCGAGTGTGAGAGAATCGTAGAGCAAGGATGGAGGAACCGGGCAGTGGGCTACACACTGATGAACAAAGACTCCTCACGCTCCCACTCCATCTTCACCATCCACTTGGAGATCTGCAACACAGGTACTCACTCACACATTTTTTTTATTAACCGACTTCATTTCACACATTATACAACTTTAACACACAGAAACATCTCTTACATGTGAGATGAAGAAGTTTTTATTTGCATCAACCTGAGCTTGTGGAGGCATGTGGTGTAAGTACATCAGATAACATCTTCTAATAAACCTAAAGAACAATTCCACTTTTAGATATTATCATGTTTAAATGTTAAGGGATAATTCAACATTTTGGCAAATTTGCCTATTGCCATAATCCCTGTAGTCATAGGAGTAGGTTCATTACCTTTAATTATCAGTGCATGTTGTTTTAAGATCAGTGGGGAAGAGACGTGAGCTGCTCAGCTAACACAATGGAGGTGAATGGTACAGGTCTGCTGTCCCTCATCAAACTCATCAAATACACAATCCAACAACTCCACAACGCTTTCGTGGACAAGTTGTGACCAGAGCATTCACCACGCTATGAGATAATCATGTATAATTATGTAACATTACGACACATGAAGCAAATACTTGGAACTACTTGCACTTTTGAAATCCCTCCGCCCAGCAGCCGTGTCTGGAATGTAGTTCCGGCTGCATTTGCCTCATAAATACCTCTGTCTTGTAATGTTACATGATTATCTCATAGCGTGGTGAATGCTCAGGTCACAACTTGTCCATGAGAGTGTTTTGGAGTTGTTGGATTGTGTATTTGATGAGTTTGATGAGGGACAGCAGACCTGTACCATTCACCTCCATTGTGTTAGCTGAGCAGCTCACGTCTCTGCCCCGCTGATCTCAAAACAACATGCGCCGACAATTAAAGGTAATGAACCTACTGCTATGACTATAGGGATTATGGCAATAGTTGAATTTGCCAAAATGTTGGAACTATGCTTTTAAATCTTGGCATGGAAAGAATAGTTGTGTTTAATTTACATTCATTTGTCACCCATATTGTCAGACGCAGCCGGACAGGACCATCTACGAGCAGGTAAACTCAACCTGGTTGACCTGGCAGGAAGTGAGCGTCAGTCTAAAACTGGTGCTACCGGCGAACGACTGCGCGAGGCCACCAAGATCAACCTTTCCCTCTCAGCCTTGGGCAACGTCATCTCTGCTCTGGTGGACGGACGCTCCAAATACATCCCATACCGTGACTCCAAGCTGACCAGGCTGCTGCAGGACTCTCTCGGAGGGAACACGCGCACCTTGATGATCGCGTGTCTCTCCCCTGCAGACAACAACTACGAGGAAAGCCTGAGTACTTTGCGTTACGCCAACAGAGCCAAGAGCATCCAGAACAGACCCAGAGTCAATGAGGACCCCAAGGACGCTCTGCTCAAAGAGTATCAGGAGGAAATCAAGAAGTTGCGGGCCCTCATCTCAGGCCAGCTAGGAAGTGCTAACCTGGCGAGTAAGTATTTGAATACAACATCTTTTTATTTCAATATTGCAAAAGAATTTAAAGTGTATTGGCTTCTCTTTGAAAAATCTCCTCCTTTTTGTTCTGTCGTCGTGCAGCTCTGCTGGCTGGTCAGTTGTCTGAAGCGTCCCCTGATCTTCCTTCAAGGCCACAGTCGAGCACCACAGAAGCAGAGAAGGAAAAGATTAAAGAGGCAACTACAGAGTGTTCCCACACCGATATATCACTTCACATCTCTGCATGTATGAGGTGATTAATGGTGCATATTCTCCTCTCTCCGCAGGAGTACGAGGAGAGGCTGGCCAAGTTACAGGCTGAGTACAATGCAGAGCAGGAATCCAAGGCAAAGCTGCAGGAGGACATTGCTGCCCTGCGTTGCTCTTATGAATCCAAGCTGTGTAACCTGGAGAAGGCCCAGTCCAGCAGGGGGAGCTCTGTCACCAAGAATGACAACAGAAAGTCGTCCACACACAACAAAGAGACATGTAAGTAGTTTCTATATTGGTTTGTGTAAACTGGCTTTGTATATCAAGAGTTCTTGTTGCTGTGTGTCCACTCCCTGTTAACTGACACTGCTCTGCATTGTTTTGTTTCCTAACTTCACACAGTGAGCTCCAGCTGTATGACACAGGTCACTGAAGACGTGGTCTGCTTTCAAACTGAAGCTATGTGTCAAAGTGAGACTGGGGAAAGTTCTCAGACCAAGGTACTGTCCAACACCACCACCACCATTAACACTCATTTCTTTTTCAAGGGCTTTCACAATGAGATGTCTAATGTTTCACAGAAGAACTACAGTAAAAGAAACTGACATGAAAATAAACAGTGGCCTTCCTGAGGGCAGCAGAGAGTTCACCTTTTTATTCTGGCTTTTAACAAAATTTTGATTTCATTTATTTTATTATTATTATTATTATTATTATTATTATTATTATTATTATTATTATTATTATTATTATTAATTTAAATATTATTATTATTAATATTAGTTAGTTAGTTAGTACTCTTACTTACTTACTTATTGTTGTATTATTACTTATTTATTGTCTCATTAGTTTACTGATCTTATCATTGTCATTCTATGTTTTAGCATATTTTTATTTGATTTAGTTATGTATATATTTATTTCTCTTACTTCTTTTAATTGTTTTATTACATTTTCATCCGACCCTATCTTATATTTATGGTTTCACCTTCATTTGTCCCAGCTCTATTTATTCTCTTTTACACCTTATTTTGAGAGACTCCAGTTTTTCCCCATAAATGGGCACCGTTAAGATAGCGTTTCCTGAGTTCAGTTACGTCCTTGCTTTTAAATATTCCATGTTTACTTTCATGCTGTATGTGGGTGTTGGGGGTGGGAGGTATGGTGTTTTTATTATGTAAAGCACTTTATGTTGCATTTTAACTGTATGAAAAGTTTGATTGATGTATTGATTGACTGATATGATGATTGAGAAACTCCCTGATGATATTTCCTCATTTTATTGAGCTAGCCTGCTGGACCTTGTGGAGAAGTTGGTGTCCACACTGGTCCAGGTGGAGACAAGCTCGTAGACTCAGCTGATGTCCCCGCAGCAGGGCCTCTGGCCCAGAAACATGTCCTGGAGAGGTTTGTGGGCTTCTGTGGTAAAATTGCACACACACATTTTACGTTTAAGCACAGTTAGCCAGTTAGACAGTTACACAGTTTGATGTCATTATTCCATGTCCATGCATCATCCCTGTTGATCCCTCTCCTCCCCAGGCTGCAACAGCTGGAACAGGAGGTGGTAGGGGGGGAGCAGGCCAGGAACAAGGAGCTACAGCAGAGACACCAGCAGAGAAAGAACCTCGCTGACCAGAGGAAAGTCCAGCTCCTCCGTGCCCTGTCAGAGAACAGCGAGGAGAGTGAAAACGTCTTGTTAAACGTCTACAACTCCATCCAGGAAGAAGTTCATGCCAAAAACCAAATTCTGGTCAAGGTGCAGGGCAAGGTGGGCCAGCAGCGACAGTAAACACATGTGACAGGTTCATATGGGACATGATTCTGTACTGTACAAGTTATTGAAATGTCTATTACAGTTGAAAGCAGCCAAACTGGAGATCCGCGACCTGCAGGCAGAGTTTGAGGTGGAGAGAAACGACTACCTGGCAACCATCCGCCGGCTGGAGAGGGAGGGCCAGCTGCTGAACGGCCTGCTGGAACGTATGGTTCCCCTGGTGCGGCGAGACTGCAACTACAGCAACCTGGACCGGCTGAAGAGAGAGGCTGTCTGGGATGAGGACAGCACCACGTGGAGGCTGCCGGATGTGATGGTGCAGAAAACAACACTGCCCTCAGGTACAACGTGTGAAGAAAAAAGACAGAGTAAAAGATAATCAGATTTAAAGGTACATTGTGTAGGAATTCCTCCCATCTAGTGTTGTGGTTGTATATCGCAAGCAACTCAATCGGATTTTTCATGCTGCATTCACGTGAAATTGGGCAGACGGACGACAGCCGCTGCACGTATAACGGCATAAACAAGCCTCTATGTAAACAAGTGGTCCGTCAGCACGAGGCAAAACAATACACGTGTCAATATGTTGTCATGGCGATGTGGTATTGTTTACCTGACCCATGTTTTACCGGCTTTCTCTGGACTTCTGTGACTAAAATGACATCTGGTTTGTTACCGACGGCCGTCTGCCCGACTGCAGGTGAATGCAGCATCAGTGTAACGCTCCATTCCTCCTCACTGCGTTACCGCGGTGACTTTTCACAGACGCCACCTCGACCTGAGCCGACAGCTCCGGTGTCTCCGCTGAGTTTCCGTGGTTTCCTACCGTCACGCTGCCACTGAACGTAAAAACATGGCGACACCACATGGCAGCCAGCACTGAGCTTACCCGCTCCATGTAGATATTAGAGGCTGACACGGGAGTGTTTTTTCAATCCCGTCATGTCCCGCTCCCGCAAAAAAAGTCGTCCCAAAAAAGTCAAAAAATAATCCTGTCCCATTCAAATCCCGAATAAATCACTCCCGATCCCGTCCTATTCCCGTTTTTTTCTATTAACGCAGTCATCATGTAAAACGATTGTGTTGACAGGTAGCCTACGGATCCCACGGACATCTTTATTTTTTTGCTTGTGTTGTGTGCATCACCTGTTTAATGCGAGGTGGAGATTACACCGCCGCCGCATCAGCTGACTCCTGTTACTGGCGGTTACCTACCGGTATGTTGATTTACACAGGTTACGTAGCCACGACAGTGATCACTGAGGGTGTGAAAAGTGTGCATCAGTCCACACACTGAACTTCTGGACCGTTTTGAGCGCACCATCCGGGTTCTTAACGTAGCCTACTGCCTGGCTTGTGCTTCTTTGAATGTCGCGCTTTGACTCCCGGTCCCGTTCACTCCCGTTTACATTTTTTCCCGTCACGTCCCAATCACGTGATTAAAAATAAATTGACTCCCGAATCACGGGATTCCCGTGGGAATCCCATGTCCCGCGGGAATCCCGAGAAAATGTCAGCCTCTAGTATATATGAATGATATGAACGGTAAATTCATAGCTTACCGGAACACTTCAGTTTGTTGATGGGGGGGGATTACTGATTAATGAAAAACATACTTTTGAACCAAATAATCGATTTTTGTGAATAGATAACAGGAGAAGTTACACAATGTCCCTTTAAGTGATGCCACAGACTCTCTTACTTTAATATGATCTTTCTTTCTTTTTGTGTCATTAGCAGTGCATCCAAAACCTCATCCTTCAACTCGCAGAGGCTCAGCTGCTGATAGTGGAGAATCATTCATGGTGTGCTTCTGTTTCAGTCACTCTGTCATCTGTCACACAGACACACACACACACACACATAGGACCAAACTGGCGCAGCCTTACACCTGTGTGTGTGTATTTGGCAGGTGGAAGAGGACCGGTATAAGGAAATGCTGGACCGTAGTGACAGTGAGAACATCGCCAGCAGCTACTTCAAGTCAAAGAGAGCCAGCCAACTAATGGGGGGCGAAGCCACCAAGGGACACGGTAGGACCAGGACCTGCAGGACCATATATTAGCCCTTCAGTTCAATCGTTTATTATCTATCTATCTATTACAAAATAATATCACCTCATTCTCTTTGTGTGAAATCTGTAGCTTGTCATGATGTTTTCATTTCAAAGTAGTCATTTTCCATCTCTCTGCCTTCAGCCATCCACTCTCCTCCCCTGGTTAACGGCGCGACCCACCTGACATTGAGCAGCCCCACCGTGAACCCCCCACCCACCCACTCAGACTCCATCCTGCCACGACCCTTCCGCCTGGAGTCGCTGGGTGTCCCTGTGTCCAATGGGAAGGTGAAGCGTAAAAAAAGCAAAAGTCACATCCAGAATGAGGGGATTTGAAAAGACTGTGAACTCCCATGCTCTACTACGCACTCTAACACATCTCACTGTCCCCTATTTTCATGTAATGTGAGTGATCACATTCAGTGCATGGTAAATGATCAAATAATGATTTTTGATAACTACTGCTAACAAGAAATATCTACAGTGGACACTTTTGTGGAGACAAGTGGTGACTTGTGTTTTTAAATCACACTTTGAATGTCTTTTTGAGAAAGATGCTACCTATGTTATGATGCTACTCTTAGACTTTTGCGCTGTACTTTTTGATTGGTGCATTGTGACGCTCAAAGTCCAGCTACTGTAATGTTTTTTCTCTAATTTTTTCTGCTTTTCTGAATGTAAACTACACTTTCACCTTTTGTCTTCTCTCATGAAGCATTTTTAAAAACCTCCACTTGCTGCTGAACAGATACAATAAATAAATGTTTACACTTTGTGAGTGATTTTGTTCACTTTACAAAATGCCATCAAAAGTTGAGGTGAGACTGTGATGAACAGAAATAAGATCTGAGCCAATGACACATCTGACCAGTTTGTAGAATTTCAGCAAATGGGTCAGGGGGACTGTTGTCATGGCAGCAGTGTAGACAATTATCTCAGGTTACATATCACCTTTGGGGTCAGTTTGGTGTGACTACTAATCCCCAGTTCAGATGAGAGAACCCTTCATTTATTATTTGCATAGATTTCGATTTATTCTGATACTCAACTTTTTGATGGGGTACGGTATGTCTCTTTAATTGAGGGGCTGCTGAAGCCAATCCTTTTCTTTAATCTCTGGCACTGTAGTTGCATTTGTGTCTTCGCTGATAAACTCAATCCTTTCTGCAGATCACTTCTCTCTCTGAGTATCATATTTCTAACTTTGGCTCTGGCTTGATTTCTACATCCATTGTTTAATATTACTTGACTGGCAAAGACCCGTGTCAGTTTCAAAATTTGACACCCTTTATGTGCCCGTGCAGACATACTAGACACAGATACAGTCCTGTCAGGCGAGGCACTTGCCCCACTGATAAGATAACACAACAGAAGGAAACTGTAATTGTCTCTTAGTCAGTAGTCAACCACGCACTAATTCCACTGAGGCTTCAGCGATGTTACATAAGAATTGCGTAGTCATTCAAATTAGTCAGTAGGAGGAATTGAAAGTCTTCCGTGCAAGGGATATCAAGAAAACAAAGACGGGAAAGCACTGGGCTGCTAAGTTCACATGGAGGTGGGGCTCAAGATAATCGGATAATGGAAGAACAGCTGAGCAGGTTTTCTCATCGCCCGAGTGGCCTGTAAGATGAGTAGTATGACTGATAGTCATTCTGTAAGTGGAGAGCTGGATGAAGCAGGTTTACAGGGGTAGCAGTTTGGCTTAAGGGGTTTTTGCTTCTTTGTGTCTGTTATTTAACTTCTCACTCTGAAAAGACAAATCATTACAGGCTCAACTTAATTACATTTCAAAGTTCACAAGGCGTAGTAATGGCTCCACAAACTAAGCTGCGTAATTTAAAAATCATTTTAGCACTTGCGCTGAAATGACTGCACTGTACTCTATTTATTTATGTTTTGAAGATGAAGATTTCAAGACATGATATATTACGTGTAGATTTGATTATTTATTTATGTTTTTATTTTTGAGTGATTGTAAAGAAACTGTAAGGAGTAATCCATTACACGCATTCACATTCACTCTGGATGAACATCTTCAGTTTTCAACCATGAAGGCAATCACATGAACACAACTTGTCAAACATGTTTTGAGACCATCTAAACAACATAAAGTTAGTTAGTCAACATAATTTAAAATGATGGTATACATCTGTCAACTACTGGTACATCAGATCTAGCTATAGTTTAGAAAACCCCTGAAAACTCACCCAAAACCACTTCCAAAGTTTTGTTTTACAATAATGAAGAGCTGCATAGACTTATCTTTGAGGCTTTTCTCCGAGTAATTTTCTCAATGATTCATTATAGGCACATCTGTGAACTGTCAAATGATCAGTAATGCAAAAAAAAAAAAAAAACTTGATTTGGGTTAATGTTTCCTTTAAGTAAAAGAAGAGTGGAGCAGCATCTTTTGTACAGAAATGAGGGAACATGATAGACAGAAAACCACTGTGTTTTGCTTCAGTATGTCACCACCAGGCATCAAAATCTGAACTAGGACAAATCATTTCTTATGGCCATAAACCCAAGCGTGCATACCAGTCTATGCAAAACTGTGCTGTTCAACCAATGCTGCATCTGATGTGTAGATGTAAGGGTGAAGATGATATTGATTGACTTTCATATGTAGTCTTGGGCTGATTTGATTTGATGTGCTATTGTGTCTAACTTTGTTACAGTAAACACAATAAGAGATTCCGATTGACTGGAACTACATTATCATACCATTTTCATTATATACAGACAGTCTCAGGGGTTTGAAATGTGTAAAGTGCATTTCTAGATACTCCTGGGACCTACAGAATAGTAGTTGGGGAAAGAAACCGCCCTCACTGTCAGTAAACAAGCACGGCCTAGATTAAAAGTGCTGGTATTTCCATATGAGTTGTTCTTGGTCATCCTCGTGCTTTAGTGTGCCATGGTGCCAAGTTCCCACTTAATGCTTAACTCTCTTTAAGCTGATGGTACTCAACTCTCTCTAAGCACCACATCTAAGTGGGCAGACGACCTGCTGTTGTTTACCAGTGTTCAGTCTTTGAGCAGTCCAAGTTTTCTAAGCGCCTCCTTGCGATCAGCTCCCATCCCGGGCACCACCATCACAGTATATCCAACTGTGTTAGAGGGTTTGTGGGGTACAGACTGGGCTGTAGTGGTAGTTTTCACTGGCTCAGTTGCTGCGACGTGTCCCAGCTCAGGACAGTTTCTGCCATTTCTGTAGCCGTTCAGGGTAGTTGATCGCTCCAAACCAGCTGCCTTCACTCCGTTGGACTGAGCAGGATGTGTAAGAGATTCAGACTGTTGGTCACGTCTTGAGTAGTGATGAAAACTGGCACTGCTCTGCAGAGGCTTGTTTTTAGGCTCTGTGGGCACTTGAGAGTAACAAAACGATGGGCTTCTTGATGGATTACCATTGGCTAGACCCTTTGTAAACCCTTTAGGTTTTGAGTCCAAAAAGGAGTTAGGTTTAGGGGGTGACAGTTGGGCTACTGTCTCATTTTCTGGCTGTTGGTCCTTCAGGAGGCCGAGCTTCTGTAACGCTTCTAGTCTCACCACTTGCGGATCTGTTGCATGCTTGAGACCGTATGAAGAGTCTGATGTTATCAAAGCCTCATTTGATGTTTTCACAGATATGTTGGCAGGAATCTTTTGGGGTTTAGGGGCCACAACTGGAGGACTTGTCTTCAACTTGAAGGACTCTGACTGGGATCTGTCAGGTCTTGGCAGATTTGGACCTTCCATTTGAGCAGGAAGGCGTTTTTCTATGGTATGATCAACTGTCGGACACAAAGGGGTCTTCTTTGTGGAGGCACTCCTTCGGAGATGAACAAGTGCATCGTAGGACAGAGGTCCTCTAGGTAAATAACCCTCAGGTGTCCTAACTGAGTAGTCTCTAAGTTTAGTGGGGGGAGGTATTGCAACATTAACCTCCAAAGGTACTGGGGTAGTGACAGGTTTCTGATTTTGTTTGTAACCAGATTTGCTGCTTGAATGAGTGAACTGAGGCTTGGAGCAGAGGTTCCTGTCTGGAGGAATGCCTGGTTTATTATCAGGTGCAGAACACAGGTTGCTATTTGCCATAACAAAAGGTGTAGGAACCAGGTAGCCCTGCATGAGTTTAGTGTCTGCACTTTCCTTGAGGGGTTCTTTAGAGGCGTGTTTCATTGAATCTGTGAATTAAACAAGAATATTTGTCAGTGGAAATGCAATGCATTACTGTTCAAAGTATTTCATAGACTGACTTATAACTCTGCATCTGTTCCCATAATTAACTCACCGTTCATCTTGCTTTTGCTCATGGAGGCTGACAGGTCAGCCAGTTTGTTAGCAAGGTTGCCAGGATTGGGCAGTTGGTCAGGTTCATCATTGGACAGTCCACTATCCTCCTCAGTATCCAAAGACTCAATAGTCTCCTCCAAAAACATGAGACAGGCCTTTTCTTCAGCAGACAAGTACTCCAGACTGTCATCACTCTGTGATACAAAAAAAATGAAGTGTCAGAATGTGGATAGCAGGTGAGTTGACATTTCTTTTACACAAGAACGTTTACGCCTTTAAAGCCATCCTGTCTAAATGTCACAAAACTATGAAACCATATTTACCCCTTAGTTTTTTATGGTTGTATTTTGTTTTAGTTTCCCACACCATCTTTGTCTCAATATTTCTTGTCACTTTTGAATAATGTGGAATAACTATATACCACATTGTGAGATTCAGATTCAGGTTAGTTACTTACAAAGACAGAATTGGCACTGACGACGCTGTCACAGCTGCCAGCACTGTCCATGCCAGTCATGGTCTCCAATCCAATGCCACCTGGCCAGGTATCACTTTTGGGCATCTTGGTTGTGCTTATCTCAGGTCAGTGGCACAGATAGTCCTGTTTCACTCTGTGAAGAGTAAACAAATGGAGAGTTAAGTTACTACAGTTACAAAAGAATGGACCATATAGTATTTCAACCACATTGTTTACACCCCATCCAAAACATTTTTTTCTGTTGTGTTTTTTTTTTAAATGTCCTCTCTTCTACACATTAACACTTTTTAAAGAGTAAATTGAACACATGCACTAAGTTAATGGACCACAGATTGTTTAAATAAAACAACATTTGCAAGCTGAACGCAAACATCCCCTCACTTGAAATTCAAGGCTCTAACCATGTCTAATTTAAATTCAACAGCACAAGAAGCAGTGGCATAATACTGTCTTCTTTTTTAATGTAAATGAATTTAGACTTTGATTTCCATCATAATTAATGAATAAATAACAGTACAGAGTGCGTAGGCAATGATCATACGGACATGGTTGTTGAGTGTGAGTCAGTCTTGAAGCTGGGCATTCACTAACAACAAAGGTTTCCAACAAACACAGGCAGACATGGACAGGAAGGGAAACCAGCTCCTCTGTGTGACCAGTCATCAGCACCACAAAGGGCTGGACAGCTCCAGATCAGTGTTTATGAAGAGCTCAGGGTTACAACAGTTTCAGACATAAAGAGTTAGATGCTGTTAAGTTATTAGCCTAACGTGTTGTATTGGTCGGGCTGGATGTTTTGATCAAGAATTGTAACATACTGCACAATTATATTTACAACATCCAATTCATGACCTGGACAAGCATGCACCGTTGTGGACTCTGCACCTCATCAGGCCATTACAGAGCGTCCAGTGGCAGACACAGAATTATTGTATTGTGTTCATTGTCATCCTATCGAAAAATATCACAGGCAAATGTAAAACTAATTTCTTGACAACTCAAAATATATTGTATTAATAAAAACTTGTGTGGCCAAGCTAATCAGTTGCATTAAATCATGTGTTAATCAATCATCACCATTTCCCCCATAATGCAGTCCAGTCAAATTGTAGACTGTTCTTGTAAGCAAACTCCACTTAAGAATCAAAATCTGCACAGCAGCAACCATTTAGTCAGTGCAAGACAACAGCATACAGTACATTTGTGTTTTTGCGTTTCTGCCAGCCTATGAGGCTGTGAATATTTCAAAACAATATTAGCCTACCATGTTGCTGTAACATAACTTTTGAGGGGGAAATCTAAATTAAAGGCAATTTAATTCTGCTACATACTTAACTTCAGCAAGTTTTAAGACTTTGCAGATTTATTTTCATACACAATGAGCAAAAGCTATTATCACTGGCTGCCTGGAAAGTAAGTAATGGCAGTAATGGCTGCTTTTGTTTAGACAAGCAATGTACAATTTTATTGGGCTATTTTCTATACTTCTGAATGGCTCAGTTGCTCACTCAGACATGTCTAAGTATCGTCTCATCACCATGTCACGCTGTGTGTAACCCTATGGTGTCTCACATGAACACTAGCTTCCTGGGGGCCAGACAGCCCTGCTGGTTGAGAATGACAGGGCACTATAGCTTAGCCTGTTTCTGACAGATATCTAACTAGTCCTCCTGCTGCATGTGACTCAGATTACAGCACACATGCCACTCCTAATCTTCCTCAACCGGATCAGTTTCAGAGGGGATGCAGGGCAGCAGTAATAACCCCCTGAAAGCTATATGATATCCAGTGTGACCATGTTGTCTTACTCTAACAGTCTGGTATTAGGTCAGTCTTAATTTGGTTGTAGGTGGTTTAATGCAAATAAAATATAAATAACACACATAGTAATAGTAATGCTGATTAGGGATTATTTCCCCCCTCTTGGATGACAAGACATTCTGAATAAAGGCATCTTCCTTATGGTGTGTTTAGAAATTAACATTACATTAGGACATTAGAAATTAAAGGAGTAGTTATTTGAGAGCTATTGAGGTCAAGCTTTAAGCCAATTTGGAGGGTAAACACTTTCCTTTTTTACTTTACTTTTACTGCTAGGAACAGAGTTGGAGTTTTACTATAAAGGAACTCCTGTTTGATCTGAGTGAAAAAGAGAGAAGGGTTGCTACATGGTCCACAGCAGGCACAAAAGCACTCCTGTTCACTGTTCATACCATGTCATCCTATAATGTCCCCATCTGTCCTGCTGCATAGCTGACAGGATATGAGTCTGAACAGAGGAGAAGCTATGATAACGTTTACCTGCAGATAACCAGAGCTGCTGCTGTTCCCCTGTCATTACAAAACCTCAGACTCCATCTGTGTTGATACCACTCCTATCAAGACAGTAGCAAGTGTCATAAAAAACAGAATGAGATCTACGTCAAACTCCTTGGAACATTTGTCCATCACCCGATTTCACAATAATGTTTTTATTGTGACAATCAAAGAGGCACTGCCCAATGTTTTATCATCTTCAATATACTGTCTACAGAAGATTATGCATGGTAAAATCATCACTGATTAGTGTTTGAAGTTTCCGTTAGCCCTCAATACTTGGCCTTCAACTCCCTGCAGTTCATTGAACTGCTTTTCCTGTAAAGATCTGCCCCAGTTAGTGTCTGATAAATCAAATAAACCTTGGTCAACACTTATAGCTACACAAAGCTGCTTTTACTTAACTCCCCCAAATTTCATGAAACCAGTCTGCAAATAATACAATGCCTGACATCACACTATTTAATTATTATGAATTACATAATCTATTGATAGATATCACGTGACGTCACACAGCGTTCGCAGCCGGTCACAGCGCCATCTTGGGTACCGACTTCCAAAGGCAGTCTATGGGCTGTGACATCAAATCTCACAAAAATAGTGGATAAACCTTTTTTTTTATTACATGGCTCTATTGAATGTCGTATTCCGATAATTTATTGATATTTCTGATATTTATTTACATCTTGATTTAGCATTTAACAGTCTGTTATTCCTGTTTAACAGATCGTTGCTAAGTAAAATACACTAGGTAGGGACGCCGCTCTGATCAGCGCAGCACAGAAAAGAGAAACTATGCAGGATATTTACTCTCTGTTTCATTTTTTACCGTCATTAAACAGCTTGGGAGACATGTACGCCAAGGGAGGCTGCCTCACTCTACTGAGTGTGAGCGGCACGTACGTTCACGTTGCTTTCGTGAATTGTAAACACACAGACGCCCCCTGCGTCCAGCAGTTAGCGGCTGGATAACTGTACCGGAGAGGCTCAACATGAGCTTCATTTGAGGAATAAACGGCAGCTTTTACCTGACGGGAGACCGACGCCTGAGCTACGGTAGCTAACAGCTAGCAGCTAGCAGGTTTTTACCTACTTTCCTCTCTCCCTCCCTCCCTCCCTCCTTTCTTATCGCACACACACGGCCCAGGTTGTCTGTCATATCTGTTGTAAACCTTGTAATAACAGCTTGTTGAGTACAGTTAACACTATTGCTGCCTCGGTTTGAGTGTGGATTATTAATTGTTAACGGTTTGTTTACTGTGAGTGGTGGTCATCGCGTCCTGATGAGTTGGGTTTTAATAACAGCTGATAACGTAACTGTGTAGATGGTGTGGATTGTGATGAGAAGGTGTTGGCACATATTTTAAGACTTATCTGTGCAAACCATTGTGCAAAACCTGTTTGTTGTGACTTTTTGCGTTATAAGATGATTTGCCGAATTCTTCTTCCATTCCTGCAGCCTTTTGTCTCAATGTTAACGATGGCAAAATGTCCAGATATTTTATTACTTTATGAAAATAAATGTCTGTGAGTTAAAAAGAAGTGGGCTACGCATTTCTGATTTGATTTGGCTTTTCGTGTATTTGGAGGAGAGACAGAGCGAGCGAGAGAGAGAGAGAGAGAGAGAGACGAGGAGAGAGAGAGAGGGGTCCGCTGGGTGAGCTAGATTAAGTTTTAACGGGAGAGAGAGCGGCGCACCGCGCTGTCAAAGCTCGTCTCAGCAGAAAGGTGCTGGACGTGTGTGCTTTCAAGGCAAGGCCATCAAAATGAGAAATATTCATATCCAAACTACATCAGGCAGCAGTCTTCTGGTCAGAGAGGACGTGGCTGCACTGAGCTGAATAGAGGTTAACTCAGTGTTCGGTACCCAGCATGGCGGCGGCCAGGTGGAACACACCGTGACGTCACCTACTGATAAGTATCTATAGGCTATGACATCATATGGGCTACAGAGGATGAATTCTGAGATCGGCACTATGTAGCAGCAGAAGATAGGATTTCTCGGGAAATAAAGTTAAATCCATCATAATTTATCTGAAAATCTGGATGACACCGTTTACGTGATAGGAGCCAAACGACGAATTAAGCTATAGCCTACCTAATATAAAGCTGTGTTTAAATTAACTGCAGCTCTGGATGTAAAAAGAAAGAAAGAAAGAAAGAAAACTCGACCACACACCTGTTTGATTCCTGCGTCGGTCAGTTTTCCATCCTCCGCCTCTTGTACCAGTGAGGATGCAGTGAGTGAGCGGCTCCTATACACCTGCACGAAGGACTTTGTGCTCTTAGCTTTTTTAGCCAATCAGAAAGCAGCATTGTCCTTAAGACGCACGAGCCCTCGTCGTCATAGCTGCACCTGCAATAATCTGTTAATCAGTATCTTCTTCAAACTCTCTTTCTGCAAAACACAGACAGTTATAATTATAGGGGTAGGATTATAGGGGTAGGATTAGATAAGTTTATACTTCTTCCTACTCCTTTTCGCTCATGTAAACTGCGTTGCTTATGAGATGTTGTGTATACATTTTTTTCTGTTCACTTATTATATTATTATTTTATCTTATTTATTTTATTTTTTTTACACTGTCGTTTACATGATCGAAATAAAGATATCAATCAATCAATCAATCAATCAATCAATCAATCAATCAATCAATCACAGTGTAGTCGGGGGCGTTTTAATCCACTAATAACGACCCTAACTCGAATAATTTCCCCATTTACTCTGGGAGGAATATTTCCGTGGCACTGGGAACCGTTCACCCGTGTTTGCAGATTGCACACAGCTTTTATATTACCTCTATTCATCCATTAGTATAATTGCATATAAACTGTCTCTGTCTTTGCTGGGGCAATTGTAGCTGCTGCAGTTGGTCAAACAGTCAGTGAACACATCTTACATCCTATTAAAGGTTAGGGCGTTCCTTAAAATAACACAGGTAGTATAATCCCAGTACTATGCACAGGATCAGTGTTGAGCCAAATGGGCTGATCTGATCTCCAGTGCCCATGGATTGTCAATGAGCTATAGAAATGATATGTTAAGTATCTATTTGTATCTTTTAGTACAATATTTAGAAGGTATATACTGAATTAAAGAAACACAATTTAATATCTCAACCTTTGTATTTGAATTTGTAACAACCATAGATTAAAAACAATATCTGTGCAAATTGAAGTTATTAGTCCACGAATTGACTCAGCACAACACCATCGGCTATAACTTTTTATTGTGACACAACACTGAAAAAAATCAAGTAAATCCAGTTGTTCTGTAGTGCTTTATGTGCAACATTCATTGTTATTGTCCTTGAAGAGTCATCAGAGAACTTGGCTGATACAAAATACAACAATGCTGTTTCAGAGTTTCACTTGTATGCAAGCTGAATAACCCATTATTACTGTAAAAATAATCTACCTAAAGTAACAGATGAATGAAAAAACAATAATTCACATTAAAACAAATAAGTATTTTAACATTTTTACGTTGCCTTTCATTTATTCTCAACACCATCTCGGAGTCTAGACCAGGAAGTCCCAATCATTCCTCCGTTGTCAAAACTTATTATCATCGCTTTTGGCAACAACTTGATACCAATATTGCCATCACAGATATGTCGAATAGAAATACTGGTTCTGCATAATAAACTGAGCTTCAACAAGAGAACTGACATCTTAATGGCCCCTATTTTTGACCCAAAGTTTAGCATAAATAAGTGCATGCTTCATCCTTATAGGCAGTGAGTTTCAAAGTAATAACCAAAGAGATTATGTTTGATTTAAGATGAAAATGTGAGAACGTCCTCCAGTTGTGCAAAACATACAGTAGAACAGAGTGTTAATATTAGTAGAAGCACTACAAGATTCAACCAAAACCTTTACTCATAGTTCCCAAACACCCTGACTGTGAGATGAAAAAAATATAACGGAAAAAGGTTAAAGATTAATGCTTAATGTTGATTAGCAAAGCACATAATATGTGGACTATACATGAACAGTAAACGCACATGTGAGTAAGGTAACTCTCAATCCGGATGAGTTACATGCACTTGATTTTAGATTTATAGTCAATCCCCTACCTTCTCACCATGATTTGTTTTCTGAAATACAATGCTGAAACACTCCTCAATATCAGTGAAGTGCTTTTTCAAAATGTGCAGCAATGTATATAAAAACAAGATTTTAAAAGATTAGTTCATACAGCATGACATCTTAAGTTATACACCAGAATTAAAAATTACACACCTGAAAACCTGTCGTACCAATGGCGAAAAAAAAAAGCACTACAGGTTTTGTAAAATGTTTCGTTTTCAGCACCATTTTTTTTGTTATTTAAAATAAGCTAACTGATAAATGATGATGCAACATAAAAAAAAAAAAAAATCCCACACAGGTAATTAAGCTTAATTTGGATTTCAATTTTCAATATGACATTGTATTTCAAAATTCATTACCTCAATCTCAAACCTCAATCTCACTGGCCACTGCTCAGAAAATTCAAGGTGATGCTGCAAATAGGACATTTATGGAGATGATTCTAGTTTAGCATTAACACAAGCCGTTTGTGCTCAACAATTCAGACAATCACCTTTAAGTACTGGAAGAGTTTCCAACTAAAACCTCTGTCCACAGGGGGGAAAAAAACATGCTACATAACCAACATGATGAATAACAGTCAAACTTGCTGTGCTGCATTTAAGACAACAGTGAGTAGGACCACATAGTACAAATCATTCTTAGTGGTTGTTTTAAAACTGTTTGAATTGGGGTTTTATCACAGATATATATATATATATGTAGAAGTTTGGGTAGTCACAGGTAAATATTGGCAAGTTGGTGCAACTGACAACACATCAGCCACTGTGTGGTTTGTCTCAATACCACCCCACCATCAAGTATTCCAAACAGATTAAAACAAATCCTAAGAATTCTTTGCATATTCTCCTGGACCCGGTTAAACGGATTTGAAACCATCCCTAAACAGGCCAACATGATGGTTTAATGACATCGGAGCTCTGCAGTAGTGTTTCTGACTTTGAGAACTGACAGCAGTTAAAGGTAATACTGAACAGGTTAGAGGCTGAACACAGTGTCTGCAGATTCTCCATAGATGTCACTAGACAATGTGAGGTAGAGGATCACACAAGCAGACAGACAGACAGACCGACAGAATTGCCAGACATTGGGGCACGGGTTTGGTGGTAATTGTATTTGTGAGAGGGGAGAAAAGACTACACAATGTTCACACTTCCCCAAAATTGGTGTGGCCCGTCTCCTTGGCGTGCTCCCGGGCTTCCTTTTGTCCCACCAGGCCCGTCTGGCACACCATGCAGCGCAACGCGAAGCGGTTTACGTCTGTGAACTGCCGCTTGCGGCGAGCCTCGTCCGCCAGCTCAAGGGCCTGGGCCAGGATTATGTCGTCTGTGGTGGAGAAGATAGTCTGGGGTGGGGCGTCAGAGCCGGGGGTTTCTTTCTGCAGCGGGTCATAGTGGATGCCGTCGTAGATGAGCAGCACGCGTTTGTGGTACCCAGCATCCTCTCCAAATCGATCCACTCGGACCGTCTGAGTGTCTACCACACAGATCTCACACTGGTAAAACTTGGACAGGATGGACACCTCGATGGCGCCTCCCCAGGTGTCGTCACGTCTTATCCAGGAACAGTAGTCCTCGTTGGTCTTTCCCAGCACTGCTTCACAGTAAGCTGCAGGATCGCTGGACACAATCTGGGCGATGAGGCCTCGCATCTCAGGAGCACAGGCCAGGTCGTAGACACCACCTTCCACCACATAATACACACTGGTGAAGAGGCAGGAATTGTCAGCTGGGACCACTCGACGTGCCAGCACAGGTGAGGCTTCCAGGCGTGGTGTTTTAGTCACAGTGGGATGATCCTGAGGCTTTGGCTTGTTCTTCTCTTCCTCAACAATGAGTGTGTCTCCTGAGGAGGATGACAAAGTAGTGACACAAACTCAGTTCAGACTTTGATTGACAACATGGAGAGGGGAAACATCATACTGATTACAAATACTCAATCTTTTGCACAAAAAGAGTGTATAAGAAGGAGTCAGTTCATCCAATTCATACAAATAATATTCTGCCATAGTTTGAACTGTATTTAATTTGAGGACCACATCACTGAACAGTAAGTTTTAAAACAGTCATAGTGCTGTCTCCAGTTTTGAAAAAAAGACCTCCAACATGCAATAGAAATGAACATATCCAGAAAAAAAATGATGTGAATTTTGTCTACCGGTATATTATCTTCTTATATTTTTATCGACAGACCTGATTTGATTGGGTAGTCCTTGAGGTGAGCGTCTCCATTCCGAAGGTCAAGGCTAGAGGGAGGGTAACCAACCATAATCTTCTGCACATCACAGGGGATCCCAGTCAGCTCCTCCACCTTTGTCTTAAGCTCTTGGACACAGGACTGATGAGTCAAGCCCTGCATTATGTGGCTCCCATTTTTGGTCTTACAGCGAAGCCTCAACATCCTAACTGCGAAAACAAGTGCCAACAAATCAGAACTGAACTCCAGTCTGCACCAATGCAAGTGAGTGACCACCATGGAGGCATTTGTTGGAGGCATCTCAGTGTGTAAGGAATGTTGATTTCTTTCTTGTTTTAAAGGCCATACTGGAATGTACCAGGTCTTATTCACATCCCATGATATTCTTTATTTTACCACAATTTCAAGAAAATCTGAACAACCTTTGGGGAAGAAGAATTTATTGCAGAATTATTGGTTCGACTGCACATAAATTTAACTTGGTTAGCCTAATAAGAAACGGAATGTAAATTCTGTTTATTGTCTACAATTACTTTCTGGCTGCCATCTTAGTATTGGATGGAAAAACGCCTAATCCACTGATTTTCGTCTTTTACTTTGAATAAAAACAACAATTACAATTCATGAGTGAAATGTGTCAGATAACGTTACCAAGAAGAAAGACCAGACACAGCACAAGAGCTGCGGCTTTGTGTATATGAAACTGTGGTCAGTTTAACGTGACAAATCAAATGATAAGCATGCAAGCAATGTAACAAATTAATAATTGGGACATTTGAAGTTAGTTTTATAAAGTTATTTAGCTCGGTGCTGCTGCTGCTTCACCATGAAGCGATGAGCTACATTAGCTTGACTCGGCTAATTGTATTGTTAGCCAATGTTATACACAGCAAGCTGGTTCCGATAAGCTACAATGTTCTGGCTGTTATGTCATAATAGTGCTTCTAAATGGACGCATAACAATGAAAGTGCTGATGCACAGCAACAGCAGTAGAGTAAAACACCTGACAGCGACATTGCTTTGTTTTAATTTTCTTTGTTCAGGCAGTTTAACTCAGCGATAAGACACAGGGAGAGCGGAGTTAACGTTAGCTAGGAGCTCTCCGTCAAGATCCACTTATATGGAGCTACTTGAATCCCAGTTCAGCAAAAATAATCACTTGGTTAGTGACAGTTATTGTGAAAGTGTGTGGAAAACACGTAGTTGCTCGTTCCCAGACACAATTAATGATAGTTTTCCCGGGGTAGCTAACGTTAACTATGTCATGTTTCATCAGCTAACCCTAGCATGTTAGCTAAAGGAAACTCGACAGTTTATTTTTTCCTCGAACGTTTCGCAAAACCGAATAAACTTTGGTTAAGTCCTTTACCTGTCAACTGACAAACCAAAACACGGCCGAGTGAATTAAGTTGAACTAAAAGTGGTTAAGTTGTGTTGTTTTCTCACCTGCCGTTGACTGCAGCCCTGCCTCAAACAATAAACATCCAGTGAGACCGCTGGTGTGTGGAACGTCACTTGCGTCTGTATGACGTCACGACGGGCGCTTACCGTAAATTCCCTGATAGATACAACCACAGTTGCTGTGTCATCAATCAGCACAGTTAGGACCTCTCGTCTGTCTCGTCTTTCTGATGCAGTTTGTTTGTTCAGTTGTATCATTATCAAGAACTTTGATAATGATATCAAAGTTCTATAGAACGTCTCTGATGATATGTGGCCAGATGAGTTTTGACTACACATTTAGCTGGTTTAGACCAGTGTTTCTTAGGTTAGGGCCCCTACAAAAGATGGTTATTCCTAGGGGTTGTTTGGAAACCACTGATTAATCTTTAACAATGTGCTTAAAACATATCTTAACCTGAACACCTCAGATAGGCTATGTATTGGAGTTCTAAAGTAGGCTGCAATATTTACCTCTCAAATGTAAACAAAGTGGTAGTATAGGCTAAATGGCATTAAATGCAAGTACTGGGTAGTTGCTATGTTATTTCTAACCTGCATGCATAATCTACAAATACTATTCCAAGAAAATGTATAGTACTCGATTAAAGTTATTTTGCAAATGATTATTTTTCTAAGAACCAAGAAAATTGTTTAAATGACTGTTGTAAATAAATAACTTACAACAATAACAATAATTCGCATGTCTCCTATATATTTATGAAAAATTGAAAAATCATGTCACTTCAAAACTTACTTTTATTGTCTGCTAAAAAGGCACAAGAGGCTGCTTTGAGCAGGGCAATAACTTGTCAACAGTCAAACATTACATAGTCGTAGAATAAAACTTTTACCACTGTCCAGTATTTGATATAAATAGCTTATGTTAGGGAGGATTAAAGAAGTAAAGATACATTTGCATGAAGCCATTCAAACAAATTCTTGGTCAATACGATGACAAGAACACAAAGGTCAAGAAACAGCTAATCTAACTTCAACATGTTGTGTCTTGTTGCACAAAAACTGACTTCTAGAATGCATAGGTATGAACAATGTATTGACAGGTGCATCAGCTTAATACATTAGGTTTGCATGTTGCAGCTTATGACAGAAAAGTAAAGTTGTTTATCTGTAGCTGGTGTGTAGTATATCCAGCACTGTGGTGTATTATCTAACAACACATAAATGCTTTCATAAAACAAACTCCATACTCCAGTCCAATGACTACATTCTTTCAAATCTATAATATAAGACTCAACAGATGATGGCTTAAAATCACAACTACATGTTGTTTGCATGTGGTGGATGAGTGGATTTGTATTACAAAAATATCTACTTTATAACACGTTCTGTTTGCAATGGTGAAAATAGATTTTCATCATAATAATGCATAAGCTGTTTCTGTTGCATTCAGAGGCATATAGAGGAGCTAATTCTATCTACATATTGTGTACTCAGTAAGGCATTGTATTATTTACAGTACAGTAAGTATTAGTTGCCAGTTGTGCCAGTATGTTTTGTCATCTGCTTGGTTGATTGATTTATTGTGGCACACATGCAGGAGAGTTAATGATAAGACTGATAAGGCCTCCAGTTCAAAGCCTCAGCATGCAGAGTACAGACAAACAGTAGGTTGAGATAAATAGGAACATAAATGACATTGTGTGCAGGTGGCCTTGTCTATTAAACAAAATGTTCTTTGACCCTTATCTCACATTTACGCTGACCATAATTTCCAAAAGAAAAAAAAATCCCAAATCCTCTCCAGTCTTTTGCTTCACAATTGAACTCCGCCGATGTGCTATGAAGAAAGAGGATTTTTTTCCTCACTCAGAAGCGGACACAGCCACTAGTTTCTTCGGGGCTGTCAAAGTCGATTCCTTCGCACAGGGATTCCTTCAAGAAAAAGAAAATGTCACTGAGATTCACGAATTAATGCCTTAGAGCAGCAAATCCTATTCATGGAATCTAATAGCTTCCCAGGCGAACCAGGACTCTTACAGTATGTTCCTACTTGAAGAATTAGGTCATTATACAAAGTGTGGCAGAGAGTTACACAATCCTGGAGAGTTTTTTTTTTTTATAACATTCTCAATAAAGGATTGATTATTGATCACTTGCTAACCTTAATCTGGCTCCAAACTATTATCTTATACGTACACTTTGGCAAATACCTAAACACCCTTGAATCACCATGATTTAATCTGTGCACAGTATAGTGTTACCTGTCTGCAATCATTTAACAGATCTAATAAAGTTAATCAAAGAGTTTAATTGAAGTTGTTCAGCCATTTATTCGACTTCCTAAGAACCAGTGGGTGTTATGACTGTCCTTGATAAGGCTGTTGAGAAACAAAGCCAACTGTGGCTTTCACTATGCAAAGGTTATAAAAACCCAAGGACTGAAAACCATAAAACGTATAATACACCACTGCAATAACATGCAGCATATTGACATGGGTTAACATGACATGAGTGGAGTTATGGGAAAGAAAACAAAGGGCTGGCTACATATAGCGAGTCTCCAGAATACTCACAAAGAACTGCTTCCTATCCAGGGCTGTAAGACAGGGTTGGAGAAGGAGCGGAGAAAGAGAAAGATAGATAGAAATGTGGAGATGGGCTGAAGCACAAGGCAAGGCCAACAAATACACAACACATACAAATATGAATATGCATTTTTAAATTTCAACACTTTTTTTTTTAAGGTTTCTAGCTTTTTTTAATGCATGATTTTTTGCCCTTAGATATTCTCAAATCGGCTTCAGCTTTTAAAAAAAGGAATCGCTGCTTTAGAAGATTATGCATAGAAAATATGCTTATGTGTATTGTGATCACTTATAAATAAAAAAGGATGTCTTTCGTGTAGGGGCGTCTTTTTGTTTAACTCATGGGGAGATTTCCCCAGCAAATAAGAGACATGCTGTTCTGCATATTCAAGCTGGATACAGCCCAGTGGGGTGAAGCGGGGTTCATGCAAGACGGCAACGACATTAAAAGAGGAGAACAACCTGTTCAAGACCCAACAACATGCCCTGAGAGAGAGAAAGACAGACAGAGATGGGTTCCATGTACGTCAGTTTCAACACACACACACACACACACACACTAAATCATCGAGAGGATCCGAGAGTGAGGCGAGGGAATGCCAAACACAGGGTTACAACTGTGGTGGGAGGGTGACTCGATCACAGTTGACGGTGACTAGTTTAAAGGGGAGCCTGGAACTATTTCACTAACTTGGCTGTGCCGTCCCTCTGGCATCAGAGCTGATGGGGTGGGGGCGAGCGGTAGCCAGGGCTGGTTGCCCGCACTGTAGAGCCTGGGACGCTTGACCTGGTCGTGACTGGACAAGGGAGTGTAACTATTCCGCCGGTGTATGAGAGCAGATTCCTTCGGGATTTTACCCTGGTAGGAGATGAAACACCGCAGGTGTTAAGGAAAAAAAAGAAGATCTGGCAACACACAACACCAGGGGACACCTGAGCAGAGCCAATCAAACCAGCCGTCCTGTCCACATTGATTCACAGCAACAGGTAAAAACAACTGAAGCCACGAAAACCCTGAAGGCGACAGACAGACACACACCTTCCGCAAGTGAGGGAGTAAGTGTTTTAAAAGGAAACACGTAGATGTCAAAGTGCGTCCGTCAGTTCAAACACAGCAACTTTTCATACATAAATCTCTGAGACTGATATCAGAGTGCAACCAGAGCGATGATAATGATTAGATCAGCCAAGCAGGGTAGCATGATCAGCCATGGCTTCATTCAGGGTGAAATATTAAAAAGTTGTCACATTCAGTAGCTCACAGCTCAAGCCAGGCTGATTAAATAAGGTTAAAGCAGAAGTAAGCGATCCGGTCGTTTTGGCTAATGCTGCGTTCCAGGCAGGCTTTTGAAACCGTAAATTACAGCTTCAAGTCACAACTTACGACTTTGTAGCGTTTCAGGCAACCCACTCGTGTTTTTCCGACCTGTTTTACCTGTGAAAGTCACTATAACGGCCACTCGTAACTTCCAACCCGTGAACTCGTACCAGATCGAACTGGTACGACTTCACAGGTCGGAAAAACACGAGTTACGAGTTTCCTTGAACGCACCATAACAGTCCTCGTCCCTACGTCACCACATTCACGGCGTCCCTTGGCTGCACACACAGCCCTGCATGCCGTTCTCTCTCCTCAATGGATAAAAACTGTAGGATACGATAAATGTTTTCTCCTCGGCTCAGAGCAGAGCAGAGTGACTGACAGACCCGTGTTTCGGTCCAAACACTCTATGTAAGTGATTGCTGTCGGAAGATATAACTATTTAAGACTTATATTAACACAAATATATCACTTACTTCTGCTTTAAAGTTAAAAGGGACCAAACAGGGATATAAGAAAAGGGAGACAAAGAAGCAAGACCTCACATACGGGGGGTGGGGGTGAAGTGTGATTGCATCGCAACAGCACAACAAACAAGAGCCCGTCCGACTGATTTGTGGATCTGGATTAATTTGGAATTATCTCTGTGAGTAAATAATGGACAAACATTTTGCACAGGTGATCATTTCTGTGGGCTTTAATTCAACAAAGCTGAATGCACACTTAGCAACAATGTGATTTTTCAGCTTGACTCAGGACAACTTACGAGGGGTCGGTCCCGATGTGTGTTCACCGCCTCCACGTTCAGATAAAACATCTCCACTTTACAACCTAAAGGATGGAAGATAGAGTCAAACAAAAAAAAGTAGGAAGAAAGATCTGTCACAGCGTCAACTGAAGCTTCATCTATGAGCTGACCTACCGTATGCAACTGGAGTAAGTTTGAGCACTGTGTGAAGTGGACATTTCATGTACGGTAGATCCTCTGAGCAAAGAAGACATATGGAAAAAGCCAAATGTCAGTATCTGCGTGTTAAAGTCACACACTCATCATAACTTTATGTTTTTACCTGCACTTTTGTCCAGGAAGTAAGCCAGCAAACAGCGCATCACAGCCTGGTGGCAGATGACCAACACGTTGCCTTGTCTCTCCAACTCCATGATCACCGGCTCCAGACGCTGAACGAGATCCTGGTAGGACTATTTGTCCAGATAAAACAAGTTTAATCTAAATCTCTTTGTTTTAAAAGAGAAAATAGCTAGTGAAGTGCTACACATATAAGGGAGACTGAGAGAGAATCTGAGACTGGGATGGAAGCAGTGTCCCATGTCACCTCTCCTCCTGGATAGCGATAGTGGTACTTGTCCTGGTCCCTCAAAGCAAACTCCTCTGGGAATGTCTTTTGGATCATCTCGTACGTCATCTCCTCACACACACCCTGGGGAAGGAGAAGAAACAAATTTGTTCTTATGCCAGAAGTCCAATTAAGATTAACAGAAGCCTGCACAAAAAGAAAAGAAATGCTTCAATTTTGGTTCTAAAAGAGACTCATATTAATGTGGATGAATCTATGTTACCCACACTTGTTAATGGGTCCATTTTCAATAAATATATGTTTTTGTCTTTATCGTTATTTCGATATTATTACTTAGTGGTCGACTCGCCCAGCATTTCCTACTTTCGGTTTCCTGGACGCTGCCCGGCGGGTCATGGGAATAACACCGCCGGATCGCCGTTTATGGTCGGAACTACGACGGAATCTGATCGTCTTCGAACTTCTGACTTTCATTCTTGATTTGAAAACATTCTTGGCAAATGTTTTCGCTTTCGTCCGTCTTGCGCCAGTCTAGGAATTTCACCGTGCGTGCCGAGGCTCATGGGAAATGTAGTGTGAAAACACTTTGCTTTCCAAAACTCCTCGTTGTCCCTTTAACTCCCTTGGGCATATTAATTAAAAAACATATCACTTTCATCTTTGGTAGGTGGTCTTCATTTGGGCGAAATTTGTAAAAAAAAAACAAAAACAAAAAAAACACACAATTACATCTGACTTAATAACGTTTTTTTTTTTTTTTAAATATGACTTCTCCTTGCTTGCTACATTGTCTTTTCTGCGACAAGCCCCTTTCTGCTAATTACTGTCAGAAAGCGCTGTATTGTTTAAACAACAAAAGATCTTCTGTTTATGTGAATCAGCGCTCAGTGAAACTGTTATAATCCCTATAAGTGCATAATGTGGGAGGCTGGGTGACAGGATACTGACAGCGTCGATCTCGTTGAGTATCTTCCACTGTTCATAAGGCACCCCCAGCTCCTCTGCTGTCTGGATGGTCCTCCTCAGTTGGCTCGTCCACACCTTCAAATCTGACAGTTTGTGCTCTTCAATGAAACCACGCAGGGCGTGAGAGAACTGGAGCATGAGAGAAACAGAGAGGCGTTCCCAGTCATTGATCTCTTCATCATCTACACATTACTCTAATGGTATTTCTGCATCATTAGATTAATGTTCAGGAGACAAAGACAAGAAAATGGTTAATGGAGAGAATTAAATGTGATGAAGGTCGTGAATCAGGTTAAACTATTGAAGTTAAGTACATCTTTTCCCAGTGAGCTACCTCCCAGAGAGAGGCTGGTAATGAGGTTCTTCAGGAGACACTGCTTTTTGCAAATTAGGACTGTGAGAGCAGAGCTGCCGATCCTACCTGTTTCCCTCTGGGAGACAGCTCCGAGTCTCCTCCGATGCGGCCCTCGAGGTTGTGGTTGCTCTCCCCGTGCCGACACAGGTAGATGGAGTGAGAGTGCACGTGGATGTTCATGAGGTAGTAGACAATCTTGCTCTGGATGTAGTCCTGTATCCGGTTGACCAGAAAACGTCGGCCCACGTTCATCACCTTGATGAAAGACAAGTCCCTGCAGGTTGTGATGAAGCAAATGTTTGTTTACTATCACCATCTAGTGTTTATCCTTTGAATTGCAAGGTATAATTCTCCAAAATGAGAGGATGCAAAGTTCTTGGTCTCCCCTTAACCCCTTAAACCCTCCTTACAATACAGTTTTTTGGTATAATACTCTGCCCAAAAAGAAAAAAAGCAATGATTTATCTATTTAGATAAAGGTAACTGATTCTTACTTATCGTAGTTATCAGGATCTAGCGGCTGGTAAGTGACCTTGTAGCACTCGATTCGTTTAAGGAAGTCATCCATTACTCTCTCCCTGTGTCTCTCGGGGTAGTCTGGACTCGACACCTTCACCTCCTGTTACAGGTATTCAACACATTCAAACAACATGAGTGAGTTGTGTAGTTCTTACATAACACTGCAGATTCTTATAATATTAATAGATTATGGGCTTGACCCATAGTCCCAGAAAAACATTTAAATCCCGTAGGTGACATAAGAACATACCAGAATATTAGCAGCAATGACCTCTGGGTCGTCACACACTGACTCCACAAAGAACACCTGTTGGAAAGAGAAGTCAGTGTATGCTAAACCTTTTGTGAACCTGTCCACTGAATCAGCGCCATGATAAACTATCATCCACTTTCTCCACATCCAACATTATTTAGCCGACATCCCCCTCTTTGACTTCTCGACATGACTAACTTTCTGCAAACAACTGTCAGTCTAAGAAAATGATCAAACAGTAGCAGAACAGCCCCAAGATGCAAATGAAGCGTTGGTGTAAAGTTTAGTTTAAAGCGAGATTGTGTTGTGGAACTTTTAAACAACACAGTTCTTCCTACAAATGAGAAGTGGAACTCAGAAGCAATAAAACACTGCCTTGTTCTTGTACAGTCACTGACTTTGTGACTCTTTATACTTGTGCAGAAGAAATCTTTGGAGAGAACTTCAGCATGAATGTTTAAAAATCAAACTCTTATTTCCACTGAAGCCCAAAACAATCACAGTAGCCTATATAAGCAACACAGCAGTAGAAAGAAAATTCTGCCAGTCTTACTTTAAATGCATTCTCTTTCACAAAGGCTTGAATGAGGTCTCGTCGTTCTCTTGTTGTGTTTGTTGCATCGAAAACCTGACAGGAGGAACACAAAGGGGTTTGTAGGACAGGTCAGGATTAGGACCGTGCTAAAGCCAGATGTGCTTCTGTTCTGGTTATTTCAAAGTTTTGGGAGATGAGCCAACACAGCGAGGCAGGCAGAGAGACAGATGGACAGAAAGGCTGAGAGCACTCACCGCGATCTGTCCTCCCTCATGCGTCAGGTACGCCTTCACATCCTGCAGAGCTACCAGAGCACACTGCCTGCAGGAGAGAGTGGACACAGAGTAACTCAGTATGAGACTCGTATTCACTATAATCCACATTCACTGAAGCTGATGTTACAGTACAACACTAGTATCATGTTGTAGATCTTGATTCTTAAAGTATATATGTTTTTGGCTTTTCATGCCTTTATTCGATAGGACAGTTGAGAGTGTGACAGGAAATGGGAGGCAGAGATGGGGGGAATGACATGCAGGATAGGGCCGTCCAACGCGGGACTCGAACCGGGGCCGCCTGCAGCTAGGACTATAGCCTCAACACATGGGGCGGGTGCTCTAACACCGCCCCTGATCTTGATTCTTAGTGCTTATGTATTATCTAATTATTAGCTGACGTCATTCGTATGTGTAAATGGTATGTGGAAGTCACCAAGGTCAGTTTTGTCAAATTGCACCAAAGAAAATGTCTCAACCCTAATCTTATCAAACCATGTGGACTGTTAGGTGTCCTAATGCAAGCAGGTAATGTTATGTGGCACTTAGACCTGTCAAAGGCTGATCGGTGGACCAGGTGAGCTGTTTCCTCCTCTTTCTATAGCCTTGTTAAGCTAAATGGCTAGCTGCATGTTTTTTGGAAACATGAGAGTATCAATCTTAACTCACTCTGGGGCATATTCACAAAATGTCACGCTGTTCTTTTAATCCCAGTTGGCTGATATATCAAAAAAGGCAAACTCTCAGAATTATTTACAGCAGCTGTTTGATCCAGGTTGGATGTCAATGCAACACCCTGGAGGGCTTGTGTCAGCCTCAGAGTGACAGCGGCAGCAGCTTGTTTAATATCTAGGTCAGAATTCAGCGCTGGGAAGCTGACAAGAGCCTGTCACATTTTCCTGATAGCCATGCAAGACAAACCCCACTTTACTTATTAATACCAGAAAAGACCACAAGGGGAAAGAGATACCTACAGTATATATATAGGCTATATATTACTCTATCTGGAGAAATAGTGATTTTCTTTTTATCTGAGTATAATCTAATAACCACAAGGATTTGGTGGTCATGAGCTGCTATGTGATGTGTTTGTGTATGTATGAACACTGTGCCGATGCCAGCTAAATAACAACTGCTGGCCCCAAAAAAACAGCTTAGTCACTGATGCAGCAGTGGATGACTGCAGAATATCAAACAGACTCATGGCGACCAAGAGAAATGTGATACTCGGAGAGTAGATGGTGAAACAGTTACCCTTATTGTAAGACAAATGAAACATTAATGTCCCATTTAATGACTAAACAGGTGAACTCACTTTCTTATTTTCATGGCCTCCTCATTGTCATGGCGGAAGAAATCGTAGGACTTGTAAGCTCTCACGGCCTCTCTACGGTAGACGCCCAGGTTAAACACTGAGAAAGAACAAAAGAACATTAACACTTGCTTTCACCCTCGATGTGTTTGGTTGAAGTCGTCGGTGGGATTGTGTTTGTAAGCAATTACGAATCAACTGGTACTAAATTTAGTCTCCTGTTCTGAGAGACTCTGACATACAGTAGAGTAAATATCCAGGTCATGTGGGTGGGAAGGGTTGCTGTACAGAACAATATTGCTATAAAATATGATAGGTCAAGGTCAAAGGTCTTAATATAACAAACACTCTTACTTAATATAACAACAACTTTTTCCAGATGTTTTTAAGGTTGTCTGAATGTTGTACAGATACACTCGGACTTAAAATGGCTAAATAAGGAAGTAGCTACAGGTTGTGAACTAGAATGTACTGTGCTAAGAAGTTGATTATGTTTCCCACACAGCAGAGAAATGTTAAAGACAGGATGGCCACCTCAACTGTACTTTGAAACCTGAGCAGTGAGCTGTTTTAAAATTTAAAGTCGGAAGCAAAACTAGCCACCAGCTACCTTTGGTTGGGACTCCTATCCAGTTGAGGTATCGCGTAAGTTTCTTTGACATGTAGGTCTTCCCCCTCGCTGGTAGGCCGATCATTACGATCACTGTTGGAGAATTTGTCATGTAGGAAGCCCATGCTGCACAGGAGACATGGACATACAGTATGTATACAGTACATTTATAAAGCACAGAACGTAAAGTTTTACAGAAATAAAAGCCAAGGTCTCCAATGTTAATAAAATAGATAAAAAAGATCAAATAAAATACTTTGTAAAGTGAATTCACTGTGTTGTGTGGCTGTATTTCATCATAACTTAGGACAGCACTGCAACTAGGCCAAATGTGCGCTGGACAAAAATAATTATGTTGCTTTAGACATAAATATAATTTGTGCATTGGGATTAAAAGCTGCATCAGAAATAATTAGTGGGAGAAATATCCTGGGAGGGAAAAAGTTATTTTCTTACAGTGGAAACTGCAGCAGGTCACACAGCTTATTTTTATATCACTGGTCACAGCGTGTATACTACTCTTTTCTCTCCCACTGACAGCTGCTTGAAGACCGTCCTTTGTGAGCTGGACTCAGAATGAAGGAGCCTCAGTGTCACAGGGTGACTGATTGGGAAACAATTAGTGAATTCAGTCCAAAGTGAACAATAAAAGGTCTTTGATTACAAGTGGGTCTGGAGACTTAAACAGCACTCATGCGGAAGATCTTGTTCAAAATCTAATTGTGGGAGGAGTTTACTTACAGCATTTCTTCTCATGCATCCTCAGGTCTGTTTTCTTTGCCTCTGCTGAGCTTGCAGAGCCATTGTCTCTCTGAGAGCTTGACATGTTGAAGTCTTGTTTGGGCTAAACTTGAAATGAGTCTCTCTCTCTCTCAGAGGGGCATCGTCCAAGCTGGTCTGCAAACAGAGGGATCAGGGGGACATGTACTGTAATGTGCCATCCCCATGCCTCTCTCTGACAGAACGCAATACACACTGAATTGCTCTCTTCTAAAGATGTGTTATGGAGATGGCTTTATGTACCCTTAGCAACAGAGATATCTGAAGGCAAACAGAAAGAGGATGAAGGGAAAAGGCTCTGCCACATCATCTGGAGAGAGAAAAAAACGTCCACTTGGCTCCACAAAGCAATAAGAACAAGGCGAGCAATGATTTCCTATCTGCCCCGGGGTGAATGAGTTCATGCAGCAAAATCTGCCATGAAAATCTGTCATAATGCTTTTAAGCATCATTATCTAGTGTTGTTTATATATATATTTTTTTTTAATTTTTTTATTTTATGTATTTAATTTACCTGCTCGGTAGGGAAATGTCCCGCCAGCCACAGAAGCCTGTGCGGACGCCGGTCAACACTGTCGGTGCAGAGCGGGAGCTCCGGATCTGCCGGACCGAGAGTTTGCGTCCGCCGCTGCGGACGGAGGAGCCGGTCTGGTCGGCCTGTCCTTGGCGCTTAGGTGCCTCCTCGGCCGGCTGGTGTCCTTCCAAGCCGGAGGTGTGCCTCTACGTCATTTTTTACACGCTTTTACCGTAACGTTGGTAATAGATATGCAGCAGGAAACGTGGATGCACCTTCCAGATTTAAACACCCTGAGAACAAAACCTGTTAAAGACAGAGTACTGGCTTAAAAAAAACACACAGAAACCAACATCCATGGATGAAAAAGAGACTTTATTCACCTCTATCATACATTTTATTTAAGCTTAACTAAAGCCTCTTTGCATAGTTATTTTATTCAACAATGGTCCTGAATAAAAAAGGCAGATAGTGGTCAAAGAGATATGACTGTCAGGTACCATGACAAGTTGCTGAAACAGAACCCCAAAATAAATAAAGCCCACTCACAGCCACAATGTTTCCACATTAAATAGTACAAAAAGGTTGAACTCAAAGGTGATTCCTATGAAAATTCAATTAATACAGCTGCTCGCCCACTCTGATTTACTGGCTTTAGATATCACACAGCTTGGTTTGTAGTTAACCGAACTATTATACTGATGAAGAACACAAGCGAAGAGGATTAAACTATGTACATTATTCACGGGATTTACACTTCACATTGTGTCCACACCCTGTCTGTACAAGACACAATGGGAAATGTGGATGCTACAGAAGCCTGATCAAATACTGAGGAACATTCAAGGGTCAAAGGTTAGGCACTGGTTTAGTGTCTTGGCCGAGGGAAAGTGTGTGATGCTGCACCAGCTTAGCAGCCAGTAATGGTGCGTGAGCGATTGTCAGAGCATCTCAGGCTTGTGAAGGATTGATGAAACTCAGACAGAAGTTTCAGCTGGAAGGCACAGACAAATGGAAATACTGTCACAGTAGGTTTGCACACTTTTTGTAGACGAGGGGCTTTCTGCAGTGGGATCCCTGGTCTCCAGTGTCTCTGACTTTTAGTGGTTGGTTGTTTTCACATTTAAGACTTGATTTTCCACAGCTGCAAATTAAAGAGAAGAGATAAAAGCAGCTTTAAAGAGATGTCATTTCATTTTACAGAACGGCACATATCAACACATCATAATATATCACAGAGTGCATCCCTGGTTAAACGATCACTTCGTCAATTTGAGAAATATTCTACACCAGTCTCATGTCTGTATAAGAAGTGCAAATCTAGAGCAGGGAGATAGCTGGCCTATCTTAGCGTGAGGACTAAGAGTTCATAAATAAACCAGCAACCCTAAGGACCAGATTATACTAGGAGTGGTTCTAATGACAAACTGTCACAATTCATCAGAAATCAAAACTGGTTCTACCTGTTACAAACAGCCACACTGGGAGGCAGGTTAAAAACCGGTCATAACAAAAAGATGGGCGTCATATTCATAAATGTAAAGAAATATATATAATTAAAAATAAACCGAAAGCAAACGAGACACAGTGAGGTTTCTAACCTCTGCGCCGCTGGCAAATCAGGACGGGGTATGCTGTCAGGTATATTTAGGGTTAGCTGCAGCTACTTTCACTAATAATGCTAGGCTAAAGTAATTATGCCCCATACCTAAGCACAGACATAAGAATTATATCTTCTAATCTGTCTATAAGAAAGTCATAGGCAAAGGCATATGAAATTTAAAACTCAGTATGTCAAACTGTTCCTCTGAGTATTTCCTGACTTTACAAAGTGCTTGTCAGTGAAAGGACTTGTAACTTAAGGCACTGGCTGCTAACCACCTGAAAGCCCTTTTAAACGCCTCTGCTATCGCCACTCTGACACCGACAGATTTGACATCTGTAACTATGCAACTATAAACTGAGAAATTTCACAAAATGGGTTTAAAAGTCACTGCAGCACTTAAATATAGCAATTCCATAATGTTTGTGTTTACAGGAGTTATACAAACAGTAAAAACTGAAGCAGCTGAGGCCAAGATGTCATGAGTTTGATCCCCACTCAAACACCAGAATCGTGGGGATCTTCCACCATGCAACATGTTGTTACAGGCTCTGACAGGTGAATGCTCATGATTTACAGTGCCCAAGCTATAATAACTCTGTCCGTCACAGGCTGAATAGTGCTTTGTGTGAGCAGTAAACTCAACTTTATGTGCAAAACTGGCAGAGTGCAGCTTTCATCCATTTTTGTTCTGTCCTCTTGCTCCATTACCACAGAAACCACAGAGCTGTAATTTCAACATTTAGCAGAGAGTCTCCACTCACTCTGATGTTGAAGCCGAGCAGGTCGCTGACCACGGCAGACACGGCAGACAGGATGACCACTCTAGTGATGTTATAGATCAGAGGGTTCACTGTCAGACCCAGCAGTCTGAATGGAGTGTCCAGCTCCTGGTGGAGGTTAAGCGGAAATACAAAGTTGTTTGTTATTTACAACACGGGGGCACATAGCTAGAAGCAAAGAAATGGTCAAAGCCAGAATTTACTGTGGATTATACAGTAGGCCACTGGCAGATAGAGCTTCATCTGGCCTTCATCAGAAAAGTTAAAATTAGATATCAGAACTGACAAATTCATTTTTATACGACTAATTCTTAGCATTTAGTTAGTAGGGATATATTGATGCAATCTTCTCTTAACCACTAAGACACTGGAATAATCAATTTAGTTTTATTGACTTGAGTCACAAGATATATTTTGTTTTATTTTGTACAAAAATGAAAAACATTAAAGGAAGATTTATGATCTACAGAGTTTTATTTCTTTTTTTTTTTTAAAGTATATTTTTTGGCTTTTCATGCCTTTATTTGATAGGACAGTTGAGAGTGTGACAGGAAATGGGAGGCAGAGATGGGGGGAATGACATGCAGGATAGGGCCGTCCGACGCGGGACTCGAACCGGGGCCGCCTGCAGCGAGGACTATAGCCTCAACACATGGGGCGGGTGCTCTACCAACTGAGCTAAACTCCGCCCCGAGTTTTATTTCTAATGGGAAAGCTTATTATTTGTTCAACATACATTGTGCCAAATTTGGAATTGTTTTGTTGCTTGTGTATTTTTGTTCATGCTATAACACGGTATCTAAGTTGGAGACTTATTTTTAAATGATTTAGCTTTGTATCAAGGCAAAACACTTCAACCACAATTCATACTCACCTTCATCAGTTTTGTAGCTAGTTTTAAAACATTGTTCACTATACTGAGTTCTTCTTTCTTATTGGGCTTCTTCTCCATTTTTAGATACAGATTGATCTGTAACCAAGAAGAGTTATACATATTATTAACTGTACAATAAAGAACTAGTCGTTTGATTAAACCTACAGTACAATCAGTCAAAGTGTCACTCATTGTGCTGAACACACTGAGAAATAACCTGCACTGCCGGGTGTTTTGCCGCCACGGGCACCTACCTGCTCCGTCAGCAGCACTGAAGAGTTGCTGTATTTGCAGTTGGTCTCTGAACCCAGCGTGGCCAGCCGTAACAGATAGAGGATGAGGGAGGAGGCCCACACCATCAGCTGCCAGTTTGTCAGAGACTGTAGGAATGTCTTGTGGCTGTGCAGAAGCTGAAGTAGAGAAAGAAACCGCAGTGCTCCAGTTAGGAACCTACCTTCTGTCTCTATTCAAGTCACACTATTTGGATAATATTGTTAAAATTGACATTCCCTAATCAGATGTAATCCCTTATATGACTGACCTGGGCACAAATGATGAATGAAATGGAAAGCGCTAAAAGGAAGATGGTGGAGACGATGACATCAACAGAGCGCTGCGGCCCTCGTCTCTGCAATGAACAAGCAAGTCAGTGATGCACCATTGCAAACAAAGGAAAGTCTGTGACAGAGTTAAAACAATATAAAGTAGTAAAAGATCAGGAGGATACAAACCCTGAGAAAAGAGCGTAGTGACAACCACATCTTTATGTTCTGGACTTTCTTCAGTCTGAAGTGAGGGATCTCAGATTTCTTTGCCTTTCGAGCTGAAGTCAGGTGGCTGAAGTACTTTGCAAATAAAAGCCTCTGTTGAAGAAACACAAACACGCTGTGAAAGATGCAAAGCACCTGACGGAATCAAGCAGTCCTACAAAAAAAGCAGGATCTATTGTCTGTAGACTCTGTCAGCTGCCACTAGGGGGACAAACACATGTACAAGTAAATACAAAGATGGGCCAGTGGTGATTAGTCACACACAATCTAGATTAATTCATTAAAATGCAGCCATAGTAATACAACTCAACACAGTTATACCACTAGATCCTGAGGGTTGTCTTGCCATTTTCCACTCCCATTATTTAGCTTCTGGTGGAGACACTCTGGTGTGAAATACAGTTTAATAGTTTCAGAGTACAGTGTTCAGGTTTTTCCTGTTTTTCAAGAACCACCTTAATGGGACATTGTGAGACTTAGTACTGTACATGTAAAAATATATTGTGCAAACTAAAAACATGATGATGGATTTTTTGTCTCGCCTTTATTTGTCATAATAACGTTTAGAAACTGTGGTTCCTATAATACTTTAAGGGAATGAAAGTTGGAAGTACTATTTAACATCACCATGGTGTTATTGTGCTACCTAAAGGCTATTTTCTGTCCATATTCTGTTATATTTGTGAATCTCTGCTGTTGGTGTGTAACCATGGATGCACAGACCATCATCAAAATAATATTTGACAGAGCAGAACACCTCCAAATGTGTTACTAGGATGGAGGTCTGTGAGATGTTGCCATCCATGGATGGTGCAAGTTGAGCTGCAATAAAGAACAAGAGGGGTGACCTCTCACCTGTTTGTACGTTCTCTCAGCCACACACATCATGAAGAAGAACAGTCCAGTCAGGCAGACTCTTTGCACTGTTGTGATGAAGAAAAAGGCATAGGCTTTGGCGTCCAGTGGCCCCACCGCCATCTCTACCAGCTCTGCCGGGGACACGGAGCCGAGGCTCGACAAGTCCAGATGCTGAGCTACGCGGAATACAAATGGAAGCAGTGCCAGGGTGATGGTCATGAGGCCGCCAAGGACGAGGTAGCCCATCCCCTGCTCCACCAACTTCACCTATTCACAGGAGAGAAAGTGACAGGTGATATCTTGTTATGCTGCAACATTACAATATTGCCTCCTATATTCAAGTGCAGACACAAACTAGTAATATGTAGTAAAATATGTACCCGTGTAAGGATGATCCCACTGATCTCCAGCACAGACATGTCTGCTTTCTTACACTCTCCCTGCTCCCATATTATGGCACTGACCCGGTCCTTGGATGGGTGACACGCCTGAAGCCAAGACAGCTGGTTCTAAAAGGAAAACAAGAAAAAAGAAAACAGATACCCTCCTGTTCATTTACGGTTTCTAATGTGTAGGAAGAAAGTAATAATAATTTGTTATTTCAAAGAAAAACAATATGTTTTGATCTGGTTTGTTGTGTTAGTGAGACAAGGCTACTATTTGATTTTTATCAAGAAAGTAATCATCAGCTTAATAGATAAAATATCTCACATAATAAACATACTTTCACATATAAAATACGAGACATTGGCAGTATAAATGTGTGGCATATCTCAAGTATTGAGATTTGAATGCCTTGATTAAGTATTTACCAATATGATGAATCAGTAATTCCCTTTTGTAAAACCACAGATAAAACTAGGATTAAAGATTTATGGTGATCTTACTCCGGTGATTCCCTGCTGAAGGCTCTCATCATCACTGCTCAGAGTGGTGGTTTGTGGGAGTGCAGAGCTGGCGTTGTACCTCCCGTTCCCCTCGCTGTCACTACTGCCTGTGGAGGCAGAGTCGGGTCCTTGGAGAAGCTCCTCCCACATTGTGTCGTCGGTATCGGAGTTAGGACGAGAGCCGACGCTCGGTCTGAGGCGCTCCACCTCTCGAGGCTTCACCTTGATAGAAGCACCACTCCCTTCCTGCTCCCGAATCAATGATGAAGAGGTTTTTTTTGTGTAAAGCACTGACCTGAACATTACTGACTGCTTCACATTTCTAAGTCCCACATCATTACTCTTCTCCACCAAAGCATCATCTCTACAATTGAATGCTTCTTGAACAGTAAACTCGCAGTAATACCTTGCAATTACTTTTCTTGCGATACACTGAAGAACTAAGTTTACCTGAGGCCTTAGTGAAGGTTTGGGGTTAGACTTTAGGTTTCTCTTCCTCAGAGAAGACACATGTGCAGGGTGTCTCTCTTGATGAGTCGGCGGGCAAATCTTTTCAACCGTTTGTATCCCCTCCTCTTCCTCACTGGAGAGTTCGTCGGATGCTCCAAATCCTGACTTTCTCTTGTTCTGTGAGAGAACATCACAAATAAAATATTTTACAAATGTGTTCCACAACATGTGCAAATTACACATTTTAGTGTAAGTTATTGGTATTGGTATTTTGATGCTCTTATTTTTGATGCATATCTATCTATCTATCTATCTATCTATCTATCTATCTATCTATCTATCTATCTATCTATCTATCTATCTATCTATCTATCTATCTATCTATCTATCTATCTATCTAAACAATATTTATTATAAGCCCTACTCAGAGGATTTTTTGTCACATTGTAAACATAAGAAGAATAAACCTGCCTCTCTAAAAGGAAACCAAAGACCGATTCAGCATTAACCATTCAACACTAGTCAGTTGCCAGAGGCTGCTTAAATTCTGGCTGTGGCTATTTTTCCAATACAGCCAGCACCAAGGTGTTGACTGCTGTTTTTAATGCTGAACATCACTTGTCCTGCTGAGAATGAGAATCCTTTATACTCTGTCCAGTGATCAAAGTTTGTTTACTGCAGACCGACTAGAGAGAGTGACTGTACCCTCCTCTCCTCGGGCTTGTATAATCGCTGACTTTCTTCAGAGAGCCACGGCGCCTGCTGCTCCGTGTCCCCGCTGTCGTTCTTCTCTTCAGGTTTTTTCAGCCCCCTGCTCTTCCTTGGTCTGAAAAGAGAAAGAACAAACAAAAGAGATGGTAGATGGAGCAGGCGTTGTCCAGAGCCACAGGAGTGAGAGCGCCAGAGAGGCTTTGCTGTATGCTACAGGTAGCAGTCTTTGGGTCTGTGTGTGGAGATGAGGTTATGCATGTGCTGGAAGGTGAAGGTGTGTTAGTACAAGCAAATGAGTGTGCACAGTGCCTAACAATGAGCAAAAAAAGAAAAAAAAAAACACCTCCTTCTGCGCGCAGGGCTGGTGGTGCTGCTGGCAGCTGGACTGCCCGAGGGCCACCGGCTGGACTCAGTCGACACAATCTGGCAGTGCACAGTGCCCAGCAGCAGCATCAGACACATGGGCCCAAACACCTCGCTGGCACTTGCCCCAGGGACCTCCAAGTACAGCACCACGGCTGCCACTGAGGGGAGCAAAACATTTGGCAAACAAAACGGTCTCTTAGGGGATTCATTATAACAGAATTCATGCTCACTAATGAGGTTTTTTCTGCTGCTCAGGTGTAACATGGTATAAACTGTGACAAATGAAACGCTGAACTTAGGCCATAGGAATGGATTTAAGTCTGAGTACAATATACAGTACTTATTTCATTTAGTCAAAAGAGAAGATGAAATCATCTTTCAGCACCTGCCTGAAGAATATTACTGTTACAGTAATTAAAGGACCACACAAACTGTCTCTCAATACTCAATATTGTGACTCAATGAAAGACGAAGATGCAACAGTGTAATAAACCTGCAGATTCTCTCCTTGTGTTCGTTTTTAAAACCAGCAGCAGATGTACACAGCACTTTTCTTTAAAACATAATTTTCCATGTGACATAAAAACATTTTTCCTCAGTAAACAAGAAGAATGAGAGGAGCTGAAATGCTACGTGAATATGAATAATGTCAAGACAACAAAAAGTGAGTTAGTTTACAATGTGCAGTCTGTTACTTGGAACCCTAGTTCACATCATTACGCAAAAATATTTTACATTATTCAAATTTAGGCTGAATCGAAGAACAACCACAGTGTGAGTGTAACTCAGTCGTATAGTCACCTTGCATGAAGTAGAGAAGAAGGATACATGAGGAGACGGATCTGGAGGTCACCTGGATCCACCACTGAAAGAAGAAGGGGAAGAGCAGCACTCTGACCAGACCCTTTCGAGTCAGGGACGTCCAGGGACTCTCTGGTTTGGCTTTGCTGAAAGTGGATCCTGAACATACAAATGAGTCCAGATCAGCTTTGTTGAAACTGTGACAAATGTGACTATGAAACTGATATTCTCTCTTCTATTGCTCTGACAAAACTCAAGACAACACAAAAGAACATGTAACTACAGAGATGTGCACAACGTTGCAGGTTATGAGATTTACTGAATGTGTGAGGTACAATACAATTGACGCCTTCTCATTGTTCATCCTTACCTCTAACTAAGTCAACATCAATGAGGTCTGGTTTGATGAAACACGTCTTCTTTGGTTTGCTGTCTAAACCCTGTGGGAGTCACAAGGAATATTCATCTTAGCGGAGATTCACCACACACATTTATTTATTTTCAGAGATTTATAGGTGTCTTACATTCAGGTCTGCCTTCTCCAGAGATTTCTCCCAGACTTGTTGATCATAGGCACCGATCTGTAACAACAACAGAACTGCTGTAATACTTTACTTTTACTATGGGGGCATTTAGTGAGGCTTTGCAGCCCTTATTTAGGCACAAATCAGTCAGATTTCGTTTGTTCATAGTGACTAAAGGGACCAGACCAAGGTTTTGCCCTGAAAAGATCACATCAAAGAAAGGTTTGTGCATGTAATTTTATAGATTTTGAAAACAATTTATAAATGCTGGCCAATTGGAAAATGACAGCACATTGTGGCAATATCACAAAATTGGATTTCAATAATGTTACATCTTTTCAGATAACTGTTTTATTCTCTATGTGACATAATTCTTATCCTGTCTACCTCAATGTGCATATGTGGATGTATATGGGGGAAAGTATGAATTTATAGATATAAATGCAATTGCATTACTCTACAAAATATTTTCAAAGACTGGGCAATATTTGCTCTGATTATTCATTATATTGTATTGTACATCATTTCATTTTATTTTTCATTTGCTGGTTTCTAGGATTTTAGTGAGATAAAATAGCTGATTGTATGAGGTTGGAAACAGCAAAGTAAGCATTTAATCGCACTGCATGTTTATGTCTACATATAACAACAATGAAATTGAATTGAGGTCAAACTGGATATACTTTCTTGGAAATCACATCGATGGCTACATTTTTTAAACGTGTTGGTGTAACAGTGGTCTGGTCTTACCTTCTCTTGGTACCAGGCTATTCTGGCCATTGTCCTGTGCTGCTGGAACCAGTTAACTCAGAGTCAGGTCATTTCACACAGCGCACAGGAGACAGGGAGGAGGACTGGGCATCCGTCCAGGATTGTTCATTAAACAAAAAACAACCACGGCCACATTGAACCTGACACAGACGCAGAGATAATGTAGAAAAAAAAACAGTAAAGAAAAGACCGAAACCAAAATCAAAGTTTCCAATCTGAAAGAGACATTTGATGCGTGCATTTGGTTAAGTTATGAAGTAACTTATCTCTGAGTAACGATAAACTAATCAGCGTGGTAAACCTCAGCTAGCAGGAGCCGCCCGTTAGTTAGCAAACGACCGAGACAACTCACCTGAAATAAAACAACACTTGTCCATGCAGCACAAACCGGAGGCGACCTTCGGTATCATCACAAACGGCTCTTTAAATACTTTATCATCAGTCTTCAGTTTCAGGGGCGTCGCAGCGTCTTGTTGTCAAATTGTGCTAACTACTAGCTGCGCATGCTGTGAGCTTTACCTTAACTGGCTCGTCTTGTCCTGATAAATGACTCGCAAGTGTCATAAGTCATTGTCTTCATGGGTATATAGTTGTTTACAGATGTCTGTGCTCAAGGTATTCAGTACTTGTCTCACTTCACTTTTGTTTTAACATTTTGTTCATTTTCCGCTTCCCTTTTCCGGGGTTTGTTGTCTGTGTTTGGGGTTTTTCATCCCCGGGTAATGTCTATCAGGCTGACTTAGCGCTGTCAACCTAGTGTTGTCGTTTGGATGAGATGGACTGATAACATGCAGCTGGGGGTACTACATAAAACCGTGGAGGAAAGATTTGTGATTTACATTTTCACAGAGACATTTGTCAGATATATATCTCCAACAGGAGAGCCAGAAGGTGAGGATGGCTGCCTGAAAGGTTAAACTGAGGATAGAAAGTTCCCTACAACTCGCTCCTGAAATTTTAACCAATCAGAGATCAGCAACAGAGACCACGCAACAAAAAAGTAATAAGAATGGAATGGGCTAGCCATTGTTTTAAGTAAGGGATAATGTATAGTTCGGAGGCTATACATTACCCCGCTTATTACACGGTTTACGAGTGAAATAATTAATTTGAAACATAATGTTGTTCAAAATACGACTTTCATCGATTTAAAATTGCATCATTTAGAGAATCTGCGAGACTGGTCACGTCCGCTGTTTTGCTGAGCCTCGATCCCGGGTCGTGCATTTGAAGCATTTGATAATCAATCAGTGGATCGATGGATTACTGTAGTCGTATCTGTCATAAACAAGAGATTAATTTTACTGTTTACGGGGTGCGTTTGTGTCGCGGTGCCACCGAGACGAGAGGAGAGCTGTGACGGCTGTGACACCGGGTCAGAGGCTCTGATCGCAGGTTTGGTTTCCAGCCACGATGTGGAAGGAGCCTCCACTCTCCTTGTAACAAGTTACAAATCATTTATCTCTAACATCACTATAGCGCCGTCCCTAGCAACGGCCATTATACAAGACAACGCAGCGATGGACCAATCAGAGAGCAGCATTCAATAGAGCCGCGTGATAATTATTGATAAATTGGTGATGTTCTCAAAAACAGGCTTTCGGTAGGAAATTTTGGAGACAGGTAAAAAAAAAAACTAAACTAAAATAATAATCCTGAAATGTATGATTGTAATTGAAAAACAGATAACCCAAAGATTTATTTTTTTCGTCAAGGGACCAAAATAATCTCAATTTTATACGCATTCAACGTCAGTCTAAAATATTTCATACAGGGCCAAACGTATAATCCTGATAGATAAATACTACACTTTTCATTTACAATTATTCTAAATAAAAACTAATCTGAACATTTGAACCACAAAGCTTCCTGAAACAGTAGGCGTACAGGCCATAGCCCTGTTCAAATGACCTCATGTCAAATTCCCAAACTCACAGACAATCCATTTAGTCGGCTATTAGAAACAGAGAGAAAGAGAAGCTTATTGGCATTGCTGGCACAATGATTTAATAACTTCAATGTTGAATTGACTCTTCTCTTCACCTACAGTGATGAGAATGATATGTTGATACAAATTGATCACAAACTGGCTATTGTAGGTAGACACACGTGTGCATGTGTGTACAATTCTGTTAAAAATTAAGGCATACATAGACGAAAAAAGGCACCAGTAGCACCACTGAAGTGACACTTCTATCGAGCAATAGGCTACTTTCTAAAGGGTCCATTGCTCAGCTAAATGACAGTCCTCTGTGCACAAATGCCTAACAACTCTGCTGTCTTGCAGGTGAGTCAACAGCCTGTCAAGACCGAGAAGGAGTCATTTGTCATTCGACTCCTGAGTGTCTGCTGACAGCTGATCCTGCTCAGATGCACACACGATCTTCGCCTTGACCTTCTTGTTGGAAGAAATGATAAAGTAGGGGCTGAGAGAGGCATAGCAGGAGGAGAAGAACACCCGCATATCAGCCACCACTGGTGACACCTTAGCCACAGTCAGCATGTAAATCCAGATGATGTTATCAATCCCAAAGAAGACCACATACAGAACCACCAGGGTGACCACTGTTTTTGCAGCCCTGGTCTCTGCCCCAGCACCCTGAGAGCGGCGGATCCCTCTCACCTGACGGCTGTGGCGGTGGAGAAGCAGCAGGATGTAACCGCTGGAGCCCAGCATCAGAGCCACAAAGGCAAAATCCCTCCCAGAGACAGCCACGCCATTGATCACATAGGACAGGTTGTCTCGGAAGTCCACATGACAGAAGCCAAGGTTGAGGGTAAATGCTGGGACAGTGCCATTACGTGGGGCCATAGAGAAGAAAGGGGCTGCGATGCATATGGCCATGTTGAGGAGCCACAGACCTGCGAAGGTGGGGAGGACCAGGGAGGGAAGAGCAGGCTTCAGCCTTGACAAACGCGGTCCAGCAGGGGCGATGGTCACCGCTTGAAACACGCTGAGCATGCAGGTGATGCAGACCGACAAAGCCCGGCCAATGCGGTAGGCGTAGATGACCACCTTACAGCCGGGATCGTTGAGCAGGTCTCGGAGCCCAAACACAGTCATGGTCTGAGGGACGCAGCGGGTCAGTAGAAGCATGAGGTTGGCAAAGGCCAAGTGGCACAGGATCATGTCCACAGGGAGGAGCTTGGGTTCTGTGTAAATGATGTGGCTGTAGGCCAGCAGCACCACGGTGTTCCCCAAGATGCCCATACCTGTTTGCAAGAGGAAGGAAACCCCTTTGATGGTCACACACAGATCCATGACACCAAGGCCTGCACCGGTCATGACTGGCAAAGCAGACAGAGAATCAAATCTGTTATAAACACACTGCACACACCAGACATTCATCCAGTAAAAATCTGATATAACAGATGATGATAGTATATTAATAACAGGTTTTTTTTTAGTGTTTAGACTGATGCTCACCTTAAGTTGCAGCCTGTTGTGCAATAACTGTTTAATCACCCCTGTAATTTCAATTTATAGTCTTTTATGTCCCTTGAGATCATTTCCCAACATTGCAGTGTTCAGCCCAGTTTTGCAAATTACAGTAACAACACTTAATTTGATGTGGTCTCTGAAGGCAAGCACAGCAAGGGCATATAGCACTGAGGGATACACACTGTTTTTCAAGTCGTCTTAAAACAATAGCCTTAAGTGTGTACTACTGTAGCCTACTGATGAACAGATCCCTTACATTTACAATGCAGGTGATGGGGGCCATCTCTTATAGGTAAATCAAGTCTGTTGTCCAAAGGTAAAGTATGTTAAAGTATGAGATTCCTTTTTGTGTTTCTGTTCTGCGCTGCAGTGGATGACCTGCAATACAAAGGTTTTGGGGGATACAGACTCAATACGATTAATTCAGCAGATACCTTTCAGAACATACTGGGTAATTTTGCACAGAACAAGGTGACCTACCCTGAAAACATGTTATGAGGGATATTCTGATGAAAAACAATGACAGCAAGCAAAACAAAACAAAAAATCAATAGATCAATCACTATATGGCCAGTAATTACAGTCCATTTTCTGTATTGGAATGAGATTGTCAAGTCAAATTTCAAACAAATGTGGCATGAGTGTGCAGAAATCCCTCCTTTGTTAATATGAATGAAGGTGCTGCAGGCTGAATGATTTAGGCTTTAATGTGGGGAAATTGTTCATCGTCAGAAGGAGATATGCCTTAGGTCATATGAATAGCATATGCGAATCCTTATATGAATTCTAAACTTGAATGATGTTTCCTGTCTTTAAATCCCACATCAGTTTTCAGTTTCCTTGGACAGAGGGGCTGCATGTCAATCTTTTGAAATATTTTAATGCTTTTTCCCTGTGGAGTTATATAGAAAAAGCAGCGTTAAATAACCCCTGCGGAGACAACAGTGTGTGGTTATTGTTGATGCAAAAGCAGCCTGATGATGCCTTGAATGAGCCATCAAGAGGCTTTTACATGCACAGCTGGTGCCTGGGTGTGCGCTCCTTCCTCCATCACGTCCTGGGAGCATGTTAAAAGACACAGAGGAGCAAGACAATTAGCCATATAACAATGCATGTCTGTACTAATTGGGGGCATAGGGACAACCAGCCATTATTCATTTATGTTCCTCACTCCCAGTGCTGACGTATGCTTTAACAAAAGTTTGTAAGATGTCTCCAGGTTTCCAGCAGTGTATACTTTAAATGGCAAACGTGTCTCACAGTAAAAGCACTTGAACCTATTGGTCAATTATCCACCTGTGTTTTCAGCTGTAGAATTCAGATTGTGCAGTGAAATTGTTGTTTGAGTAGCTTGATTTCCCCCAAGAATAAGCCTTGGAACAAAGCCTCATAAGATATGTTGTTTTCCTGTGTGTTTTTAACATGTTAATATGTTACGTGAGCTAATTAAAATGGCAAGTTCAAGCATGTCCTGCCAAGGGGATTTCATCATGTACAGCATCCTGCATGGTAAGTTCTTTTAAAAAGCAGACTTTTCCCACACTGACATGAGTTTTTCCTTTTTTTTGTTTATGGCTGATGTAAACTGTTTTTTCCCCATTACGCTAATTTAATTTTTAATTTCACAGGAAGTGTTTCCATTATACCTAGAGAATTGATGCACAAAGTACAGCTCATACCACCCTACCATGCATGTTTTACTATGATGAGGCAATTATGTTTTCTGTGTGCAATAAAACACAATTTTACTATTTTACACTTTTTTTTTTTTTTTTAAAGAAAACCTTACAGTCCGATCTAATCCCAAACAGATGCTGTCATCAAGTCTTCTTTGGCGTTGCGTTCGTTTCAGTGGCGCTGTACATTAAATAAACTGTTAATAAACACACTGAGGGGAGCAAAGGTGACAGTGTTAGATTGGACTATATTATATTCAAAATCACAAATGTTTCTCATATTTTGTCCAACTCGTGGAAATTATAACTAACTTTAACTATTACTTAAATTATAGACATTTTCTAGTACAACAACTTAAACTAAACTAAATTTATGGTAGCTTTCTTGTATTGGACACGTGAGTGAGTTATACATGTGAAAATGATGTCAGTTATGATTCTATGTTCATGATAAAATTTAAATGTGTTCATTTTCTTGACGGCTGTCTCTAAGATAGTTTAGCTGATTAATTTGAATTAAACCAATATCATCAATCTTTTACTTTCTGACAGTGACAGCGAGATGCAATAATAGAGAAATCACACTCTTGCATAATTACCTAATTATCTTATCTAATCTAAGCTATTTACATAAAACTTCAATTAATTCTGTCACTTTTCAACCTTTTGCAGCTAAAAGAATGTGCTGAAGTGCATGTTTGACTCAGGATGAGGAAATATTCAGTGCATCTCTCACTGTGCCAGTTAATCTGTCCCACAGCAAAAATGAGGTTTAAGAAGCTTTTGGCTCAGCAGCCTCTCACTCTGATATTGATAGGTCTCACACTCTCACACTCATGATTTGCATTAAAAGGGAAGGTGAAGGCAAAAGTGACCTCCCATGACTTTAGATTTATCTTTTACACTCTATCTACAATATGTTTACCTTAAGCCCTGTGACAGATTAGGTTTTGTGATAACGTTCAAAAATAATTGATTCATTCATGATGCTCAATGGAACCCTGAGCCAAAAATGTATTTTCATTCTTTTGCATCGAGAGACTCATTTATCAATTGCGGCACCTGCCTGCAGCACTTGTTTTCTCTGTCTTTTATATAAATATGTTTAAAAAAGAAATCAAAAAAACAAAAAAAAAAAAACAAAATCAAGCAGAGCACCTGGCTCAAAACTCAAACATGTGGAAACAGGCAAAAATACAACCAGTCCAATGAGGTTATTGTGCATTGAACTAATTTCACTATAGTTATGAAAGTAGTCTCAATTTTGATGGAGGACACAACTCATTATCTTCTTATGAGAAATGGGTTTAATAATCATTACTAGGACCCTGCTGTGGGACATGTTGCAGCTAAATCACTGAGCTCATCCCACCCACACTGATTCACCCTTAAAACATCCTCATGGTTTAGGTTTAATTCCATTTTTAGATCTTTTATTGCTCTGAATGAATTACACAATCATAAATTTGAACGCTGTGTCGAGCTCTACAAATGAAACTGGAGGCGATCGATCACGCAGACAGAGTGGAACATACTCTGGCTCCCACTTTGTTTCAGCTTCCTCCACTGGAGGACACTGTGGTGTTGGTATCTGACTAACCAACACAAGGAAGGTGTCTTTAATAGGTAGAGGCTTTTCAAATTGATTGCAGAAATAACAAAAAATACAAAAGTAGAGTTGAGGGTTTAATAAGGAAATCTAACTATAGTACCTGTAATTAGAGAAAGCAGTGAAACGGTGACATTGAGAAATTGTTTTAATCAGTTTTGAGGATAAACATGAAGCTAGGAGATCATTTTTCATTAACACAACTTTTCTCTGTCCACTGGTTAGATCTATGTAAGTAAATCCAAACACACAGCTCTCTCTGTGTTATCCTGTCTGTCGCAGCCCACTGAGGGGACAGAAGCAGTCATCTGAATTGATCTCAAGTAATTGGAGTCTGAGGGAAGAGAAGTCAATGGACCATGAAAAACAGATCCAACAACCATTACCTGTTTGCAAGTATAAGAACAAAAACCACTCGACTACTTGAGGAGAAGGGGATCAGAGACAACGTCCACACCTTCAGCTGTGACTGTTCTCAGGTAAGTGTGACAATCTATCTACTTTTCTGGTATCACTTTGAGTGCTTGGTATTGCTTAACAATCAAAAAGCATATGATATAGTGATAATGTTTAGTGATTTATTACACCTCTTTCTGCAGGAATGTCATCAGAACAGTTTGTTCGGGGGATGCTCTATCTGTCCCTCACTGTTGTCGGAGTCCCAGGTAACGCTGCTGTCATCCTGGCATTCCTCCTATTGCTGCACCAGGAGAACCGCCTCCTCCCAGCGGATGCCATCATCCTGCATCTGGCCTGTGCAAACCTGCTGGTGGTGGGTGTTCGCTGTCTGCTGGAGACCCTGGCCTCCTTCCGTCTGGCCAACATCTTTGGCGATATAGGTTGTAAAGCTGTGATTTTTGTCTACAGGACCTCCCGCTCTCTCTCCATCTGGCTCACCTTTGTTCTGAGTGCCTACCAGTGCCTGAGCATTGCCCCTCCCGGATCACGCTGGGCCTCTGCCCGCGCCTTGCTAGCTCATTATTTGGGCTTTGTTTTCCTCTTCCTCTGGCTCCTCAACACCTGCATGAGCTCGGCAGCCATACTCTTCTCCTTTGGCAGACTAAATAACTCTACCCTCACAAACCATGGCATTAATGTAGAGTTCTGCTACGTGAACTTCCCCTCCAAGCTGTCCAAACAGGCAAACGGGGCAGCCCAGGTGGGCAGAGACGTGGTTCCCATGACCCTCATGACCTTAGCCAGTCTCATCATTCTGGTCTTTCTTTACAAGCACAGCCGGCAGGTGAAGGGACTCCGCAGCAGCAGTGGGGGTGTTGGTGGCAGCGGCGCAGGAAGTAGTGGGGCCGAGCAACGGGCTGCCAAAGCCGTGGTGACCCTTGTGACCTTGTATGTGGCGCTCTACGGGGTAGATAACGGGCTCTGGGTGTACACTCTGACTGTGAGGAAGACCATGACGTCCTCTCTAATCTCTGACCTACGTATATTCTTCTCCTCTCTATATGCAGCGCTAAGCCCTCTGGTCATCATTGCCTCCAACAGGAAGGTGAATAGCAGGCTGAGGTGCGTAGTGCAGGAGAAGCCGGTTGAGGAGCAAGCCACAAGTCTTTCTCATGTGTAAGGGCACATGCTGGGATGGCTGATTACTCACTGAGCTGCAGGAGAAGCTGTGATGATAAAGACTGAGTTTTATTTTAAAGCATGGGTCAGTGTGTCTTTGTAACGCAGTGGGACTTTGGGTTTTGTGATGCACGTTGCAGGAAAGACTCGTCTTTCATCTGTGGTGTACAGTAGCTCATAAAAATGATGCCCCCCCCTTTTTATATGCCATTAAAACATGTAATTTATGGGACAAACTGCAAAATACCACTTGTAATTTTGGATGTGTTATAGTGTACCTGTGTGAGGGTGGGGTTGTTATTGTCTCACTGACTAGGATTAAGGAGAAAGTCTGTCTTAACAACCCTGTGACTCAATACTAGCCTGTATGAATCGCTGCTTATCTGGCATCGTCTTGCTTTGTTTGTTTATTCGTTATGTTCTCACCATCCTAATTGGGTGGAAGAAATATAGCTGGGTGACTCAGGGCTCAATGTAGCTGTCAAGCGACTTTCAACTGCCCATTTAGCTTTAATTAAGGCTTCGAATAGAATCTTGGAAATGTCCCGTACTAATGAGGCAGGTTAATTGTCCCACAGGGAATTGGATAGAAACCTGATGGGAAAACTATACTCTTTAGAGAAAGAAAGATGTAAAAGATGTTCATTACTCAATACTTAATTACTCAGTACAATGACGACAATGCATGTCTGAGTTCTGCATATGCGGTTATAAGATGAGGAGACATACGGACACAAAGCTACCTCTTGGCACAAGCCCTGCATGAGGAGTTTGCTGTGGATGTGGAAACGTGGGAATTTAGTAGTCATTATGTTATTGCCATGTCTCGCACAAGTGAGGGCAGAGAGACAGGGTGAGGACATAACAACCCCTGAGTGACAGCCTAAAAGACACAAAGTAGGGCTGCCAGCACTCTGTGATCCTGCCGTAACTCTAAAGTGCAGTCAGCCAAGTGATATTCAACTGCTGTCGCAATGCAGGTTAAGAAGGAGGAATGGAGGTCCTGTGCTTGTGTAGAACTGATTCATGCAGGTTGACAACAAAGGATATTAAAGGCAATTTTCTTTTCTCACAGAGCACATTTTGCCTTTATTTCAAAAGCTGCAACCATTACAGCCCACCACAATGTGACTTCATTTTTGTAGAGCTCTCTCCAGATGACAAATTCCATGTGTCTTACTCTTCAAACCACTGAAATCTGATTGGCACTTTACACAGACTCCGGTGGAATGAAGGATAGAAAACATGGATGGTTTCTTTAGAGCAGGAACACGCTGATGCCTCTGGTGAGAAATCATCCAGATGATTCCACTCAATGGTTTTAGTGACCCTCTGTGTTTCTGGTAGGGAAGAAGTGGCAGTTTAGCTGAAAGAAACAAATACATGAAAAAAAGATTTCCATTGGTGTCTATGTCTCTTTTTCTATGTGTGAGTGTGTGTATGTGTGTGTGTGTGTGAAAGGGTGTGCCAGGCAGCACAAGACAGGACCTGTTTTCACAGTTTTTCATCTTTCTTAAGTCCTACCAACCCTCTAAATGCTGTTGAACATGTAGAGACCAAACATATATATATATATGTATATATATATAAAACTCTCTCTTACTGCCTCTCTATTTAATCACCTCCAACCGCTAACACATTTCCCTGCATATAGATATAGATATATATAAACACAACTTTCAATAGCTGATAAATGTGCATTTTGTCATCTGTCCAACCTCAACTCACCTGCTTGAAAAGGCAAGACATGTGAAACACACATCAGGAAAAATAACTCAAATGTTGCAACCTGCTGCTGACATTTAACCAAAGAAATAAATCTACAAATGTCTAAAACCTTTCTGTTTCTCTCTCTAACACAAACCTGTAGAAAAGACACAAACAAGACAAAAGAAAAGAAAAAGACACACACCAAGAAAAAGCTGACAAGTTGTCCAGACTGGCTGGTTGAAAAGAAGTTGAAGGGTTGCAGTAAATCCTGCCAGGTGATCCATCCCTGCTGTGTCTGATGTCAGTCTGTTTACCTGCTGCAGGTACAGGTATTTTTGTTCCCTAGTCCACCAATAGCAAAGCAGCAACCGGGCTAAACCGCGCCCCCTCATCTGCCTTGAAGCCACTACACACCCTAATATAGGCCTTTTGCTGGCAGGAAGTGAATGTTAAACCAAAACCCTCCCCTCCCCCGACCCAAAAGTTTTTTGAATCATGACAATCACTGTGAGCAAAATGTTCTGTTTTTACTGATGCGGGGACAAATTGACGACTAATATGGTAATGCAAGGGAATAGTGATAACAAGCATGAGTCAGCAACACATTCGGCTCCTAAAGTTTTGATAATGTCACATGAAAGTAATTTGAAAGACTCATTGTTTTGTTTACCTCTGAATCACTAATTAATCCAGTCACCTTGAATGTTACTTTCCTGGACTAAACTATAACTTAGTTATTAATCCCATAAAAATCTTTTCTCTTATGTTTCTTCCAGTTAAGAGGAGCTCTGACTGATGACGGCAACTGGAAACTTGTGGGTTTATTACTGTGGTGAAAATGTATCAGTAATAAACGCATCCTGCGGTACTTTCAAACCCCAAATTTTATGGAAATGACAGACATAATAAGCCCTTTTTAAGTTTGCTGATACCGTCTTTGCTTTTCCTTCAAAGGGATGTTTCTTTAGGCGTGTTGTTTAGAGGATTTATTCCCTGTTTGAGTGAAGCCACTGATGGGGAATGCCATAGAAAAACCGTACTTTTATGTAAATCAACTAATTTAGTCTTTTTTAAAGTGCGGGACAAAAAAACACATCTTAGAAATGGTTTTAATTCAGTTCAGTGTCCATTTTGTGCTCTTCAGAGTGCAAATAAAGAAAGCATTTAAATTGTGTGAAAGGCATGTGGTCTAAACTCTACCTGCCAGGAGGTGACTTGACTATAACATGAATTTTATTTTTGCTTTTTCACACTCTTATGTGACAGAGCTGTATGTGCCGCCTCACATCCACCCAGTTTAACTGATTCCCTCCGACAGAAGACACACGGTCGTGTTTCAACTTGCCTGGAATGCTGCACTGCATGAAGGCGAGGAACAGTATGGTGGGAAGAAAATTTACACTGTTAAGACAAAGGTTAGACCTGTTCAATCTCGACAAACGCAGCAATACTGCATCATTTATGTTGATTATTGACTATATGCTGGATTCAACAAGACAGAGGTCCTAGTGTTTCATGGTTTATCTTACAGTTCTGACAGCCTGATTTCACTGGATTTTCTTGTGGCAATATATTAAAGACAGAGTTTGACATTTAAGAAAAAACTTGTTAGACATGTTACATGAGAAGATTAATGCCTCTCACATCACACTCTATATTGTTGAAGCCGGCAGCTTCATAGAAAGATGAGTAATGGGGGAAAGAAGATAGCATCTCTTCATTCATTAACAACGAAGTCCACTTAACAACACTCCAGCTCCCTATAACATGTCACCTATTGTCACACCTATTGTGCATCACAAAAACCAGAGCGTAAACGTGACAAGTTCTAGTTTCACGGGTGGTTGGTATTGAAAAAGCCAGGCAAGCTGCTCCTGTTCCCGCTTTTTTTTCTGCCACGCACAACTAAGCAACTGCTGGTGGCTGTAGGTCAAGATCAACCCAAAATCTAAACACTGACTGACTGACTTTCAAGACAAAACCTCTTTCGTTTCAATTTCAAGACAAAATCAGTTCAAAAGACAGACAACGTTTCAAAAAATGACAAACAGAGTTGACCAAATAACAATCAGCAGTCAGGAAGATCACCACCATCACCCTTTCCCGCGCTACACCAGCACTACACGGACCACACCGGAGGGGTGTGGGGATGGGGGCGGGAGTGGGGTGGTTTGGCCCTGGGGGCAGCAGCCTGCTGCAACTACAGGTTAGATATGTGCTGCTATGCTGAGACTTGAAAGACATTCACAATGCTGCTCCCTATACCAGGAGTGTTCCACACTATAAGGGAAAGAAAAAGAAGAAAGGACTAAGGAGTGGAAGAAAGAAGGCTGGGTCGCTGAAAAAAACAGTAAAGACAGGCATGGAAATGCTGTCATATAACCTTCATAGAAATAATTGAATATTAATAATATTTCAGAGGAAAGATGGGTGTTACGGTTTGAATTGGCCGGATTTGAAAGCCGAGACCTGCCCTGACGTGAACCAAGTACCGACATGTCAGTATTCTCTCAATATGTAGCTCATAATTTATTACTCAGGAGTGAATTAGCTTTTGTTTTATCCATATTCAGGTAGTCTTGCTGAGATCAAGACCTAAGAAGAGACATTTCAAGAGAGAAATAAATGTATATCAGGGAGGGAAGGGCTTCATTGACATGTCAGTTTGCAGAGATTTATCCTTTGATGAGCCAATCCAATGTCCCCCAGGGACACTGATTCATGCTGAATGCTGTGTGAATGCAGAACCCAGCGCCCAGATTTTAATCTCTTTAAATGATTGCGGTTAAAAGGCAGCGAACACAGCGGGGCTCAAACTGGGGGTTTGAAAGTTGAATTAAACTCCAGGAATAATAGTGGAGCTGTTCAATGCTGTAATTTTGGTATTTTGAAGTAAAAAGCCTTAAAACTGAGCCAAATGCAAAACTCAGCACTCCAACGTGACTCAAAAAGCACAGTTGAGATTTCCAATCTTATGCAACACTCTGACAATCTGATGTGAAGCCAAGTCCAACCTAAAACCGAAGAGTCACTCAGGTAGAGGCTGATTGACTTTGCATAAAAAGTTTCACTGTGTGTTTTTATGACTTTAATTTGCGAATGAGGGGTGGGAGGGGGGTGGGGTGGTGGGCGGCAGCAGCACAAACAGTACCTGTAAAGTAACTTTGAAAAAGTATCAGCTGTCAGAAGAACAGCCCAACAACAGCTTCTTGCCAAAAGTAAACCGAGAAGCTTGATACCACTCTGGTGTCTGTGCAGCAGCAGCTTAGCTTAGCTCAGCATCATAACTGGAGACTAATCAACACACTTTTCTTGATTAGTAATCTGTACAAAAAAACCCATGCTGTCATCTTAAGGTTACCAGACAACCAACACAGATGTCAGATCAGCTTTTTCCAGCTGTTTCCTGTGTCTGTGTGTAATGCTAAAAGTCTCCTAGCTGTGACCTTCTTCCAATCTAGTTCTTAGCATGGAAATGAATTGGGTGCATTTCCCAAAATGTCAAACTAATACTTTAATGGCAAACATAAGATCGGTTATAAAATCAAACAGCAGGCCCCCCCCAAAAAACCTTTAACCCAAAAGTAACACAACTTTCTTCATATCAAATTAGCTGTATCTGAGACCCTGCCCTTTATCTTTATGATCTTTCCTTTTAAATGCCACAAAGGTGGAATTTTCCACAAGCCACTTCCCTGAGTTTGCTGTGGAATGCAGACAAGATGGAGCAAGTCTGCAGAGCTCTGTATCTCGTCGGTAACAGCATGTTGTGGTGCTTCGCTTGTGCACGTCATGTCCACCTCCTTAAATCTCCCTTCAGAGAGTTTGTTAAGCTTATTACTCCGTGTGCAGCTCTGTCCTGCGGTGCTGCTAGCTGCCACTGTTGCTGCTGATTTTCATGAGTATCTTGCAGAGGACTCATCCAGGACCAGTAATCTCAACGCACTACATTCTCTGATTTTGTCGCGCAAACCTATTCACATAGTCTGAATGTCATAATCATTTATTTTGCAAAGAGCTTTGAAGCAAGAAGTAAACAAGGCACATCATTCAATATGTTCAAATGTCTAAGTAAATCAGAAAAGCCCTCAAAGCGGCAGGATGTTTTAACGCAACTCTAAATTCAAAGCTGTTGGAGACATTTACGAGCCCTCTATTATACAGCCGTAGATTGCTATCTGTGCCTCAGAGCAACAGACCTTGTAAAGTTATACAACACGGGCATGTGCTGACATAACTGCAACACATATCTCATCCCGCTGCTACCAGCCTTCACACAGGTTAAGGAAGTGGAGAATAATGTGTGGAGAAAATGACAGAAACATTGTGTCACTTTGGAGACAACATTCTGTAAAGACAAATAACAGGATGAAATCCATCCACACACTGTATGCACGGTTACACGGTCTTTAAAATGTACCACACATGTCTCACGCTGTTAATGGGATGTATACGAGATGACAAACAGGCTGCAGTGGGGAGTTGTTGGCATGTGGTGATAAGGAGCGTTACTCCAACATATTATGAAAAATTGAGTCTCCTTGTGCTTTTTTCAGAACAAGCGGTGTCACTCCACCCACTTAAAGCTGAATAATAGATATGATGGATCCTCTGTGTATCTTACGGCTGCTGTCAGAGTAATTACAAAAGACTTGAGTAGAGCATTCAAACAGCTATTTCAGACTTCGCATGAGTCGAGTGCATCTCTCTGTTTTGGAGGCTGAGATGATTTTGTTTTCCACGGGCTGCTGGATTCTCAGAAATGAAAGCCACACACACACACACACACGCACACACACACACACACACACACACACACACACACACACACACACACACACACACACACGGTTGTTGTAGCTGCATACCCTTAAGTGCCAGAGAGTCCAGCCAGACCTTTGACATTTGTCCTGATGTTTGAAACTAACCATAAACTGTGGGGACATTTGGGGAGTTTGGATGGCTGGTGGGTTGAGGTTCTATAGCTAAATCAGGCAGTGCACACTTACTTTTTTGGAAATGGGGGAGGAGAGAGTACCACCTGTTGATTCTTTAAGGTATTACAGTAAAGGGGCAGTTTGAATGATGCCAGTGCTGTGTTGCATTGGTAACATCCTAAATAGGTCTGGGCAATATGGCTTTTCCACATACAGTATATAGATCAATTTCTTATTGGCTTTTTTTTGTGTGTGTGTTTTTTTTTTTTTTTTACAGCGTTGTTTGTCTAGCTGTGTATTCAGCAGACTTCAGTAGGCTAAGTAACAGTTAACACTATACAGCCATAGCAATCCAAAGCATTATGATTCTACTAATGAACAATTATATTAAATGATTAGTGCTAAGAACTCAAAGAGGCAAAGCCTCAAGAGCACAACTGGATTAACTTCTGTGGGGGAACAGTTGGTTTGGACCCCTCCCTGTTGCCCTCAGGTTTCACAGCACACAATAATAAAGATGGCAGCTTCATAACACTTGGCACAGCAGACTCTGAAACCAACAAACACTCCAATACTGGACTACTACCCTGGTTTTCTAGTCAGCTGGTTTGTGGTAATGTGATCCAACACAAACGTGGCCACAGTCCAACCTAAAATATTCATTAGACACCTTCATACACAGAACAAGAGAGTAATGTTTGTACTTGCGTCTATATAAAAGGCAAATTCATAATCCTAATGAAAACCAGCAGTGAAGCAGCTCTAAATAGATTCTTGTCCTGTATTCTGAAGTTACAGGCACTGGTCGAAACTGGTAACTCCTCTTTTCCTTAAGTACATCTTTATTTATTTATCTTTTTTAAGGATTTTCACAAGCTGTTATGCTGTCAAAAATAATCACATTTTGACATTTCCAGTCTAATCCTGGTATGACTGGACTCAGTGGAAGTCCTAATTGGTCTTGTTCACTAAACAAACACTAAAACACACCCCATCAAGCATTTTTTCAGCCTGGTCACAGACACACTTCAGTAAACACTGGAGTAAACACATAAGAAGCTTATTTTAAGAAGCCCAGAGAACATAAGAGCCGCTGGACCATATTTACTGTGAAATTCAACAACTGATGAACATCAGTCAAAGATTCTCATATGTCTGTCACCACGTATTGTTATTAACATTGGGTTAAATTATATAACAGACAGAGCTGCATTTTCAAAACGACAAAATGCATAGGCTACATCTCTGCAGTGATGTTTGACATCTGAGCACTAGTTAGCTTAGTTAGAAAAGTTAAAACCATAAAAAAAGAAATTAAAATCAACAAGTAAGACGACAAACATGAGGGGCAAACGTATGATTCCATTAATGATAATAAAGATATTTTAAGGTGAGCAGGCAGCAGAGGCCACCAGCTTTCTCTAGTGTCACAGGTTTTATAGAAGTCTCAGTGCTGAATAATCTATTGACTCATATGTCTGGAGGAGAGCCACAGTAAGCCTGACGATCAATGGCACAGCAGCAGTGCCAGATTAGCTTTTATAGAACTTTTTCCCCCCAGCGCAGCCTTGTCCGTCCCAGCATTAGAAAACTATTCGGATGGTAATTTCTGAATTCACAGGCAGGTGCTGGTGCTCATCCTGGAGCACAGGGCTATTACACACACGGTGTGCTGTCTGTCACTACTGCTTATCAGGATTTGTATAGGGATGGTGACTGTATCAAGACAACAATACCCAGATGTTCCTGTCCTCCTTATGCACCGACCATACATCTGAAAAACTAAATGCAGTATGACAGGTGTTTCTATAAAGAGCGCATGATCCATCTGTTGTGTAACAGAGAAAAAGAGTCTACTAATTCAGATTAGATTAAATATGAATGAGTAGATGAATAATGACATACACAGTGACATTGTTAACATGCTGTTGTTTAGCAAGTAAGTTGTTCAGCCTTGTAGTTTAGCCTGTTAGCATGCTGCCATTTGCTAATTAGCACCAAACACAATATATGACTGAGGCTGAGCAGAGATATACATCATCATAAACCATTACTAAACCTGATGATGATGACGGTTGTCAATGTCATTACATCCTGTGAGATATGTGAATTTTTGTCCTAGATTTTTATAGTGAAACCATCCATTTGTTGAGATACTTAAGTCTGGACAAAAGTGGTTGACTGACCAACGGATGTGCTGATAGATGTTGTAGTTATTCTGTCTTTTTTCACCCCTCAAGAAGAACCTTCTCACAATCAAAAAATCATACCACTTAATCCTTACTGCAGCAGCCTGGGTTTAAGTCTAGCTAGTGGCCCTTTGCTGCATGGCATGTCCTGCTTTTTAATGCAGAAAAAGAAGCCCCAACAAATTAGCTACTTGAAAAATAACAAAAGCCCCCTCACCTTTCAGAATGGCTCAAAATGCTCCCATCAATTCCTATTGATGATGACACGTAGACCTCAGCTACCTATACAGGATCTGTAATGTGCACTAATTCTCACCACTGTATAAAAACAAACAGCAACTATTCCTTTAACACTAGAAGCTGAACAGGAGACAGGAGAGAAGATCTGATTACAAAAAGATAGCCTATCCATCTTACTTCCGATAAATCAATGAACCTAAAAATAATTGCTTGCAGGTTTGCCCTTACAGATAATTACCCAGCAGTGATCTTTGTCTCTAATTTTCATTTAAACTGTTGTGCAAGAGAAAAAGAAAACTGAAATATGAGCCCTCTTTTTCTGTGCATCCTTTTCCAGCAGCAACCACTCTTCAGCTGCAAACACACACACAAACATGGTGTGAGACACTTTTACCTCAAGCTGTCTGCCATACTTCTACCCCCTGTGGTCCTTCAAGATACACTCATTAACAGTAGAGGGCATTGGACATATCACCTCATCACCTCCCCACAGGATCGAGGCCCTCCACCTGACCTTGGAAAATGTCCAAGCCAGCAGCACATCGGGTCTCAGGAGGGGAGTAAGGTTCAGGTTATGGGATGAAGGTCAGCGTACGGCAGCCTCATGAATGCTGAAGAGCTCTGCTGCTTTTCAGATGGGAGAGGTTTTCAAAGGTTTCTATATTTCTGTCTTTGACAGAAAAGACAACCTCTGAGCATAAATCTGTCTAAAACTATCTAATGGGTCCAACTTTGCATTAAAATCTTCATGTTTGAGTTCAAGTTCTTAGTTGATGACCAGTTGATGATCAGACTTTGTAACGTGGCTAGAGTGCAAATGCCTTTCCCAGCAGATGTCCTAAAAAATTAGGATGGTAGTAGCTGGTTGAAACTCCATCAGCAAACCTCCAAGAGGGACCACCATTCAAATGACACTTTCATCTGAAAATACGACCTTGCTCTTCTGAAAGTCGGCGGAGGCAGAAAAAGAAAAGTCCATTAATAGGCCTAAGGAAGATGGAGTCTAATGTGGAATCGACCAGAGGGTTTTTTATGCTCCCTATTCATTGATCAAGCACTCCAAGACAGGAACAAAGAACACTTTGCGGGGGATGAATCTTCTGCCCCTGCCTCTTCTTCAGAAATTTGAAATCAAACCTCTGACACTCAAATGTCTGTTCTTTGTGGGGAAAGAAATCAAGGTCTCACTCATTTTAAATGTTTTCAACCTGAGTGGCTCACAGGATGGCAGCAATTACGTTGGTTGGTCAATCGGTCAAATTGCTCCAGACTAAAATGTCTCTTGATGATCACAAAACTTCATGTTTTTCTTCAAACAAACACCATCTTTGCATCAGCCATAGTCCCAGAGGATAACTAGCGATGATGACTTTGCTGAATTTTCTATGTATTACCATTATTAGGCAAAACTTTATGTTTGCCCCTGGATTTAATTCTATCAGCTGCACTTAGTATTAAAACCAATTACGGAGCAAATATTTGCATGCTGACTCTAAACTATGGGGAACATGGTGAATCATTACACTAAAAAATGAGCAAGATGGCATTGTTATTGTGGGCAAGCTGGCATCATCTTAGCAATCACCATCACATAACTACTCTGGTTCTTTAGGTTGCTATGATGAAATTAAACAACTTTAGCGACAATTTGAGAGTGACTTATTAGCTTTAAGATCAGGTCATTATTTTTCTTTTAGCCTACAGCCTGCAACTTTGATAATTCTGCCTTGGCTACCTGCTTGCAACTAGCTGGTGAACTAAGTGGAACATTTGGTAGCTAAAGAGCAAGGTAATAAATCAGGGTTTGGTAGAGACCAAAAAATGACACTGAATATTGGACAGGTGCCCAGAACCATGTCCCATAATGCTGTGGTTGCTTCAGGTCTGATGTGTATTGGCGCCAGTTTGCTAACAAGTTCTCCAACAACTTCAAGTTCAAAGTTCAGTTTCAACTGCTTATGTTGTGGTAGTATTCCTAACTTACTATGTCGCCAAAAACACTGTACTACCATACTACTACTACTACAGGTTTATTCATGTGTTCATAGTTTTTGCTCTAGTATTAGAATGAGTCATAGTTTTGTCAAAATAAAAAAATAAATTCATTGCTGTGGCCTATCTTGTTCAGTGCACCTGTACAACCCACAGCATCATGGACAAAGACGTTTTCAGGTTGCCATGACTCGGATTCTCACAAAAATGTATTCATGCAGCTGCAGCACAGGAATGACAGCTATTGATTTGAACATATGAGTCTCATGGATTCTTGGTGCTGAGCCAAAATTTGTACCCCTGTGTGGTTATCTGCCGCTGCGTCCTTATTTCTGACCTCTGGATTTGTTCTGCTGCTGCAACTTTAGTTTTTTCCCCCCTTAAAATAATATTTCACACTTTGAAAAGAAAGCTGGCAGCAGCAAATAACCAGCAGAGTTGAAATAATTGTGTTATATTCTTCCCTGGAGTAAGATCAAGACATGTAGGAGAACATTTTTAGCAGATACAGACAATGGTGTACCGATTCTATATACTGCACAGATTTTGGGGATTTCAGGAGACTTGTGAGATATTAGCAATAAATCCATATTGATGACACAGTGTGGAAGAATTTAAAGATGTTTGTACTTTCATAAGCACGAAACCAAGGCCCTCTTGCACAATGCTGCTGTTTCTCCTCTATCAACATCCCACACATAGAATCACAAAAAGGGCCAAAATCTGCTAAGAAAGCATAATGTATTGCAGAACAGCACAAAAGTGACACCTGCCAAATTTGAATGTATTCTCTGGTCTGTCTGCAATATGTCACATTTGCAATACATTACATTGCTCAGTGTTGGCCCTCCCTGAGAAAAACATGCTGTTCCTTGCTACAGTGCATTATGAAAGGTTGCAAATGGGCTAATTTGCAGCTTTGACAGCACCAGCCTCAGCAAAGGCGGGTAGTAATAGGTTTTGAGGTGCCGCTTCAGCGACTGCTGTGATGGGAATGCTGTGGCTGAAAGTAGGCATAGGTCAGGCTTCTCTGGAAACTCTGACAAATTAAAAACAGAAAACCTTTGACATTTATCATGCTTGGAGTCTGCAAAGGTCATTGCGTGTACTCGCCGCTTTCATTTTCCTTCTCCGTCCCCTCTGGACGTGTTTTGCTGTGATTGCTCATAGCTTGCTGGAGCTGTAGCAGGGGGAATCAGGAGGTGCAATTCCAGGGAAATGCTCACAGGATCAAAAATATTTCTCATACATGGAACAGATATATATGGAGTAAACAGAAATGTAAACTTATGGACTCTCTCTGCTAGGGCTTCTGCTCTTTTTTCTTATTTATATACTGCATAATACCAGTTGTTAATGGGCCTATCATGATGATTAGTTATCACACCAGTTTAAAAGGTTGCTATTTATTAGTAAACTGCTGTTGTGAAAAAAAAACACAGGCATGCAATAACACACTAAAGTGCTTTTCTGATTTCCTCACAATACATCATTCCACACCATAAACACTGAAAACTTGTAATCCCACTGGACCATGACTGTCTCATTTAAATGTTAATATAATTCCCATCATTCATAATTTAATGTGCTCCCTGGCATTTTCCGTTCATCTCAGTAATGCTATCTTATGTGACAAGCCAATTTACTGCGGGAGTTGACCAAATTGCTTTAGCATTGTAATACTAACGCTGTGATAAATCCTTGATATACTATTCCTCCTTAGGTAATAAAAAAAATAATAGAACGTTATACACATTCGCCGTGGAATCAATTTTCATTGATTTCCCTGGTGTTCCACACGCCACCAGATTGTGCCTCTAAGTCAGGTATGATGTAGCTGGAGAAACACTGCAACTGAGCATTGTGACAGAGATTGCCCCTTTGCCCTCTTGTTGTCAGAGGTGGCTTTGGCAGGGCTGAAAACAGTGTGAGAGATGACACAAGCAGTGCGAGGAAAACGAATCAGACAGATTATAGCTCTGAAGAGAGAGAGGAGAGAGAGCAGGGCCAGGTTTAATGTTGGTAGGTGTCATTTTGTGTGACCTTTCTGGGAATTACTACTGTGCATGACCCAGAGCATGTCTGCTTGTCACTGAGACAGTCTGGGGCTCCTGGTGCCGCTTCGCCTCCATCTCCACCTCCACTCATCCTTCCTCCAGCAGACATTACAGCCTCCAGATGCTTGACTACCTTCCAATTGACCTGATCATGGCCAATAACTCTGATAATCCCTCTGTTCTCATTAACTCCCTCACACAACTCCAACTGATATTTGAATTCTGCGGGCTCCCTCTATGTCTGCGAGGTAGCTTAACCTTTGATAATATGTCTTAGCAGAGAAAACCCAGGATTAGTCGACTTGTGGAAGCTATTGTGGGAGAAAAGCAGCATCAGAAGTTGATCGGCGTTTAGTTGGGGGAATATGAATGTGGATTCACTCAAGATACAGGCGGGTGAAGCCTGAAATCCTGTGATTAGGACATGTAATCCTATGTTAATTGTAAAACTGCAGCATATGTTTAAGTGGAGCTCGGTGAGACATATGTGCCAGTTCAACCAATGCATATCAAATTTGCTTTAAATGTGAATCTGGTGTTATTCTTCACTTTATTTCTTATGTACACAGCAAAAAGTCTGGCCATCTTTATATCATCCAAACTCCCTGTTGTCTGTAAGGCACTCAGCCCAAAACCTGTTGGTTCCTACTGAATGAGTAACATTTCATCCTTGCTGAAACAGCAGGGAGCTTTTCTAGCAAACCTTACACAAACCAGGGTAAGTGGTGCATTTTTGGAAACTGCATTCAGCTGTGGATTTAGTGTTTGGGGCAGCAGTGGATGTTGGGTTGCCCTAAAATAAACGACACTGCTGATGTGAAATGAAGCCAAATGTCATCCACTGGAACTCAATATGATCTGAACAGTGGAGCTCATAGTGTCACAGAGGAAGAAACAGACCAGCTACAGACACAGACACAGACACAGACACAGACACCCTCTGTCTCTCCACAAATGTTGATTCATTGCATTAAAGAGACAACATGAAGTTCTATGGTAAATAAATATGTCTGTATTTCTATACCCATGACAACAAACCCTGAACTACTGTGAAGCATGGCGGGTGGAAGAGTGAGTTGGGGCTCAGTTACAGTAAAAGCATGTCACACGGAGAAAGGTTATGACAAAACCAGCCAAACACTGACTACAGTATTGTGCTCACAGAAGGCCACCACCAGGGGGAAAGAATAAATCACTCTGCTTGAAAGAAATGGGAAGCAATTATTTCAAGGTTCTAATTAAAACTAGAAAATTTCCTCTCGGGAAATTTTGAATGGGCCACGGGAGCTACTGCGGGTTGTGCCATCTCTGTCAACATGGGAATCAAACCCACGATCTTAAGGTCAAGACAGAGCTGATCAGACAGACACATGATCATCTTTCTATAAGCACTGATATGGAGGAGCTGTAACCACATTAGGTTACCTGTGTGTGTGTGTGTGTGTGTGTGTGTGTGTGTGTGTGTGTGTGTGTGTGTGTGTGTGACTGTAATCACATGAAGCTGGCTCTAGAGTCTGTGTGTGTGTGTGTGACTGACTTGTCACATAGTTAGTTAGTAGCTGCATCCTGTGTCAGTCTGATTTAGCTGTGTCTGTGTTTATAAACATTTAAACGAGCGCCAGGTGGATTGTTTATGAAGTTAACGAGCTCTGGCCTGAGGATCAAAGAGGTTACCACGGCGATAGGGGCCCCCGCAGGCTGAGACAGACAGAAACGTGGAGAAAAACAGCCATTTTCTGCCTCTAAACCGGCCTCACAATTAGGCTTAGCATGACAAAACGGTAACTCCTATCAGAACAAAACACAGATCAATGTTGCTCTAAGGACTTACTGAAAATTTCGGTACGATTTGGTGTTTCTACAGTAAATATTTTGGCGACGCTGGCAGTTTTAAAACATCAGGCCGTTCTGCTCCTCTCAGAAAATATTTGTATTGGACTCAATGAGGAGCAGGGACAGACGTGGCCGCACTCAGAGGCTGATTCTGTAAGTTCTGTAAGTCTCTCTGATATTTTGAGCACATGACATGAGAGATAACAAGTTTGTCTTACAAATTCTGAAAAAATTATGTCTGTAGAGTGTAAATTGTGGCCGTGGTGGCAATTTATCCAGAAAAAATACAGAATGTTTCTTCACTCTCTCCCACTCTAACCGATGATGTCACGCACTCTGACACGAACATTCCATGCAATACACACCCATTATAAACTCATAATTTCTCCAAAAATGATCATGGTCATTGATCAGGGATTGATCAAAAACTATATGACCTATCAAAACGTGGAGTAATACGACAATACACAAGACTTGTGTCTACTGTTTAAAGTTTAAATGGAGTCTCTAGGTGAAAGTATGCCTGAGCAGTAGACGTTTGTTAAACTCCAATGATTGGTCTTTTTCGGTCTTTTTTTTTCGCCCGTCCCATTGACTTACATGCAAAATTCTTGCGCAGTTTTTCGCGACTTACGTCGCGAAAAATTCGTACACTGTTGAGAAAGGTAATAGCACACCGATCCCGATCAAGCCGCACGTTCTGATATATAATATGTCCTGCAACTCTTCGAGTTGCAGGACTAGTAGCGAACCGAAAGTCGGCCGGAAGTGGAAAAATAATAATAATAAAAACTAGAAAAAGCATTTCCAAGAATGGAAATGGTGTGACTGCTGATAGCAACTGAACGCTGTTGCAGAATTAGCAAATAGTGCAAGCAGTGATCACCATACAAATGTTTGACCAAGGTCGGAATCGAAACCACAACCTCATGGTCATTAGACTTCCACTCTGCCTCTAGGCCACGGTGCACACACAGTTGCAGAGACTGTTGTCTGTTAATGATCTGCACACTGTCAACATCAAGAAAGCTTGAGAGTCAAGCTTGAATGACTTAGAATGAAAATTTCTGTGAATTTCAGGCTGAGAGCAGCAGTTTCAACATGAAGCAAGTTATCAGAAGTCAACAGAGGACAACTGGGAAAATAATTCACTATAATTGTTGTTGAGGCAAGAATTGAACCAGCAACCTTCAGGTCTCCAGACCAGCAAGCTAACCACTAGGCTACAGACAGAGACAGTATGTGAGGGGTAAAGAAAACCTTTGATAAGAGGATCACTGGCTTCTGCTTAAAAAAAAAAGTAAGGAATCGAACCCATGACCTCATGATCAATAAACCTTTACTCTGCCACTTCGCCACAGAGAGCACAGACATAAGCATGTTTCAGACAGAGTTGTGGAGAATTCTCAGCATTGGGCTGAATGAGAGCAGAGAGCTCCCTGGCTGCATTTAAAAAATATTTAAAATTATTATCTAAGTCTCTTTGCATTTTTGACCAGAATTTTAGCCAGAAGACAAGTGTGGCTACAAAACTGGAGAAAATAATTTGTCTAGAGTTTAATTTGCAGAAAAAGTTAAATATTTTAAAAAGTATATATAGTTAAAAAGAGAAAAGTAACGCCGATAAAGTTCAAAAAAAGCTGCACGTTTTGATATATGAATTGTTGAAATAGCACAACACCTAACACACTAACCATATGGCCACAGAGAACCTGAGTTACAATGAGCTTTATACTATGAGGAATCAAAGACTGTCCAATGACAGCTGAAAAATTGGAATCAAAAGTCAAGCAATGATGTGAAATGACTGAGGCAGGAATTGAACCCGTGACCATATGATCACTAAACCTTTACTCTGCCACTCGGCTACAGAGAGCGCACTGCTTTCAAGACTGTTGTCATTCATTGTAATGTGATGATGTGCTGCAAACTGGTACGAGTAATCAAGGAGATAACAAACACCTGTAACCAATTGAAGGCGGGGGAGGAGAGCAGAATTCAACATAACATAACAAGAATTCTTCCCTTGGATTCGAACCAGTGACCTTAGGGTTGGCAGGCAGTTACCCTAACCCCTACACTACAGTGGAGTTGTCAAAAAGAGAGGTTGAGACTTTGATGAATGTGAGATTTTTCAATGATGCTTAAAACAAAAATAAATTAATATAAATTAGCCACACCAAGTAAGAAGAGGACTTTTTTGTGACCTGTGACTATTTTTTGGTGAATTAAAATGAATTAAAAAGCACTTAACAGCAAGTTACAAAGTTGAGCTCCTTCTCCTGCTGATGTGAAAAAAATGCATTGAGCTTAATGAGAGCAGAGAGCTCCCTGGCTGCATTTAAAAAATATTTAAAATTATTATCTAAGTCTCTTTGCATTTTTGACCAGAATTTTAGCCAGAAGACAAATGTGGCTACAAAACTGGAGAAAATAATTTGTCTAGAGTTTAATTTGTGGCCATGCTGACAGTTTAGCCAGAAAAACTCTAGAATGTTTTTTTGCCTCTCTCCACTCTGACACCACTCTGGCTCTGCTCGTTAGACGCAATACACACACATTATAAAGCTGAAAAAAATCAGAAAAAGTTAAATATTTGAAAAAGTATAAATAGTTAAAAAGAGAAAAGTAATGCCGATAAAGTTCAAAAGAAGCTGCACGTTTTGATATATGAATTGTTGAAATAGCACAAAGTATGAAGGACTAGAAGAAGACCGTAAAAAGGCGGAAGAAAATGGCCAAACAGAAGAACAATAGTGTGACTGCTTCAGCAGTCACACTAATAAGTATAAAGATTTGAATAACAAAAAGCATTTCCAAGAATGGAAATGGTGTGACTGCTGATAGCAACTGAACGCTGTTGCAGAATTAGCAAATAGTGCAAGCAGTGATCACCATACAAATGTTTGACCAAGGTCGGAATTGAACCCACAACCTCATGGACATTAGACTTCCACTCTGCCTCTAGGCCACGGTGCACACACAGTTGCAGAGACTGTTGTCTGTTAATGATCTGCACACTGTCAACATCAAGAAAGCTTGAGAGTCAAGCTTGAATGACTTAGAATGAAAATTTCTGTGAATTTCAGGCTGAGAGCAGCAGTTTCAACATGAAGCAAGTTATCAGAAGTCAACAGAGGACAACTGGGAAAATAATTCACTATAATTGTTGTTGAGGCAAGAATTGAACCAGCAACCTTCAGGTCTCCAGACCAGCAAGCTAACCACTAGGCTACAGACAGAGACAGTATGTGAGGGGTAAAGAAAACCTTTGATAAGAGGATCACTGGCTTCTGCTTAAAAAAAAAAGTAAGGAATCGAACCCATGACCTCATGATCAATAAACCTTTACTCTGCCACTTCGCCACAGAGAGCACAGACATAAGCATGTTTCAGACAGAGTTGTGGAGAATTCTCAGCATTGGGCTGAATGAGAGCAGAGAGCTCCCTGGCTGCATTTAAAAAATATTTAAAATTATTATCTAAGTCTCTTTGCATTTTTGACCAGAATTTTAGCCAGAAGACAAGTGTGGCTACAAAACTGGAGAAAATAATTTGTCTAGAGTTTAATTTGCAGAAAAAGTTTAATATTTTAAAAAGTATAAATAGTTAAAAGAGAAAAGTAACGCCGATAAAGTTCAAAAAAAGCTGCACGTTTTGATATATGAATTGTTGAAATAGCACAACACCTAACACACTAACCATATGGCCACAGAGAACCTGAGTTACAATGAGCTTTATACTATGAGGAATCAAAGACTGTCCAATGACAGCTGAATAATTGGAATCAAAAGTCAAGCAATGATGTGAAATGACCGAGGCAGGAATCGAACCCGTTACCATATGATCACTAAACCTTTACTCTGCCACTCGGCTACAGAGAGCACACTGCTTTCAAGACTGTTGTCATTCATTGTAATGTGATGATGTGCTGCAAACTGGTACGAGTAATCAAGGAGATAACAAACACCTGTAACCAATTGAAGGCGGGGGAGGAGAGCAGAATTCAACATAACATAACAAGAATTCTTCCCTTGGATTTGAACCAGTGACCTTAGGGTTGGCAGGCAGTCACCCTAACCCCTACACTACAGAGGAGTTGTCAAGAAGAGAGGTTGAGACTTTGATGAATGTGAGATTTTTTGTGAAAAAGTTAAATATTTTAAAAAGTATAAATAGTTAAAAAGAGAAAAGTAATGCCGATAAAGTTCAAAAAAAGCTGCACGTTTTGATATATGAATTGTTGAAATAGCACAAAGTATGAAGGACTAGAAGAAGACCGTAAAAAGGCGGAAGAAAATGGCCAAACAGAAGAACAATAGTGTGACTGCTTCAGCAGTCACACTAACTAGGAAAAAATCCACACAATAACAGTAGTGCCCGGGCTTCGCCCGGGCACTGGTCCCTGCAGCTATTTCATAGCTGTTGGGACCAGTGCCCGGTGCGATTGCCCGTGGCCCTAATAAATTAAACGAAAGGTGAGACAGGGAAAGAGATGCAGAGGGAGAAACAAAGAGGGAATAGCGTTGCAGTGTTAAATTGTCATGTTACTTGAAATAATGTCTGTAGGCTTTCATCAATCCCAAAAAAGAAAATTTTGAAGACATCCTACATTAATCCATTTTTCTTCGCCTCAACATGTTTCTCCCTGAAGAGGTTTTTTTCATATATTCATGACAGCACCATGTCTTTGTTTTCCTCTCCCTTCACATGGCTCTCTGTATTTGATGTCCTCCACAATCGAGCCTTTGGACACGCTGTGTTTTCAGAGACAGATGAGAGGAAATGATTCATTCATCAGACAAGGCCCCGGATACAAATCCCAGCTGACCTGCTGATCAGATGGTTGATACTGCAGATCCTCCTTGGGGCAGGTGCTGGGCCACGCTTATTAGGGCTTTACGGCGGAGCATGGTGCACGGGTCATCATCTTTCCTGTAGTGACTCCATGTGACAGCAAATACAGACAGGCCTTATCTCTGAAAATGAACACATTGCATCACCTAATTCAAACGTCAAACCATATGAGGGACTGCAGGGGTGATTGCATGATACAAGGGCGAGGCAGAGGACTGTCAGAGCCGTTATTATCTATTTATTAAAGGAAAATATGTGTTTGGTCTCAGGTGGGTGGACATTCAGCAGGTAAATGTGTCACATCAGAACTTGCGGAGACAGATATATAGTCATCAAAACTTTTCTGATTGCTTTGGACTGGCAATTTGAAAACACAGTGTGGAGGAAGATGACTGAGTTCAGGTGCCTGTGATGCTGGAGCTGACATATAAAAAACTCATACGTGTTTGCTTTCCCCATGTGATGGTTTGACAGTGACCGACAGCACATTACTTTAAATAAAAAAATGTATTCTGGGGTGTTTTGATTAATAAAAGCCTGATAAACAAAGTGTCCATCAGAGGTGGTTTTATCTGTGAAGTGCATTCATGGCGAGGAGCCAATAAGCAGATTAGAGAGCTGTAATGTTAAAAGCATATACGACAGCAGGCAGATGAAAAGCCACCTGCAACCTGCATGTTTTTCTTTTTTTATACATTTCCATTGCTTTCATTATTATTATTATTACTTTCATTTTAGATTCATCAGCACCCAGAGATACAGCTTCCCCCTCCAGTGCTGTCCCTGTAATTCCTCCTATACCTGCATAAGACACGGGGAAATTCACGATCAGGAGAACAGGTTATTCAAAGTACATTTACTCATATCTTACGAGGAATTTTCTAAGCTAATTAAAACACCATTTATCTAACTTGATGCCTCTCTAACATCAGAGGCTTTCAACATTATTATGATTATGAAGTGAGTGGGGAGATAACATGTTCATTAAGCCTCATTTCATCTCAGGCATATGAGTAAAAACAGTTTTTAAATCATGATATGTATGGTGGTGGGGAAAGTGTTCAGACCCTTAATCCAGTAACAGTAAGATTATAATTACGCTGTAAAAACATGCAACAGTAAAAGTTCTATTTTTAAACTTAACTCAAGTATTATGCTGGCAGAATTGCTCTGTTCACAGTGTTACATTATTATATTACATTATTGAATTATTGTCAGAGTTGCATCAATACGTACAGAGTGAAGCATTTTACTGTTGTAGCTGGCTGAGGGGAAGCTTTTAAATTAATTAAAACTGCGCAGTTAAATCTACTGTTGGGTGGTTTAATCTCAAACAATGGATCCGATCACATAAAATCTGAGAGTGAAATCTTAATCTGCAAAGTAACCGTATGTGGGTAACCAAAGCAGGGTTAAAAATGGAAATACTCAATTAAAAAATACCAGTACATCAAAACTGGACTCTGTGAAAGTACAAGGTTATGTTCCATGTTGCTGTCAGATACAGTATGAACAACATGGAAAATTGGATTCAGTATTTTAGAAATGTGAAATCACCGAGGTATGTTAAAATGACCTTTCAGCCATGCTACTGGTGTATCTGTATGGTCAGTGATGTCAGTCTGTCCAGTTGACTTTATACTGAAACACCTCACTGCCCCTCAGGATAAACTGTAACTGCACTTACATAGCACTTTTCTTGTCTTATCGACCACGACCAAGTGCTTTACACTACAAACCCCATTCACCCATTCATTCAGTTCCTACAGCATGCTCAATGCACACTACACTCTATCACAGATGTACGCCCACACACACAAACACACACCGACGACACATCAAAAGCAATTTGGGGTTCAAAAATACTGCTGTATGTTGACTGAAGGAGCAAAACTCTCCAGCCTCAGCTTCCTCATATTCAACCATCACCAGGTCAAAATCTAATTATTCCAGTTTGGGCCAATTAAATCAGAGAAGCTCCAGTAAGCCTCTGCTAAACTTATTGTTGAGTGTTAATTACCAAATGTTAGCATGCTGACACTCAAAGCTAGGATGGTGAATACAATTTTTTTTTATAGCTGCTAAATATCAGCATATCAACATGAAAGCGCAACCTCCACTGTGCCAACATACAGCCTCACAGAGCCATGAGCCTCCATGGCTCTTCTCTTGTTTGTGAGTAATAAACAATATCTCAGGAGTGCAACAGTGGTCTAGTTACAGTTTATCTAACACCATCACTGCCAGTATGAACAGAAAAAAATGTTCATGCTCTGATAAATACGGACACAGATGCTGATTTCAAATTCAGAGCACAGAGACCATTAAACCATTAAATCCAATTGAAACACCTACAGCGTGGCGGTGAAAAAAAGACGAGCTAATTTGAAGTTGAGAGACTTAACATGCCTCCTGACACCTTTGCTCTGCTTTAGTTCATATAATAATTCTAATGACGAGACGAACAAATCCTTTCCAAAAACCAGGGATGGATGCTGAAGCACACTCCCTCTCGCTCTGCCTTGCTTCCTTTTATTTGCTCAACCACTGTGCAATGATTTCTTGTGCCAAGGTAGAGGCAGCACACATTAAACTCTATTCTGAGCACAGGCTTCATCCTCCCTGTGTATTGTGAAAGAATCCAATAATAAGGCTGAAAGTGAGAGAAACCATGCAGAGATCTAATCAGCACCACACATTGTACTGAGTCAGTGTCCAATGTATGCCCGGGCCGGGCTCATCAGCAGCCATTTTCAGAAGCCAATATTAAGTATTATCATCGCTTGATTTCATGTGGTACATTTCTTATAGCACAAATTAAACCAAAATCCGACATTTGTGCCGAGGAGTCAATGGGCGACCCGCAGAGCATTTGCAGGAGGGGCAATTCAGAAATCTTGCTGAGTTGGTGGTTAAATGGCAGTGATAGACATTTTCCTCGCCTTTTCATTTTCTCTTTGGGCTCTGCGACAGTGCACCTCTGCCCGCCCCTGTCCGACCATGCCCGCCGACTCCATCCTTTACATCCCATTTTTATATTTCACCACATTAATTTGCAGCCCCAAGGAAGATTTCAGGCTGCTCCTGCTGAATATTTACACATACAGCATCCTCCTCTGACAAGAAAACGCCAATTTACGTGGCACACAAAACTACTTTCATCCACTAAGCCAGATGCAAATGAATTCCAGTAAAGAAGGTCAAACATATTCAACATTTTCAAAGCCCTCATTTATATAAAAAAGGAGTCTGATCTGGTCTAAATATGGAAGTACTCTTAAAATATGATGCACACTGCACTGAGTGCTGGCTTGTAACACATTCTTAATACACTGATTTTCACGCTTGATGGCAAAACACAAGTTTTATTAAGTTCACTTTACATTAATAAAAATCTAATCATTCGCCTCAGGTAGGAAAAAAAAGAGCTTGGCATTTTTCTGAAGACCTCATGCCTGCACAGGGCTCAAATGTGTGCAGTGGGCAGGGTACCAGAGCCATTTGGCTTAAAGAGTGCATCCTGCTCCACAGGAAACGGGGAAACGCTGAGTGAGATTATCAAGTTGTGTCCACCTGTTCGCAGAGGGAATGACCTCCAGGAACAGGTAGATGTCCCAGCAGGACTCTCAGGTTCACGCTCAAGCCAAGCATGCAGGTGATTCACAGTTGAGCGATGAAGCCATAAACGCAGTGTGGGAAAGAGGAGTGAACTCAACTCAAACCCAAAATTTAAATAAGAGGCAAAGACATGTCAGTAAACAAGATGGATAGAAAATACCCTGAGACCGCGCAAAACCTAAGGTGCCATCTGGCGTTTTGGGCAAACAGGAATGACAAAGTTCTTCAGAATGTACATTAGTTTAAGCTAAAATATATTTCACTGAGTTTATGTTCACAGTTACAGGTTCCCCAAGAGAGCTGCCTTCTCACGACTCTACATTCATCCTTTGGGATCTAAGGTTAAGAGCTTAGATTAAAGGTAGAGAGACTATCTTGGTTTTGTTTTGTTTTTGGCTTGAGGAAGATGATGCTTGAGAAACTGAGATGCAACATGTTTGCCATCAATTTGTTCTCATACTCAAATCAATTTCTATTGTAAAAACATGAAAGCATTAATTCATGTACAAATATGTTTTCCTAAAGTGGTCTCCAAAAAAGTAGCATTATGACAACATATTAACAATAACATACTCTACTGTACAATAATAGCATTACCAGCTAGCTCAACACTAATGCTCTTAATCATGCAGTTATGAGGCAGCTGCTTTCACCTCAGCGTACACTGAACACCCCCCCAAAGAAAATACTGTAGCCTACATGTCTCCTTTTGTCTTTGCTTCAACAACCGTTCTTGAAAATTACTGCTGATTTCAAGTAAATCTACCTGCACTACACTTTTTTTTACAGAATAGCTCACAAATGACACAATTAATGTTATTTAAAAGGCTATTTAAAATTTTGTGAATTATATTACAACAAAATGCGTCTTGTTACAAAATTGTATACATATTTTTTGTTTTATTTTGAACTGCTGTTGGATATTCTTGTCCCTGATAGTTGAATAAATTATTTCACCTATTTGATTGTGTGTAGTCCTCGCTGCAGGCGGCCCCGGTTCGATTCCCGCGTCGAGCGGCCCTGTCCTGCATGTCATCCCCCCTCTATCTGCCTCCCCATTTCCTGTGAAAAAATATATATAAAAAGAAGAAGTGGTAGAGAACAATAGAAGTGATTGTTTGCCTCTACCAACCAGTCAAATTACAGGAAATGTGGCCACAACCTGGCTCCTCCTGAGTTACAGTGATATGTAATGGTCAGGAATGTTTTTACAGAACATTATGATGTCATAGTGAAGCTGATCTTTGACCATTTGGATATAAAATGTCATCACGTCATCACTGTATCCTTGTAGACAATCATGTAATGACCAGGAATTAGTGACTTATGGGCAAGAATGTGAGGCGACACTGACCTCGACGTTTGACCTTTGTCGTATAATTTATTCAGTTCCTCCTTGAGTCCAAGTGGATGCTTGTGCCGAATTTGAGAAATTTCCTCAGAGTGTTATTCAGATATTTCTCCTCCAAAATTAAATGTGGTGTTTAATTTCCCACAGCCTCATACATTTATTAGAGCCGATTAATGTGGTATTTATTTTTCACCTCAATGACCTAAAAGTTTTGATTCGATCAATACCAACTCAACATCATCACAAAACTATTTTGGTCGTCCATCTCTGCTTTGTGTTCTCAATATTTACAGTATTGATTTGTTGCATTACGGGCACTGGAATAAATGGGAAGCCACAAAATGTCAGCAAATGTCAGCTGATGAAAATTCATGACTGATGGGTGAAGTGTCTTCGTATCACATTCACACACTGTCTGCCCCCCCCACCCATCCTGCTGCAGCATCCTGCAAAATACCTTCAGAGTCAATGGGGGTAATAAACTGATGATAAACACTGTGCAGTCATAAACAGATCAGAGAACTTCATTTACTCTGTGTTGTAACTGAGAAAAAGGGTCAATTTACTCTCAATTCAATCAGTGGAGGAGGTGGACTGTTTATAAAACTCAGAGAGGCGGAAATCTTTTGCCCTGCAGCATTTCTAGTCTGTCAAGAACTTTTGAAAGAGACCTCTGTCATTAGTTTTTAATTTACAGCTTTAATTCAATTTGAGAATTGAGTGAGCAGAATATGAACAGGGCAGAAAAGTGTGAGCTCATAATACTGGTGATCTGTTTGCACGACACATCCTTTCTAGCAGCAACTCCTTAAATAATGTTTCCTTTTCATTTTGCTGCACAGTAAAAATACAGAAGCTGACTTCCTATTCACTGTATAAAAGGCTTTTACATCCTCTGTTCTGAAGTCCTGGGTAGGTCAAAGAAAATACATGCAGACAATGAAGTGGCTTGCAAAACCACAACAGTTAGGTTTAGATAAGCTCCAATTATTGCATGGTAATTTCATTTGCATATTTTGACATCACTAATGCCTGTTTTCTCCCCTTTATGGGGTCATATGTGACACTTAAGATTAAAGCCTGCATTCACTTTAGTTATTTCCTATATTACAGTCGTAAAAATGTTATTGTCACAATTGTCTTTCATTTCATGTGACAATATCATTTTGGTTTTCATCCAACCTCTGCTTCTCAGCTTTGTTAGCCAATGAGCTTCATCATGTGTGAACATGTTGGAAGCTCAGGGTGCATCTGCTCCTGTGACTGTGAAATGCTGTCATCCTCCTAAACTGCTACAACATGACCATCTGACCCGGTGACCCCCCCACCACATGGCTGCTCAGCTAATCATCTGTTTTCTGTCTACAACAGGGTCGTGCTTTAAGAACATCATGGGGCTTTCTTGAAATGTAAAACGGGTCAGAGAGATTTTTTTCTACATAATGTATCTTTGTTCCCTCTCACTGCTGCAACACCCATGTTTTTCATTGTCACACTGAATATAGTTTAACAGGATAACAGAGGTTTACTACATAAAATGATGATACATTTTTAAAACAACTGGTTCTTTAATTCAGAAAAAAGGCAGAGAGAATAATGCTTCTCATTTCTACTGTGTGGCTGCTGAAATAGTAAAATGTCATCTGCTGCTTGTATCAGTTTTAGAAGCATACTGTAGTCTCTGGCTGACTTTGTAAAATGAGACTCTTGTAAAAGGGGGTTCAGATATGCACTTAATAGATACTGTGCTAAAAGACGGAGGCTGAAGCAGTAAGTCTCAGGTAGAAACATCACTATTTACAGCTCTTTTTGTATTGCAGTGGTGGGGTTGTTGGTCTTAGTTATAACCCTCATAACCCTGCGTAGCTGCTCATTCGTGTTTTCAATTTTGATGTTACATGAGAAACGGTTTCCATGAGGAGGACTGTATGGAAAATTAACCCAGAATCCAGTACAGAAGCAGTAATCCAAATGTCACAAGTTGTAAGCAGGAATCCTTTCAGCATAACCAACTAACTATGTAGTTAGGTTATGATGTGCTTATGGGCTTGGAAGCATCTTACTGTAATAAATAGTAAAATAATAGCATCTTATATTAGTGCAGATAGACCATTTTCCATTTCTTACGCTTTTGCTCATGTTCTTGGCTAAAAGAAGAATGCCAAGCCTGTCTTTAGCTATAATTAGGACAATTGCTGTTCACAGAGTGAGTTAATGTAAGTAAAATGAATGGCTCTGGGTTTGGACTTTGCTCCCTTTACAGTGTAAAACTATAAATACCAACCCTGTGAAGCTCACAGTGCTTTGTTTTGTTGAAACTCTGTCACAGCAGTGTTATGTAGAGGTGTGAGGGGTTGAGGCTGTAGCTTTGGGGCCTTTAGCAGCTATCACAGTCTCAGTTGTTGGCTGAGTGAACATTAGATTCTAAGTGCTTGCTGTTCTTGCAGTTTGTATGTGCATTTCAGGTGAAGATGAGATCATCTCACTGCCTCTTTTGGTGAAAAAATACAGTAATGAGCAAACAGGTATCTTGCCTGATGATTGGCCTCTTTTTTTAAATTTTTTTTATCATTCTAGCTACACATCTAGATATTTTAAGACCAGTGCTGGATTTAGGGGGAACTATCCTCGAGCCCATTTGTTCCTAGTGAAGATGGAAATCTGTAAAAATAGGTCAAAAATATAGTTTCCTCTATAAAAAAAGACCAGATAAGTTCCTAGAGCAGACTGGCACAAACATTACTCATTGTGGAGTAAAGTGTTTTCCTCGGGCACTGTTCAGCTGTGGACGGACTAACACTCGGTGAGTATTTATGACAGCAGGATGGTGAGTGTGGGACTGAGAATAAACTAAAGTACCTGTGTTTATGGTAATGAGAGAACATGTCATGCAGTGTGATGCGGTGGTTTGATGTGTTTATTTAAGTTTTCTGGACAACAACGGAGCTGTGGCACAGAGGGAAATGATACATCAGGATTCAGCTACTTTTGAGCAGAATAAATGTATTATTGATTTTGGTCTTTTCATAGGATTTTCTGACAATAAGAAAAATACAGAATATTGTCAGATGTGTGTGTGTGTGTGTGTGTGCATGAATGTTGGCTAAGTTCAAAACCAAAGACACTGTAGTTTGTGTTCAAAGGTGGAAACATTACATTTTCACTGGCTTGTCCAGATTTTAGCAGCTTCCCTTAGGATCTGAAGGAGTCACATAAACAAATGATTAACCCCCACACTAAGCACCAGTCTGACCTGAAAAACCCTGCTGTTCTTTTAGATGGAAAACATTGTCTGAAAATGTTTATACGGACAACAACGACAGAAAAGAGAAATTTATTTTCTCTTCTGAACAGCAGCAAGTGACAAGGAGATAGATAATTGTTTTGCAGCAGAAGACTCCTTTTGATGAACGTCTCATTATAATCTGGAGATGATGGATGTGAGTCAGATAAAGCCTGATGTGTATATGGCTGTTTAGGGAAAATGAGAGATACGAGAATGTCTCTGCCCTATTCTTTGCACAGTGAGGTGTAACGGTTCAGAGTGAAAGGTTTTAATGGCTTTCAGTTGTTATTATTCTGTATGTTATGACAGCTTGATTGGGCCTGGGGTATTCTTTCATTGCTCTTCCATTTGCATGCACCTCCCTTTGCCTACTTCCACAGCTTTGTGTTGTTATGGTAATTTTCATAAAGTAGATTGCATCTAGCCGGCTGCTCCACTTGGGCCCAGTCTGTGAGAGAAGCCTGGAGCAACAGCATAATAATCATAATGAACACATCAGAACAATGCCGGAGCGAAATATCACGCACGCCAGGGCTGTTTCAGTGACCACCGTGGTTACCTAAGTAACTAATTACAAACGATGATGAAGCTGTAGATCTCTGCTTCCCCTCAGGTGCTGCTTTTTCCATCGGTTTGTGCCTGACTTGTTTCAGTCACACCCGTTAGTGTGCAAAGGCTCTGCATCTCTACTGTGTGCACAGGCTTACTGTTAGAGTTATATTTAGGGTCAGGTTCAGCTCGAGGGGGGGCAGAGGCACTAATGAGTGAACTGCTGCAACCAGTTTCAACTTTCAGGTGCCCTCTGCCTCACTAGTGTCATGTCAACTCAAGACACATAAAGTAGCCTATTAGATCAAGTGATTTCAGTACTGTGCATACAGAATCTGTAACATACCGGTTTGTCCTGGAGCGTTTTTTTAAAATCTAAACCAGGAGTAAACAGACTCAAATTTGATTTAACAGGAGGCACTCTAATAAAGTACAAATGAATCTATAAAAGCAGAATCACACCCTCACACCTCTCAGAAATCCTGTTCCAAGCATATGTCAGGAAAGAGCTTTGAGCTTTTCTATTTTTTACTTCCTCTCTCACCTGAATCTGCACTTTCCCTCCAGCCCCTCCAGTGCATCTGCATACCTATTTCCAGCACTGTTAATGTGCATGTGCACTGCCTCAAGTGTAAGTTTACATAGCTGTTTGTATTTGTTCATGTGTCTGCAGGCGTTTGGGTGCATTTGTGTGTGTGTGTGTGTGTGTGTGTGTGTGTGTGTGTGTGTTTGTGCGTCACAGGGGTTCATGACCACGGCCCTGACGCGGTGCCAGTGAGGGGTAGCTGCCATCTGGTCAGCCCTGAGGGAGTCCGCCGGCCACCCAGAGCTGCCCGGCCGGAACAGGTAGCCCCGCCTGACATCTCAACTCATCTCCAACCCACCAAACGGCAGATAATGAGCAGCAGACAGCTGGCTGATGGACCCCCCCCCTCCCAACCACCACAAACATCAAGAAAACTGTCAGAAGTGCCGACTGAGCTTTTCAACAATGTAAGTAGTTCTGTGATGGTGGTGGGGAGTTTCATCCACACACACACACACACACACACACACACACACACACACACACACACACACACACACACACACACACACACAGACAAACACAACACAACACATACACATTTGGCTGTTGGGTGATACAACATATCTCTGGCTCATGTATTGAGGACGTTTACCTGAGTTAAGAAGACAAGGTGAGTCATGTAATAGCATTAATAAGGCTCTCTCTGTACAACAAAGGCGCTGTCTCACATCTTTTACATTACAAAGACATGCAGTCACACCATTCAGCCTATAGATGGCAGTATTTCAAAGGAAACTTATGCATGCTGCTGTGTGGATTTATTTGGACTTCTGAATGAAAAAACACACAAATGTGAATGCTTTATAAGATGTGTGAATGGTTTTCATCCAATAGTTTGTGGAGATTTAAACAGGTTGTTTCTTCAAACTTACTTCAAACCAAATGACTTCAGGAGATGTGTGGATAGTATACGATTCAAACCAGGAAAATAGCCTATCAATTTGTAGCTACAAGTGGAAGGCAAACACATTATAAACACACGAAGAGAGCAATCAATCCAACAAACAGGCCCGTTTCACACTGACATTATCTCCATCCTGTCTGTCGCTGACATGTGCAGAAGATTGGTGTAGCCTATTTATATTCAATCTGTCGCCTTATGCATATGTTTATTATCTCTCACTAGTAATAATTATATTATCAATATTAATCTGCGTTCGTGCATTAATCCGCAAACACTTTGAAGCGGACGGCTCGTTTTTAAATGACATCAAAATGTATTGCAATGCGCTCAAGTTGTGCCAAAGGATGACGCGACGGAGGTTGGGTCTGAAAAGCGCACACTGTAGGCTACGTGAGGTGCAAGAGAACTGATGGGTGACTTCACGTAGCGCCGGCATCCAGAGAGAGAGAGAGAGAGAGAGAGAGAGAGAGAGAGAGAGAGAGAGAGAGAGAGAGAGAGAGAGAGAGAGAGAGAGAGGGAGAGGGGTTGTGTGGCAGCCTGTTACAGAGGATGATCAATCCCTGAACGAGGCGGAGGGTCACTTGATACCGTCCTTGTGAGCGGCTGACGGGGGAGATGCTCTGCTGTCCAGATGACTTTACAGGCAGGCAGCGTGTAGAATAAATTAACCGGCAGTTTATCTCGCTTTATCTGGCGTCCTCACGCGAAACATCCACTGACTGACTGACTGACTGATTGAGACGCGGGACGTTTCAAGCCTTCCTCCCTCCAAAAGAAAAAAAAAATCTGCGAAATAACCGGATCTGCGCTATTCATGAATGAGTCTCCTCTTCTTTCAAGGTGAGAAGTCTATCCTTCACAGTTGTAACCTAGCAGCAGCAGCAGCAGCAGCAGCAGCAGCAGCAGCAGCAGCAGCAGCAGCAGCAGCCCGGCTGTGTAAAGTTGGGTATAGACTTTACGCGCCTCGGACGCAGCGATAGACGTTCAGTGATGCCGGTGTGCACGCTGAATCCAAGGTGTGATAGGAAAATGTTGCATGAGTTATCGGTCAGATTGTGTCCGTGGTGGCCACCTGTAACAGTGGGACGACGACGATGCTCTGAAAACAGAGGGACTGTGAATGCCTCAGCTTCAGCACCACATCCACAGAGAAACGGCAAAAGGAGGCAGAGCAGCTTTGCCTCAAAAATCGTTATCAGTGGGATGGAAATTTCAGTCCACTTCAGACAAGCTGCATGCTTGCGCAGAACCCCCCCCCCCCCCCAGAACTCTTTACACTTGTGTGTTATTGTGATGCAGCCATCAGATCAGTGGTGAACAAGAGAGCACCAGAGTGAAGTGAGTGTTTCTCGGGCAGATAGTCGGTCCTCTGCTGCTGCTGCCCCTGTCTCCTGCAGCTGGGGCTCGTGCAGCCTTGGCAGCGCGTGCAGAGCAGAAGCCACTGGGACCCTGATAACGCTGGGCAGGGGGCTACGATGGAGCCTGAGCCTGAAAGAGCTGAAACACACGCAGCTGTCACAGTGCCAACCTCAACAATGCTGTTGACCAAGTGCATCTTTGTTGGAGCCCAGGTCTGTTTGTGTGGTAGTAGGGGGGGTGGAGGGCTGGCTGGCTGCTTGGTGGATTCACGGCTGTTTGACTCTCTCCCCTCCTCATGCAAACCAGATGAACCCCTCTTCCCTCTGTGTGCTTTTTCTGGTCTGGCTTATCTGGCTGGCCAGTTGGACTAGCTTTTCTTCTCTGGGCCCCTCCAGAGTGGGTAAAGCCTCTCACATAGAGAGTGAGAGAGAGTGGCTTCTCTCTTGGCATGATGATGCCAGTCATGCGCTCCGGCACTTTATCAGTTGCCTGCTAATTTTAGAATTTAAATGAATCTCCATATTAGTTCTGTCTCTCTCTCTTTTGCAGCATTTGACGGCATAAATGAAACTGGGGTTCGGGTTGTTCATGATTTCTGCTCATCTAAGAAGCCTTAGTTATGTAGTCAAGGGTTAACCACTCCAAACTCAAAAGCAGACCAATTTTTAGAGCACGACTTTATCTTAAATACAAGAAAACACATGTTCCTTCCTTTGGCTCCCTGCCACTCACTCAGTTTGGTCTTACAAGCTTACGGGCTTTGAATGATCTGTCTCTGATATTCAACACATATTTTTAACGATTGAATGAATTTTCACTTGCATGACATTTGCAAAGCTCAAAACTTGATTTGCCAATGTTTCTTTCATAACAATGTGCTGCTTATTCAGGATAATCCACAGATCTAGCTGTGATCTCTTTTCACTTGAACTAGCCTACTTCAAAAGGAATGAGTATCATGTAATCCAGGGTCTCCAGATCATCCGGTGCAACCTGGACAAATTTGACAAGAAAAGTTGCAGATGAGGTTTTTCAAAATGCTTTGAAGGTCACAAAGAAATATCCATTCATTGTTTCAGACCTTGGCTGTAGTTTAATGGCTAGACACATCGGAGAAAATGTTTTTTTTTCTAATTTGGGTGAAATCTTTCCTTAATGCAATTCACTGTACAACACTGTAGCATCAGAGTAGAGGCAAAAGAGGACATTTCCAGAAACACAAGGCGTAATTAGGTGTAAAAATGGGCTTCCGTTGGATTGCTCAATTAATTTTGTGATGTATTTTTTTAAGGACAAAGGGTTTAAAGTGAAACCGTATTATTTGGGAGTTTCTTGACCCTGCAGGCAACCCCCGGACCAGTGTAGGTGAAGTAATTTAGAACATCTGTCTCTGCCATTTTCACGCCATGACTTAAGAGCTATCTCAGACTTCTACAGAGATAAATGAGCTCTACTGTATGTCTGAGAAGATATATTACAAAGGGAGGAAAAGGGGAAACGGGAGCACAACGCCGCCCTGTGAAAAACAGCTTCTGATTTAAATGACCAGCAGTTTAATCCATGACATTGATTCTGGAGTCATTGGAAATATCAGGGTGTGTGGTGTGGTTCAGGGACAGAGGTGGAGGCCATGCAGTCTCTACCATAGTGCATCAGGAGAATTAGTGTATGTAACACAATTACACGGTGTGTGAGTGCACAGCAGCTCACTGCTACTAACCCATAGCTGGAGACCCCCCACCTCCAACCCAAACCCCCTCCCCCCAGCCACTACCCCGGTTGCCCACGGAGACACTGATTAAACACGACTGTTCAGATGCTACAGCTCCAAGGAAGGAGAAGGAGAGCCCCCAGTGTGTGTGTGTGTGTGTGTCTGCATTGTGTGTTTGTATGTGTTCATACATATGCGCTTGCTTTACTATATGTGTGTGCATTTGTTTGTGTGCAGATATAGTGTGTACATGAGAGAGTACAGAGGAAGGGGCAATAAGAGAAGAAACACAAACAGTGATATTAAACCAACAGTGATGGGAGAGACAACAAAACACTGCAGACCGTCAGGCGCTGCTGATATGCTGTTGTCCTCACTCACTCACTCACTCACTCACTCACTCACTCTTTTTTTCTTCCTTCATCCCTCTTTCAATCTTCATGCTTCTGCTTGTTTCAGTGTCTGATCCAGGCCTGGAGGGAGGTGCATGCACAGGTGGAGAGTGAGGATGGTGCAGAGGTAGAGCGGAGAGCAAGAGGAGGAAATAGACACTGCAGGTAGCAGGAGTGAGGAAGACTAATAAAGACAGAGACAAACAGACAGACAGACAGAGGAAGAGAGAGAGTGAGAGATGGAGGGAGAGAGGTGGTGACAAACAGTGGAGGAGAGAAGTGAGAGGGAGGAGAGGTACAAGTGGAAAGCGTGCAGCTCACCTGCCAGATGGCAGCTTTGGCAGCACTCAGCATGCAGTGATGGCGGTCTTGCAATATGGCGCATCGCCTCCAGATTGTCACACCGTTGTTGATACAAACAGTGCAATAACTTTGCTGATGTGTGTGTTTTGCTTGGTTTTCTTTGGCACTGGTGGAAGCAGCAGACGGCATATGGCCGTAAAGAAAAGCTGACAAAGTTGAAGGATGTCACGTCTATTTTCTCCTAGAAGAATATTGACACATTGGGGTTTTTTTTTTTTTGCAACTTTGAAGAATTTGTCATCTCTCTTTGCCTCAAAGATGCACTGCAGTTTTTTTTTTTTTTTTTTACACATGAAGATCAATTTAGTCGTCACGAACAGCAGTACTTATAAAAACAGTTGGAACACTTCTGTGGCTCTGAGGGAGCTTTTTAAAGCCTGAGAGAATAACACAGATGATGCCAATAGAGCTTAGAGAAACGGCTTGACAAACTCAGAGCATGGAGTTTCAAAAACACTGGCTTCTATCATCTCACGAAAAGATGCTATTTGTACTGGGACGCATAGATTCGGTGTTTTTGGAGCTTCACAACACTGATTTGGACCTTTTTACAATAAATGTGTGCTGCTGCTGCTACCTTGTCCTGCTCATATCCAGTTTGGGTGATAGTGTGCCTGATGAGGGGACTTTCAGTCAACTGATTTATTAAAATGTGACAAATTAGAATTAGATGTAAAATATTGGTTATACATAGACACTGAGAGCAGATGAAATCTGGTCTTAATGTGGTGAGGCACGGTAAACATGTGTCACTTCTCTTAAACCATCGATTTCCATCCGTTACTAACCCGTAACCTCCAACTGCAAAGTTTCGTAGTTGTGAAGTTTTTTTCCCTCATGATTTGGAACGACAGCAAACACCTGCTGAATGAGACGCTCTTACAAAAAAAAAGTAAGTCGTTGGTTTCTCCGTTAATACCCACTGCGGTTACTTGTATGAACATCTGCAAAATGGTGCCCATCAGGTTACCTATACCACATGTCCCTGAAGCCCAGAGCACCTGAACTACATCTGAGGCTGCTGTCATGTTCAGCCCTTGGCAGCCACAAACCAGGTGGGACTGGACTTAGTTAATAGAGTTGGCGGATTCAATTTTAATTTGAGGATCAAGTCCCATCAAGAAGGACAGGTTGTAGCAGGGGGAAATCTTCTCTGCTGTGGATGCTTTAGTGTTTTCCCAGTATGTGTCATCCCTGAAGGAGATTTAGTAAAAAAGATTTAAGGAACCTGTGCCCTATTTGTCTTCCAGTGGATTTCTATTTGAGGAAATTCACCCGTGTTTGCAGTCCTGGTAGACCTCTGGCCCACAAGGGTGCTGTTCTTTTAACCAGGCTATTTCTATTTCTGAACACTGGTGAAATTTCTGTGCATTTACTCAAAATCAAAGTCAGAGACTTAGGAAACGGGATAAAGTTTCAGAGTAGGTTAGAATTAGGGCCAAGCCGGGCCCGAACATGGAGGCAGGCTGAGATAATCTGGACAGATGCTTGTATTTGTACAGCTTTCGGGTGAATGGCCACCAAAGGCCTTATCTGCACTGTGGATTAAATGTTAAATGGGTTTTGGAGCAGCAGATACTTAGAGGGAAACTTTTTGAATAGTAGAGCATGCACCACCTCTCCTCCTCTTCCCTGTTTCTCTTTCCCTCGCTTGTTGTCAAACGCCGTCTCCTCTTGCTCATAGTGATTTGTCAGCAGTGGAGGTAGCAGCTGTTCCTTTTGCACCGTAATTTCTTTGATCGTAATTATTCGTGCCAGCTACCTCCAACCTTGGCATCCTCTGCCCCGTGAAACCATATGGGCAAAGACGGAGGGGTGGGGGGCGGGGGTGGAGTGTTGGAGTTGGGGTTGGCCACTGAGAAAACATACAGACTTGGAATAAGTTCTTTGATTTCCATGTGCAGTGGTGTGGGAAATATGGACATATGTGCTTCACAGTTTCACATGGACGCTCTGCATCACTGTGTTTGATTATTTTCCTCGTTCATACACTCGCCGGGGTCTCGGCTCCACCGAAGGCAATGCATTTTGCCTGTCAGGTCATGATTTATGCATGCAAAAGCAATATAGGCTGCACATCTGTAGGCAGATCAGTCTGAGTGGAAATATAGCTTTGTTCTACAGGAAGAGCAATGTCAACTCAGAAGATGGAAGCAGACAATAAAACCCCCAGCCATAGAGGCTGGATAGCAGGTTGTTAGTGACTCAGCTGAATCAAAATGGCTTAAAGAGAACTCTTTTAGTACACAACCACAACTGGATAGGTGTTCTGCGCTCGAAGACTGCAGCTCAGCACCCTCATCCTCTATTCCTCTTCAGATGACTCGGAGCCCCGGTCAGACTGCTCTGTTTACTCCTTGTTCTTCTTCTTGCACTTAAGTGATGTTAGGGACGAAGGGGTGGCGGCCAGCCGCTGCAGCACGGCTCACACGCGGCGTGCTGTGTGGTTCCAAAGAAAACGCTACTCGCTCTGTCTTCTTCTGCGGTCGCTGAATTATAGAAGACCCTCTATTGCACTCAGGCTGCATGGGTTTTCATCACAGCGCTGGGGGTCACTTTGACTTTCCCCTCCATGCTCATCATATATGCAACGCGAGGGCTTCGGCAGTTGAGAGGAGCCTGCTTGAGGTCACCATTAACCAGGGAAGAACGACAATGAGATTTATGGAAGAGGATACAGAGCTGAGAAGAGGGATGGGAGGAGAAAGGCATGCATGGGTAAATCTGTCTGTGGCAGCAGTGCCCTTCATGTGGTCCCTGCTCTTAACAGCAATTTCAGATATAGTACTGTATCTGCATGTATAATGCATATGCCCTGAGATAATGGCATGAATTGCAGAGGAGGCTGCTGACTGTGTTGTGGCGATGTGTTGGAATTGGTCCCCTATGTCACATTTGCCTCTGCCCAGGTCCCTCACAGTATCCTGCAGTTATTAGGAGCAGAGCGTGTTGGGATGACATAGTGGTGTTTTACTGTTCCCCGCAGACAACCTCAGCTACTCTACCATCAAGATTAGTGGCCGGCTGGAGAGTCCTAAAGCCTGCAGGATCCGCACTGACCAATAAACTGAACAACAAGAGGGAAGAAAGGGGCAATCATGGTTCATTTTTGTTCATATAAAACCATGCGGGGATACACACAGTGGCCGTGCCAGATGAACTGCCACCAAAACTAAATGAATTTAGAGCAATTCAAATGATTTCTAGAGAATACACACGTCACAAAATGCTAGTGTCATTTATCTAAATATGGGTTGCGAGATTTTTTTTTTTTTTTCCCTGTCTGAGGGAAATGTCTGGAGGATGCACTGCTGTTTGAATTTACATTGTAGAACATAATGATGAAAATTAACCACAGGCCAACTGTCACAAAATTTCTCTGCCTGGCTTCAAAGCAAAGATATCCTGTGGGTATCTGCACTGTGAGCATCCATGCTACACATTCTGCCCTCTGAGGCCCGCGAGTCTGTGTTTCTGTGAAGAGGCCTTACGAGGCGGGGCCCATAGCCCAGGGCTGCCGCCACCCCCCAACCCCCCTCACCCCCCCCCAACTCCCACAACGCAACCATAGATAAAACACGGTGGACTGATCACAAAACACTGCTTTTCTAATAAACCCTACCAGTCCCTTGTGATTCAATATGACATTCATTTAAAAGTCATCGTTAATAAAGACGGCATTTTCATGTCCTAATTCCCCGACTCATCACTGTAGGTAATGGCGACAGCCTCTGGCTCTGGCTTGCTGCTCCCTCCTCCCTCCTGTCTCTGCCACGTTTGACCTACTTCTGTCTCCACAACATTGTAAACAGATCTACTAATTGCCTTCATTTATTCATTTGGAAGTCACGTTCTGTTGCGGCTGGCGCCCTCCCAGCTCATTCATGTGTAATGTGTACAATGCTGCCCCCCCCCCCCCCCCCCCCACCCTCTCCCCCCGAATGACTCGTCCGTGTTGATTCGCAGAAAAAAAAAACCCAGACCAAAGTATCCCCGTCAGGCCATGTGAGTTTACATGCTGTAGGTGCAAACATGGCACAGTACAGTAACAAGAAGCGCTGCAGCCAAAAAACTCGAGCATTTTATATATAAACTTAGACTCTAAACTTCCATCAGTAGCCCCAGTTTTGGAAAACCCACTGACACAAAAAACACATTTCTGCACAGCCGGCTTGTGATCATGAGGACAGAAGCTCTTATGACTGGTGTAGTTGAGACACTTTTCCGCCCCCATGGTCTTATACCATTATTGCTTTTGTGCAGCCTTATAAATCTAGGCCACAAAAAACAACAGCAACGAGAACAACAAAAAAATGTTATCACCTCTGATGCAAGTGACAATGACTCCCATTGTTGACTAAGTGTGAGAACAGAGATGCTTTTTCTGACCTTTAGAAAGATCATGGCACAGCCTGCCAACAGTGCTCCTGGTCTCACACACAAATCTATAACCCAAAAGGTAAACAAGATAAACTTGAAAACCATGCTGTTTGTACAAAATGTGTCTTTTCTTTCAGGGGAAAAGATCATGTTGGCTTATCTCTGTGCTATGTTTGAAAATATAATATCCTGAAAATAATGGGAAAATGTCAAGAACACGGATCGTTCTAATGTAAAGTCATCATCCACAGGTTTATTATGAATTAATTACTTCATTCATCTCTGCTCGCAAGAGCACTGTGATCACGGCAACAGAAAAAACACCACAAAACTCAAGTAATTAGGTTTTTAAATGCCATGAGTGATATTATTAAGAACAGCTTATTTGGATTTTCTAGAATTTGTAAATTCACCGTGCCGAGCTGCCTGTCAGTCACTGGCAGCTTCACATAGCTCCACACTACCAAGATGACTGAGTGGTGAAAATGATGCACACGGGCAGCCTAACAAAGCAATATCCCCTATAAGCATTTTAGTTCATCTCTGATGGCAGATGGGTCAAACAAACAAGGAATTTGAAAAAAGCTAACCATGCCTTCTGTCCCATGAATCATGCCTAACCGGGTGCTGCAGAAGCTATGACAGCATTTCACCCTGTTAACAGCTGAACCCAAAGGATGGATTTGGTTCCACTGATCCACTGATCCAGGTCAAAGGGTCGCGTCTGTGGAACACAAGAGGCCGGCTTCTCCCTCGTCGGTGTAGCGATTGTGATTGGTGTCCCCGGAGGGCCCTGCAAACCATGTTCCTGTGTGTGAGTGTGAATGAGTCACGTCTCGGCTGGAGCGTGTCTGAGTGGCGAGGCGGAGAATTCAGCAGGGAGGACTGCGCAGGGCGAAGAGCTGTCTCTATAATCCAGGGTAAACACTGAGCAGCATGACTGCACGCCTTAGACGTGACCAAAGCCGGCAGAACAGAAATGAATGAAACGACGAGGCTGCTGCTTGCCTGCATGCCTGCCCAAGTGCGTTTGCCACCAGCACTTCCTATTTTCTCTTGTTTTTTTTCTTTCTCTCTGGTCTTTTGTAATTCCTCTGAGGGTTTGACTGGAGATTCTCAACACTGAATTAACCTCTGGGTGGCACTGCTGGTGTCTGTTGTTTAAGGTCATGTCAGACCCAAGCCTGCCTTCCTAAATATCATTTGTTCTGCTATTTGCTGTAGGAAACTCAAGAGAGTCGTCGTATTTATTATTTCTAGATGGGAAAAGGACAGCGCTTGAGGTTCTGATGAGATTACAATGCAAATTACACCAAAAAGGTCTTCACCTGGAAACATGGAAAATTCTAAGTAATGAGATTCTGTTGGATGCCACAGTCCCAGCTGATTTGGTTAAGACAAAATCACTTTTGTGCTTCTTTTTGTGGCAGCACAAAGGGATGAGTCAGATTTCTGTGTTCTAACAAGCCCACTTTCACACAGCTCTTCGCTGAATTACATCCCATTCCAGCATCCCCTTTCACAGAAAAGCAGCCATCATTAGGGAGCAGAAGAAAGAGTTTAAAAAACAGAGAGTACTGAGACTACACACCAGACACACCAATGACCAGAGGTTTCGACTGTTTGGTTTACTCAAAACAAGCATGTGAATGCTGCAAATAGTTTATATTTTACTTCATCCAGAAGCCATCAAAGTATAGAAATGTCAGTACTTCCTATGAACACTGAACACAAAACGTCTGAATAGACTTTTTCATTGAATTTTTGCAATAAAAGGAAAGATGAATGAAGATTGTGGTAACATTAACACAGAAACTGGTTCAAGGACTCATAAGCTTGCAAAGCAGATGATTTGAGAGATTTTCAAAGGAAATTTGCTGGACACTATTTTACCCAAAATAAAGAATCATTAAATATTAGAGCCAACATGTGCTGCCAAATCTCTGCTTTCTCAGAACTCATGAAAGTAAACACAGTTTTTTTGTGTCCAGTCAGGAAAAAAATGGTCATGAATGTGAAAGTCATCACACACACACACAGGAGAGATAGTGTGGTGAGGTGGTGAAAAGCAGAGGGTGACTAAGGCTGATTCATACAGTTCTATGGAAATGTTTTGTATAAAAGACAAAACAAAAAACAAACAAACACCAAACTTCACATTGAACTGCAGCAACAGAGTGAGTGAAAGATATTACTCTTCGGTGGCCAATTACTGGCAGAGTAGCTCACACTGAGCCTGCCAAATTGAGCAGAGTAGGTCGAGACACTCGAGTGACTTCTCCCCCCGGTGTGAGTGTGGTGGGGACAGATGGACAGGAGATGCTGGAGTGGAGCTGGAGTCGTCCCAGCCAGCTCAGTGTCAGTCCATCCGTTCCATCCCTGGCTTCGACTCAACTCAGCCGGACATCCTGTTAGTCAGCCAATGGAGAGCACCCACCGCATCATGACCCCCGCATTAGGATCTGACATGGCTGTCTTCATTTAACCTTTACTTATACCAGGAAATCTTGCTGAGAAACACCCTGTTTATGGGAGTTACAGCCAAGACAGTTGCCTTTGAGCTAAAGCTGTTTAGCATTTGGCAGGATATCTATAAAGTACATTCACTGAGGGGGGTTAACTGATTTTTCTTTTTTTTTTTAAGTATTAACATAAGAGTGTAAAGTGTCTCTTGGAGTGGTAGTGGGGAGGACAAAGGCGGAATAGAAACAAGGCTGGGGAGCCAGTTTGGAGAGGCTGCTAGTGGCACAGAGGCAGGATTTAGGATGATGTAGGCGTCTTAATTTATGGCCTGTCCTCCTATGCAGACAGTTTTATTACTCCATTAATGGACTTCGATGAAGTAAGAGCGTATGTGAAGCCACTTTATCTATGATGCTTGTGTTGCCTTCTTTTTTTTCATTTTCAGATAAAAACGTGTTTTCTGGTCCAACTGAGCTCGTTTTATTTCATCTACATGAAAAGCACCTTGCATCAGTGTGAAACATACATCTCACAGCAGATATGAGGAGGGAAACAAAAAGGGGAAAAAGCCCCACACGTCCTTTGCTTTGTGTGTAACTCATCCATCCTGCGGTCCATCTGTCTGAGAGGCATTGTTTGTCCCCTGGAAATATCTCCATAAAATGTGCTAATGAAATTAAACAGGGAAGAGTGAGGGCTGACGCTGCCTGCCTCTGAATCTCTAATGACTCCCTCCATCCCTGGAAAAAGCCTGATTAATTTAGGAATGTCGGCTGCAGTGGAGAGTGATTAATTCCTCTTGGATTCAACCATTCAAACGAACGAGGCAGAGGGGAGAGAGGAAAACAGGCAGCCCAAAATATGGACGCATAATTAATACATTTGGATAATTTAATTAGCCACCCAAACAGAGGGAAGGCACAGCTACAGTGTGTCACTGCTTTGTTCAAGTAATAGGCTGCAGTTAGTTCTCTCTTACGGAGAGGCGAATATAATGAGCTCCCCTGCTGATAGGGGGAATATTGGACCATCTCTTGGGTTAGTAAATATGGGGAGACAGTTTGAACAAATGATTACTTGTTTCTTTGATGTCTCATGTGTCTGACTAAGCAGAGATAGAGGGGAAACAAGCACAGGCAATATATTTCAAGGTTTCTAAATGAAGTGTCTAATCATAGCCTGAAAGCACCATTTCTCTCTTGAAAGAATCAAGGATCTTTAAAACAAATGTCTCTCTCTTCTCTTTCAGAATGATGTGAAGATCACTTTCAGGGGACAACGCTGCTCTTCAGCTCATCTTCTACACAGTGCAATCCTGTCGTGTTTTGTCTGAGCTGTGTGTTTTTTTTGGAGCCCCGTGGGAATGGGAATGTGCTTGGATAAAGGATGGACTTACTGCGGCCTCACTAAAGGTCACGGTCCCCATAAGGTCACGTCATGGCCTCTGGCACTGTGGCTATTGACTCTAATCTCTGTGAATCAAGAGACGACTGTTGGACAGACTATGAACACCTTCCAATCAGAGAGGAATCAGTGGTCGCTCAACCACCTGACTGTGCATGAGTCCACTGGGGCGCTGTACGTCGGAGCCGTCAACCGAATCTACAGGTTGTCGGCCAATCTCACGCTGCTGGTGTCCCACGACACGGGGCCGGAGTACGACAACAAAGCGTGTTATCCTCCGCTGATCGTCCAGCCCTGCTCCGAGCCTCTGGCCTCCACAGACAACGTTAACAAACTGTTGCTCATCGACTACTCTCACAATCGGCTGCTGGCCTGCGGCAGCCTCTACCAGGGCGTCTGCAAGCTGATGAGGCTGGACGACTTGTTCATCCTGGTCGAGCCCACGCATAAGAAAGAACACTACCTGTCCAGTGACAACCAGACGGGGACAATGTACGGGGTTGTCGTGCCTTCGCAGGGTCAGGACGCCACACTGTACATCGGCACGGCCGTCGGAGGCAAGCAGGACTACTTCCCCACCATCTCCAGCCGCAAGCTGCCTCGTGACCCAGAATCCTCCTCCATGCTGGACTACGAGCTTCACACCGACTTTGTTTCATCGCTCATCAAAATCCCCTCAGACACACTGGCCCTCGTCCCGCATTTCGACATCTACTACATCTACGGTTTCGCTAGCGGCAACTTTGTCTATTTCATGACGGTCCAGCCGGAGACTCCGGAGAACGGGATGCCCGCCGGCGGTTCCCCTGGAGACCTGTTTTACACCTCTCGCATCATCCGCCTCTGCAAAGGTGACACCAAGTTCCACTCCTATGTGTCGCTCCCCGTGGGGTGTGTACACAGAGGCGAGGAGTACCGTCTGCTGCAGGCGGCGTACCTGGCCAAGGCCGGCAGGGTTCTGGCAAAGTCGCTCAACATCAGCGCCCAGGAGGACGTGCTCTTCGCCGTCTTCTCCAAGGGACAGAAGCAGTACCACGACCCTCCAGATCACTCCGCTCTCTGCATCTTCACCATCCAGGACATCAACACGCGCATCAAGGAGCGGCTGCAGTCCTGCTACCAGGGAGAGGGAAACCTGGAGCTGCACTGGCTGCTGGGAAAGGATGTGCAGTGCACCAAGGCGGTAGGTAGACTGATGGAGAGAGAAAAGCAGACAGCCCTTTGAATTCACCTCATAAAACCGTAAGCGTTTGCAGACACGCATTCAGACGCACTATAAAACCCACATGGTGCGGAGCTGCTCTGATACAGATTTACCAAAAGTTGGCTCTTTGTGTATCCACAACCATGATTGCAGCCTAAATAGCTGATAGGTAAGCAGCCAACGTCGGGCTGAAGACACCATTCACATTTTCAGGATCCCATGAGAGCAGAGGGAGCTGGAGGAGATTAATTCCACAATGCTAATCAGAGGAGTTTTGTGTGGAGCTTTGATTTCATTCAGGGGGTTTGGGCACTGACTCCCGCCTTCTTCTCCCACCCCCATCTCCATCCTCCCTTGCTAGTCGCTGTCAGCACTATTTGAACCCTCTGAGACCCGTTCTTGATCTTGAGAAAAGGGCTTTCTTGTAAATGTCCAAGTCTGTGCCTTTGTAAAAGCTATAATTCTGTATAATGAGCGGCTTTCACGCAAACTACAGTAGTTGAAAGCAAACCATGAAAACAATGATATTCATCACATCCATCGCTCTGGTGGTTCTCAACATGTACTTTCATTCTACCATGCTATCTGACAAATAAGATGTAATGTTATTAATAAAAGCAGCAGTGGGAGGATGGAGATGCATAACACTTTAATAATTAACTCTCACTGCACTAGAGAGCTTTGTATCTAAAGTGGACTACAAATTAAATGCCATGGTTCACTTTGTTAAGATGTCACTATATAGGCTACTGAGTTTCTTGTAGGTTACATGATTAATTATTCTGTGTGAAAGATCAACAGCCTGATGTTTCCAGAGAGGCATCTATGTTTTTTTTTTTCTTTTTGAGGCCAAGACTGATATCAGAAATCTTCCTACCTGTGCCAAGATTTTACACAAGGCTGGTAATTCCTCAGAAAAAACCAATATAGTTTTATTCTGCTGCTTTACTGACACTTAAAACACACAGGAGAGAATAATACGATACCCATGTGTAACAAGCATCGGAGTTGTCTGTTTTATCCAGCAGCCTTCAACTAAACAATGCCTTATTGTAGTTACCTTGAGAATGAAGATGATCAAGTTGTTTTTCCTAAACCTAACCAAGTAATTCTAATGCCTAAACCTAATTAAACCATAACCATGGTGACCATCAGTATGGCTCTCTTGGTATGATGCAGTGTTAATGATAAGCATGACAGGAAACACTCCTATGGGTCAGAATATAGGGTTGACTTTTGAGAACCATGAATATCATCCAATAATTTCACTGAGAAAAATCATATTCATATTATATATTATATATAAAGTATATATATCTTATAGACTATCTATATATCTTATAGACTTTAAAATGAAAAAAGTCTTCCTGCTGATGGAGCTAAATCAGTAAATCTCTTAAGTCATTGTGATTCCTCCTCTTGGTACCATGAATATCTGCAAGTAATTTAAAGACGTTTCATCCAGTTCGCAACAAAACAAAACAAAATGTCAATCTGATGGGACAAAGCAGGGAGTCAGAGCATCACTGCAGTCACACAGATGAATACAGTGGAGACCATGAATGTCTGAATTACATGGCAAGAGAGGTGGCGGACCAACTGACGAAAAATCCAACCACTTGCCTAGAGCGAGTGTAGATACAGCGATAATATTTCACCACTGATATGTAGATGAATCCCTTATAGTTCCTGATGCTCATTCTCAGGCCTATACAGTATATGACATTAAAAATTCAGAGGCTGAATATTAGACTGGCAGTTTTGTGTGCAGTCAAATGTGCATCAGATGCTTAAACCTGTACAAAATGTATGTTCAACAGAAAAGAGTCATGAAGATGAAATGGCTCATTTGTGTTTTCTTTTACAAGACTTGGGTGTCAGACAGGGGAAAGAGAGGGGCGTGGTGGGATATGAAGTTTGTTTATGCTGAGTTCAGTTCGCCGATCACATTCAGTAAAGCTCAGGAAAGTCATTTGGTGAGAGGAAAAACACACTAAGGCCTAATATGGGCATAAGAAGTCGGGGATGTGAAATAAGAAATTAGCTGCCCTAAAAAGGTAGATTTATATACTGAGTGACAGGCAATTAGCAAAGGTTTGAGGTGAATTTTAGTAGATGTAACAGGACTGTTTAGCATGCAGCTCCCTTTGATGCTTAATCAAAACCTGACATCTCTTGTGCTGTGTGTTTGTATGATGTCAGATCAAGCGATCTAAAAAATCACAGAAACAGGCGCAAAAAACACACAGCGTCTCTCGTGTTTGCCATCAGCAATTAGTCTGCTCCGCAAATTCGCCCGCTCCGAGGCTTGTTGATAAACGCAGCAGCCCAAACCCTTTTGAAGTAACCATTTTTAACCCTGAAGATTGTGCAGTTAATGCATGTTAGGCTTACTACAAGTCAGTTTGAGTTCTCTTCTTCTATTTGCAAGTGTCTACAGCGATCTCAGTCATTACTTAAGCTCCTTCCTCTGTCTCGTTACCTCCATCTTCCCTCCTTGTATCTGTCATCCTCGCTCCTCCTTCCCTTCACTCTTTCACCTTTTCTGTTTCTCTGACTTTCTCCATCACATTTATTAAAAAACACATCCCTCTGCATCTTCACCCCCCTCCCTCCTTCTCCTCCACAACCAACACCCTCCCTTTCTTCTCTCCATGCAGCCTGTTCCCATCGATGATCACTTCTGCGGCCTGGATATAAACCAACCCCTAGGGGGTTCTCAGCTGGTGTCGGGTCGGACAGTGTTCACTGAGAGCAGGGACAGGCTGACCTCTGTCACCTCCTACGTCTACAACGGACACAGTGTGGTCTTCCTGGGCACCAGAAGTGGACGGCTGAAGAAGGTCAGAACAATTCACAGAATTTACTATATTTTTTTCCTTCTTTTTTCCTCTGTAAAATGGTGGTTTTCATGGAATTGACAACACTTTAGAGAAGCAACAAGCCTCTTCATTTAAAGCAGAAGTAAGCGATCCGGTCGTTTTGGCTAACTTCTTGTCAGCCCCGCCCTCATCATGGATCTATTGGTCCTCGTCCCTACGTCACCACATTCACACGCATCCCTTGGTTGCACACACAGCCATTCATGCCGTTCTCTCTCCTCATTGGATAAAGGTTGTAGGATACAAGGAAAGTTTTCTCCTCTGCTTACAGCAGAGCAGAGTGACTGACAGACCTGTGTTTCGGACCAAACACTCTATGTAAGTGATTGCCGTCGGAAGATATAACTATTTAAGACTTATATTAACGTAAACATTCCGCTTACTTCTGCTTTAACTGCTCACGTTACTTACTCACACCAATTTTTTTAACCTGCTGCTGGTGACCCAGTGGCACTTCTGCCTCTTTAGATCGTTGTCTCCCTGTTTTAGGTTTTACAATGCAGCATAATCCCAAATCACCAAAATTGCTGCCCAGGCACATTTCATATTGTGCAGTTGCAGTAATTCAAACAGGTCTGATGCTGTGCCCATTGACAGCTATTACTTGTGCTCAGCCAAACAACTAATCACGGCTCTCTAAGTGGGATTCAGAACAGAAACATCATCCTCTTACAATACAGTAGCAGAAAAATAGCACAGTACACAAAGTACATGCACAGAAATACCAACTCTTAAAGTGACATATTCATATATCAAATGTGAAAAATGTGAACTGCTCCTAGCAACTGTTACTGCAGCTCCTGTATTAACTGAAAATGACGACCGTGGACAGATATGTGCCTCACTACTCATTAATCAGAGCAAAGCAAATCAAAATAACTGCCGTCCCATTATCACAGTGTCGGGCTGAATGAATGAAATGAAACAAAATGAAAATTCAGATTGAGTACCGCACTAAACGACACGAGAAGTGTAAAAATACTCTGTTGTGCATTGATTCTGCGGGAATAAAAGAAAAATCTGATCAACATTCAAGGAGCAAATTTGAATCACACTTCTGTTAAGTCTGGAAACTTGTGGTAGACAACATTCAGACTGAGATAGACTTATTTTTAATTCCTTGTATGTGGGATCATGCTCCAAAAACACAAAAAACTAAGTGCAAGCTTTGTTCTGTCACATCTTTCCAATCTGGTCAATATCTATGTCTTTCAAAATCCACATCCACAGTTTATAACTTGTTTCCTTTTGAAATCTGATGAAATCTGTTTATCCGTACTACATCAGAATGTCTGACATGAACTCCATGTAGCATGATTCATCAGTTGTTCACAGAGATATCATCATCTCTAACTGTTTTTGTGTCTCACCACCACAGCACATTTAGTTAATTATGATCTTTAATCCATTAACTCTAATTAACGCAATAATCTTCTCAATTAATGATCTAATTACCATAACTGGTTATGTATAATATATCATGACGATTATGGTGGGACATTGTGCTGCTGAACAAAGGTGCAGTAATCGTGCGCCACGGTGCTGGTGCTTTTAGAAGGGAACAAATTGATGTAAATCTCCATCCATGACTACTTGAATCAGAGCTGAAGTGCTTGCACATTCTTTCCTTTTATACCAGTTGAAAGAAACATGATATTATGTAGCTCTAGTGCCTCGTGTTTAACAGCGTCCAGGTGGATTTTAGGGTTTGAATGGCTTTTAGCATTACAAAGCACTTGAAGGGCCACTTCATAGATTCCTACCATTACGTCTGTGCGCTTGACAAGACCTTATTGATAAACATCATTGGACTTTTCAGTGTTAGAAACTGTTTCAGTGTTTCAACTGTTCAACTGTTTCTTTCACTGTTAGAAATCCTCCATGGGAGGAGTAAAATAAATTATAATATACTTTTCAGTTTTTACTTGTTTCCTTGTTTTGTTTCAGATTCTAAGTCTTATCTCTGGTTTCAAGGATTCAAAGTCTGGCTTAAGTTTTATTATGTAGGTCTGGATATATTCTACTATTTCTTCTATTGATAACAAATCCAGTGAAAAGACTAAAACCAGCATTGAATATATTACTGTCTGTGTATCCAGTGCCTGATATAGCTTATTCCTCTGTGCCACAGATGTCCATTGTTGTCCAAAATCTATTAAAAACGCATTAGCGGGCCACACAGTCACACAAACACATTTCTTCTTTACAATAAACATTGGCTCTGTAGTTTATTTTTGAGTCAGTCCCTCATCCACTCTTGTGCTGGCTTGTATACCCACTACCACACCAAATGTGCAGCTGGAAAATAGTCATCAAATGCATTTTTCACTTTACTTAAAACTACAGTGCCCAGCTGTTTTTAAGAGGTCACTTAATCTCTTTAAAAATGAATCCATATGTGTGTGACCCATTTTTTTTTAGCTTTTAGTTTAGTCTTCAATAGGAACAAATGAGCTTATAGGGCAGAGTGACAGACAGGCGAGGGAATTCCAAAAGCATTAAGAGATTGACGGACACATTGATGGTTTTGGTTGTTTCATTGGTTTTGTTGACAATAGTAAATCTATAGAGTATCATCAGAGTATCACCAGCCCTGTCCATTAAATTACTGTATGACTTAAATACTCCATGTAGGTTGCCTTATGTTTCTTAAATTTGCCTCTCCTAGTTTTAAGTCTAACTTAATCTGGGAAAGAGATGGTTTAGAGCTTTTTTCTGCTGCTCGACCAGTGCTTATATCATCAAGTATAGGGATTAAGGATGAATACTGGGTACTGACAGGGCATGGTATGCTTGAAGCGCCCATAGTCTGTATGGTGCACCGCCCAACCAGCGAAAAGTGAAGGTAGAAGTGTTTGCAGCAGTTGTGTTCAGAGCGAGCAGCCTGCTGTGACAGCGAGGGGAGACACACTGAGCTTCATATGGGGATGATTGTGGACATGCTCGTAACAATATTGCACTTGTTATTTGAAAAACTGAAGAAATTCACACCTCAGCAATATAACTAATGATGATTATAGTTGGTATTGATCATTATCACTAAACAGATGGATCATCTTATATGTAAAATGTCAGAAAATGGTGAAAACAAATGCACATTCAGTTTACATACATGAAAGTATGACAAACACAGCCATCAAAACAGTTAATAATATGAAAGTATTCATTGATTCATATAAATCAATGAATTGACCAATCATTTCAGCTTTATCACATCCATACACCTGGCCAAACAGGGTGTATCTGTCATATAGTCACTTACACAGTAAAGGTACAATATTGTTGGCCATATACCAGCGTTAGAAATGTGAGAGATTGAGTGGTGGTGGAGTTGGTGTGGGTTCAGACAGTGTTCGAAAACCTTGCGGGCAATTTGTTTGAAGCATGCTGACCCCCTACGCTATGTCAAGATAGGTTTGAAAGTCTCTGAACAGCAGCTGTAACGTGATAAGGCAGGCAAGCAAAGCAAAGGGAGCAAACAAGAAAATGCTGTGTGGGTTACTGAGCTGATGCACAGGACACGGGCTTTTCTTTTACACCAGCGCCTCAGACAGAAGATGACCTCTTTATCAGGGGTTCATGAGGTTGATTATGGTCATTGTCTGCATAGTGTTGTGATACATTATAGTCAAGCTGCCATGAGGGTCATTCTGTGATCGAACTGGATTGACTCGGTGCCACTGAGGGCTCTGCACAGTCGCACAATGTGCAGCTGACTGAGGAAATGTGAGAGAGGACTGTTGTGACACAAAGCCTGCGGGCGTCAGTCTTATGAGGAGCATGCTGTCTGACACACACAGACACACACACACACACACACACACACACACACACACACAGGTCCAGACTGGGACCAGAGATAACATCGCTGCAGCTTATTCATTGGATGAGCCATTCGGGAAAGAGACAAGACAGCCTGCCACAAAGAGAGAGGGAGAGAAAAAAAAGAGAGAATGTAAGACAGAGACAAAGACAGAAGAATGGCTGAGGGAAGAAACAGAGAAACAACAGATACAGAGGTAGAAAGACAGAGATATTACTTGAGGAGAGGAGGGAGGAACAGATTCAGACAAAAAGAGAAAAGGAGGGAAAAAAACACAATGGGAAAACAGACTGCATGTCTCCGAGACATGACAAGTAAGTTTAAGTGAGCACAGTGAAAGAAATCAATCATTACTGTGTTAACTACTGAGCGTCTAAAGGCCAGAGTTTGTGATCACACTGACAGAACATGTGGTCATGATGCAGACTCCCAGGAGCCTGCGAGGAGCACGGGGGGGTGGGTCATCTCTCCAATCCTATTCCATCACCCACAAATGGACAGGCTGAGTGGAAATGGGGCATGACAATAAATGCCATCAGCAGATCACTCTGGCTCCAGGGCCACTGCAGAGGTCACGCCTGCCTCAGGAAGGGTGTAAACCGGGGGTCAAGGGTCACAGGGATAACCAACAGTCTCACCGTCCAGGCACCGCGCAGCATATGGACGTGTCCATCAGCGTCTCTTAGATGAGACGACCCCTGTTCCAGATACAACGGGACGTTTCTATCGTCATCATCGCAGTAATGTGAGACTGGGGGTTGACTCTAAACAGGAAGGGGGCTTTTACACTTTTGCACAGTGTTCACTAATGAGGTGAATCCAGGTGAAAGTCATTATCTCTCGCTGATCCTGATTCCAATCTATTCCAGTCTCAAGGCGGGAGGTTCAGATAGAGGATGTTCGGAGGCTCTGATGGCATAGCTTTTATTTGTTAGCAGGATGCTACAGTAGTGAGAGGAAGATTATTGGCATAGTTCTGACCATATAATGTGCATTTAAATGTAGTTGTGTGACTCATGCTCATATTATTCTCTGGAAAAACATCCAGCTTTTTGTTTCCTCCTTTAGATCGTTTCTCCACATGCCAAATGTTCATTTGAAAGAACAGCAACACATTTGAAGACAACATTAAAAACAAAGGTGAATGGTCAGACCAGGATAGAGAGAGTGGGAGTAAATTTCATGAAATCATCTCAGGACGGACTGACTCATTGCCTCTGATCAAATCAGTCTCTCGCAGCTATGACTATGTTGCCTTTTAAAAGCTTTACTAAAAAACTGAAAATGACACAGAGACAATCATAATGCAATAAGTCTGCAGCAGGCACGCAGCTGCTGGGCAATTATCCTGAGACACTGTACTTATCCCGGGCCTAGTTTTTTTTTTTTTTTTTGCAGAACTCACAGAAAGAAACTGATGTCTGCCATTGAACTGCAGACAAAAACCTGCAACTAAACCGAACAAAGCTTTTTCAAGATCATTCCTAATTTACACCTATGAGAGGAGGCAGCGACTGGTGGAGCCGCGAGGATGCAGCGCTCGGTGTTAAGCTGGATTTATACCCACACAAGCGGTTTTACGAAAACCCTGTTGCAGACACTTATTATCGCACACGTTTTGATTGATGGCTCAGCGTCAGATTTCCAGCTGTTGATTGCACCATCACGACATCAGGCAGATGTTCATGGTTAGGCTGTTTCGTCTCATATGTACCTGCCTGTAAATGTTTACGATCTCTCATCCACTTTGTGCGTTACAACAACCATGGAAAGGTTCTCTCAGGTCTCAGTAACTACAGTATATAGATGGTCACATGATTAGTTTATATGGAACTATTTGGCTATCTGCACTTGCTAAAACTATTGTGTGGCTCATCTGCAATACAGTAGGTTTGTATAGTTAGTTAGTTAGTTTAAGTTTATTTCAGACATGTTAAAAGAAATAAAATAATTAATACAGTAGCCTAATGGACAGACATAACAAATAAATACTTTGCAAAGATAACACATGAACAAAAAAAATGAAAATAAAGATAATTTGGTTTTTGAAAAGGAGTGGGAAGAAGTAAAACTTATTTACTCCCACCCCTTATTCATAAATTAGCTATCAAGCTTCCTTGTCATTATAATCTATACAATAAGTTAATTCACGAGTTTATCTACAGTAACTGAATTTATTCTAATATATTATCACTAATCTTTATCTCTCTAATATATAAGTATATACATATATAGATTTATTCTAACATATTATTACTAATATTTATCTCTCTAATATATAGTCATATACATATAAAGACATATACAAAGACAAACTGAAGGTAACACCAACAGAGCAACAAATAAACTAAGTCAGTAAATACCCAAATAAATAATAAGAAGCACATTGTGGTGGTCAAACACCCTCATTCCTGTACATATTGGAAATGATTTCTTTGTACTTCTCTTTGAACTGGATTATGTTTGGACATTCAAACTGTTCCATAGTTTAATTCCACAGATAGGAACACACAAGCTCCTTCTTGTTGTGCGTGTGTTCTGGATTTCGAAATTAAATTTTCCCCTTAAGTTATAACCCCCTTCCCTTTCAATGAATCATTTTTGAATGTTTCCAGGCAGTGAATTGTTTGTTGCTTTAAATATTACTTGTGCTGTCTGTAGATCAACAAGATCTTTGAATTTCAGTAGTTTTGACTGTAAGAAAAATGGATTTGTGTGATCCCTATATCCTGCCCTCCCTGTGAATATTGTATATCTCGTGATCATTCGGTATCACTAAGCCTTCTCCAAAAGATATGCAGTACGACAACAGCTCTCTTTCTGTAGGAGGGACAGCAGATTTTTGTCTCGGGGCTACTACACCTAGGTATGCAGCAAACACACTGTGGAATGACATTATACCTTTGCTTACCCTGTGGCGGCCTCAAACACATAACAGGTGCTGAGTGGAATTGATTTTCTGAAGAAATGTTTCTGCAGAGCACAGTAATGCTCACATGGACTACAATGGCATACAGAGAGAAACCCGATGCTTCTCTCTGACAGTGATTGTATAAGGAAGGTTTTGCAACTCTACACAAAAATGCCCCCCGGTTTGCAGTCATGTCTTGTGCTTTTTGTGAATATCCGTGTTGAAAGGGGGACATGTCATAGCAACCCTAGACAGACGGCGGGATATTTTAATATATGATTAAACCTTTTATCTGTGCCAGAAGGACTGAGGTGGATGATACTCTCAACAAGCTGCAAGGGTGGAGCAGTGGTTTGAGAAAATGTCCTTTAAATGAAGCATCACAAATCTGAGCAAGCCACTGATCCCTTTACCGCTCCGTCGCTGAGAACCATCTCTGTGCTGGTAAATACAATTTAGCGAATGCACACACGGTAATGTGAATGCAGTGCAGTGCTGAACGACATAAAAAAAAAACGGACCAGCAAACACTGACTCAGAGGCTGCAGTTACTCAGCAGCAGTATTTCCCTAGACATGGTTGAAAATGTTAAGCTCATGGCAAATAAAGCCTTAGTCAAATACTCTCATGTGCAAATAGTGGATTCATTATGGCTTATTGAGAGTTGACCGGGTGGGGAAATTCTCCAGTGCATGGCTAAATGACTTGGACTTTTCAAAGTCACGGTTTCTAAAGGGGCCAGGAAGGGGAGATTTGGTGATTGAAATCATTAGAATGGAGTTTCAGAGGAGGGAGGGGCGCTGACAGAATAGGTGTGATTGAAAGGCTAAATTGAAAGGATTTTCATAACTGCATGAAGAGAGCTGGACCTGAGGGTGAAAGCCTTCGGAGCGGATCGCTATTAGATGTCTTGGTGCAGTTGAAACAGTAAATGGTATTAAGAGAGGCAATTTTGTGATAACACATGAAGGTTTCCAGTCCACCCTCCTGCTTTTTCATTGCTGTAGTTTTATTTAGCAGCTCCATCTCTCTTTCTCTCTCTCTCTCTCTTTCCCTCTCCAGCCCTCCATGTCCTCTCTCTTTCTTTTCTTCTCTGGTCACACAAATGGAAACACACACATGAGGACTGCGACTGCATTGCGGTCAGGAAAATGAAGACCATACGGGTGCCATGAATTGTTCCACTGTCCCCCTCCCACTGCTTTTGTTGTTGGGCCATGGGAACCTGACAAACAATGGGAAAGATGGAAGGGACGGGGGCCATGTGGAGGAGGGCAGGAAACAGAGAACAGGAAAGCATGTCCTCAAGGAGACAGAAAAGAAGGGAAACAAGTCGACTGTGGTCAAGTTGTAGAAATAGTGGTATGAAGACTTGGAGGGCGGCCATGCAGCTGAAGGTTAGAGTGAACTGAAAAAACTGTCTGTGGCAGATGAAAGGCTTTTAATAATATCCCTCAAAAAACACAAACGCACTGACAGACACACACACGCACTTTCAGATGCTGTGACCTCGCTTCCGATCCAGTTGGTAATTGCGTTTAGGTACGAGCACTCGCCAAACCTATACAGAGCATCCAGCGGCTGTGATCAGTTGGCCTCCTTTTGTGACTGTAGTTAATGTGATGGCTGAATGATTAGTCGCGTCCTGTAATACGCATCTCCACCTCGGCGACCCCCTCGTCCCCTCAACGCTCTTCGTTTTCATTAGTCGCCGCGGCTCCGCTCCGCTCCGCTCCGCTCAGCTCAGCTCTGTCCTGCTCTTTGCCTCATTAGCATTCACAGAGCCGTGATGGATATATGGGCTAATCAATGCCCGCTCTCCTCAGCTGTCACCCACCATCGCACCATATGCACGGCCACTCAACCTTAAAGGTGGCCAGTTGTCTGGCCCTTATGTCACTGCGTGCCCCTTGTCACAATATTGAGTCAAGCCTGGGAGCATCCACCGTGGATTCTGTGCCAAAATCTGTCTTGCTTACAGTCTGCGTACATCTACTTCTAGATCTAGTCTTGCGTGTATTTTCATTCTGTGAACATTTTCCAGTGAAATGGAAGATTTATGTGTGGTTTCCTGCCAACTTTTAACTTCTTTACTTTTGGTGGTTTTTATATGAAAAACAATACTTCACTGTGTATAAGATGTTTGCATGCACTAGGGCGCAGCGGTTTCCAAAAAAATGTCATGTAATGACTGTGGAGGACAAGTATGTTGTATAAGAAATGACCCAACCTCCATGTTTCTGGTTTGTGTCTGACAGTCTGGTCTTCAGGGACAGATGAAACCTTGTCAGATCGGCAGATTGGGAATGAAGGTTGAGCTGAGTGCTCCGTGCCTCCTGTGTCATCATCCATATGTTGAGGTTTGCTGGGTGAATTTGGAGGGCACAGATTGCCCGGGCCACATATGGACACACTTTTTTTTAAAGACTGGATGGTCATTACCGCATAAACATAGCAATCATCTGCTTACAAGGCTTCCCGATCTGCGGTCGAGGTTCAGGGATATGTACACGCACACTTCCTCTCAGCATGAATTAAAGCATCACCTGAAATGAATCTCAGAATCAATTCCACATGTAAAATACTCGCAGGAGAGACCATGTTGATGAGTATGTTGCTCATACAAAGTCTGGCAGCTTTACAGCGGAGCCAACCCGGGCCGGCTTGAGCCAAGTGACATCTTAGAAGTCTGGGTTTTTTTCTTTTGTTTTCTTTGGCTCTCAGAGGATGAGAGTACAGCCCAGCATTTAAGATGCAAACCCAGCCATGAGAAAGGGAGGCACTTTTCATTAAGAGCACATAGGCTCAGGTTGCATATACTGTTTGTGGAAGCTGTAAGCTGAGTTGTTTATATCCATTGCAGGTTCTGAAAGGGAGTTTCACCAGCAGGGAGGATATTGCTCTTATTGACTTTTTTCACTTTTCATGGGTTAAATATATATCCTCATCAGCTGTGACACTCTGGGAAGACACTAAAATAAGAAGCAGAGTGAGGTCATATGAACATGTGGTACTTTGGGTAAATCAGTCCAGGTATTATGTTACATGTCAGAGACCACACAGGGGGAGTCAGCTTCAGTCTTAAGGGGTTTACTGAGGTTTTTGGAAACGATGTGGTCCTTAAACTGATCCTCTTCAATAAGACCTCATTTACACTTAGTCACTTCACGCTTCTCGGGCAGGACAGGATGTCCTCTTGATTTCCGATAGCAAAGTGCAAAAAGCAACCATGAAGCATTTGAGGGGAATTGAAATCTGATTGTCGTGTTGTAGCTAAATGCTGAAGTGCAGAGACGGAACGGCTCCGTCTGTGACGACGGCAGCGGACGTGACACTGAAAATTTGAAAAAATTAGCCATTGTTCCCTTTGTCCTGTTAAAATCTGACAGGAAAAGCAGTTTCACACATATCATGGAACAGATACTGCAGTGAGCTTTTACATATCGGATCCTAGATCAATCCAATCACTGAATACTCTGAGCATGTCTGACAAACTGTGAGGACCAGACGATGAACTTGTTGTTATCAGTACCTCAACAATATGATGCATCCATTTGTTTCCCCATGTAAATAGTTATCTATTAGTTCACTGTTGCAATTAAACTGCCAAACTGCAATGGTTGTTTTCACAGTTTACAGAAAAGCTTGAATGAATTCATTTTGAGTCGGACTGCGGCTGAGATGGGGTCTAACACTGCACAACATGGACTGTTGCATGTTGGGTGCGTGTTCCTGTTCTGCCCCAATCAATGACAGCGTATTGATCAAACAAGTGATCTACAAATTTAATGAGAGCAACCGACTAAAGAGCGAGTGTGTTTGCCTGCAAGCGTACACTCGTGTTATACAAAGAGGTGTGCCTGTTGTTCAGTCTGCCATCGTTCATTCAAATTGGGTGGACAAAATAATAGAAACACCTGTCCACAAATCTGTGTGCAGTTCAACAGCACAGCGACCTCCAGGCTCTGAAATGATCACATTGTGATACGGCAGCAACTGATGTACTGGAGTTCATTGGTCTTAGCTGGTTGTTCCTGACAACCTGAAAATGGAGTGTACATGTGTCTTTGTTTGTGTGCCTAGGTGAGGGAGAGTGTGTGTGTGTGTGTGTGTGTGTGTGTGTGTGTTTGTGTGTTTGTGTGTATGTGCAACTTGTGTGTCATTTCCTACAAGCAGGCTCATTATAAAACCAATTAAACCCGCCTTACTCTCATTATGGAGCTGTGGGGCTTAAGGGGAGATTGAGGACCTGTTGTACTCCCTGGGGGAGTGGGTCTGCCTGGGCAGCCCTGTTTAAAATGATAAAACATGAAATCAAACACCGCAGATGGATCATGATGGGTCTCAGTTCATCCCTGTTCCCCTGTCCCTGGGTCAGCCTCATCCTAACCGCGAGAAAAAAAAAAGCACAGGAAAACACATACACACACACACACACAGTAACGACACTACTCTGGACTATTGTTTGGGAGATTTTTATACAGGCTTTCACCACAGAAATGCTCACCCGTTCTGGTTTCTATTAGAGCTATTTATGAAATGAGGAGTGTGGGAAAAATTAAGATGTACGTCTCCATTACTGTGTGGGACTGTGGTGGCAATAGGATAAGCAGGGGGAGGAGGAGGAAGAGGATTGGGGCAAGAGAAAGGAAACAGACAATGAGTGAGTGAGAAAGAGGCTCAGCTCCGAGATAATCTGTCTATGAAATAATTATTTAAAGGATAGGACTGTGCACGGCGATGAGGTAATGACGGTCTGACCGGTCAGAGACACACACACATCCTCATGCCACTACTGTGGTCGTTATTGTGGTGTTTTTTTGTATGTGGAAGATGACACCCCACCCTCCTTGTAACCCCACAGTATTTACCCACACACACGTTTGCATAGATTTTTCCCCCCTCCCCTTTTCGTTCTTGGCTGGCGGAGCTGACGGTTGGAGGGGGGCACAGCTGCCTGAAAGGTGGAGGCATGATTGATTGACGAAGTTTTGGTGCCCACGGGATCCAATCATGTAATCAGTTTGTATTGATTGACTGTCCCCATTGAGAGACTGAGGCTCTGCCACCGTGTGTGGAAGCTGGACCTGGCACTCATTCAAAATGGTCTGCAGTCAGATTTGATTTGGGTGGCGAGGTCGCCTAAGTCCACGTGTCAGGATGCATGTAACAATGACGGCTTGAATCGCACTGCAGACATTTCGCAAAACTCCCACGACTCTCTGCTCCAATCCCTCATTATCTTGCATTTATTTTAATTATTATGATTGAGAAATTAATTCAGCTCTACTGTAATTGCATCACATAGTTAATGATCCAATCTCTGTGGAATTTAAATAAGGCTTCAACCTGGGTTTGCATAACTAATATGGATTTTTTTTTTCTCTGGCTATCATGGTTTATTCAGACATTTGCTCTCATTTCACTCTTCTGACTTAAATTTCAAGTGTCAAGTTATCATTGCTGCATGATGCAATTCACGTCACGCCTGCACCAATGGTGAAAGATGGAATATATGATTGCAATTACTAGATTTTTTTTTGTGAAAAAACTGGAGGAGCACTGCTCAGTTTTTGTGTTGCAAACAAAAACACTTGGTAATGCAAAGTAAACCAGACAAATTAGGAGGTTTGTCTCTGTGGTAAAAGAGTAGAGTAGAAGAAAGTTAAAACACATTCATTATGTAGAGAGTACTACAAATGGATAGTTTATATTGGCAATAATAGGGGCTTTTTCAGCTTACTCGCCACTTTACATCTTTACAAGCGTTTTCACGTCTCCACAACGCTGCCTTTCGACAGCTCCAACATCAGTAAGCCACTTACAACAAAGACAGACCTGCTTATTTGTTTGCTTCACTGCAGCAGCACATCTTGTTTGTAGGCAGAGGTGGGAGAAGAGAATTAAAAAAAAACACACTACACCTAGTGGGCATCTGTTCTCCATGCTTGCATTTAATGAGCTCCCAAAGACGGCAGCCTGAGAGTCACTCCAAAGTCAAATTAAGGCTGAGCTCATCGAACATCTATCAGAACTTAACAGCGCCATGGCGGTAACCTCAGGGGTGGATTTGGGTCAGACTGGCGCAGACCAGCTGGATTACTGAACAGGCAGCGGATCACTTTCTCTTTCCCCTTCTCAGTCTCACCTTTATAATGAAATGACTGTTTCTCAGCGGCACTAATGAAGACGCTTCAGGAACGACTCGCTGCACAACACTACGAGTCAAAAATGTGCCGGATGCATAATATGTATTAAATGAAAAGAAGTCAACGTATCCGCACTCTTGTCTCCATTGCAAAAACACACACCAACTTATTGTGTAAGCTCCCAGTCACACACACACCTCCATCAGAGCATACTAATGCAGCCATGTAATAAATATTAACAAATGTACTATCAGCCTCAGGACTTTGTACTAAACTAAGCTATTCATGGATTTTGTGGTGGACACACAGAGATTAAACTGGTGTTGATTTTCTCATTTACAGTATTTCCTGGTTAAACACTCAGCATGTAGTTTTGCTTACCGTACTGTGTGTTGCTTTTTTGCATCTATTTTTCAGGTCAAATCTAACTATATGAATTCTGTTTCATGTATAACTTAAGCCGTTTCAGTCATTAAAGCAGAAGTAAGCGGAATATTTGTGTTAATATAAGTCTTAAATAGTTATATCTTCCGACGGCAATCACTTACATAGAGTGTTTGGTCCGAAACACGGGTCTGTCAGTCACTCTGCTCTGCTGTAAGCCGAGGAGAAAACTTCTTGTATACTTCCTTGTATCCTACAACCTTTATCCAATGAGGAGAGAGAACGGCATGAAGGGCTGTGTGTGCAGCCAAGGGATGCGCGTGAATGTGGTGACGTAGGGACGAGGACCAATAGATCCATGACGAGGGCGGGGGCTGCTAACTCCATCGGCTGACAAGACGTTGGCCAAAATGACCGGATCGCTTACTTCTGCTTTAATTGTCAAAATAAATATTGCCAATATAGAACAAAATGTAAATGGCTTGTACAACAAGACGTTTAATAATACTGGAAATTCTGATGACATATAACTATTTGAAGCAGGGAAATTTGAGATCAAAGTAAAAAGGGTGATCAACTGAGTATAATGATTTTGTTCACATTTGGAAAACCATTGCTCATGGAGCTGATGCAAAAGGACGCACGAGGTGCTCTAGTAGCAGGGGACAGATATCCCGACATGGGCACAGAAACCGTTCAGTCACTTTGACCCACAGCGCGACATTCACCATCTCTGGTCTCTGTATTTGTCTGTGTCTCTGCAGATCAGGGTGGACGGCCCTCTGGAGGGAGGAGTGCTGTACGAGACAGTGACTGTGATGAAGGACAGCAGCAGCATCCTCCGGGACATGGCCTTCTCCCTGGACAGGAACTCTCTCTATGTCATGTCTGACAATCAGGTGAGGAAACGCCCTCATTCCGCTGCTGCTGTCAGGAGAGAACGCTAAGCAGTGGGGGTGATGTAGCGAGCAGCGAGGCCGTCCTTCAGCTGGAGGCCCGCGGGTTCAAGCCCCTGTGACAGTCAGTGTTCGCCATGCTGACATGTCCTTGAGTGAGATACTGTACATGTGGCATCTAGTTTGAGTTAAAAGTTTTAACCGGACATGAAAAGGCACACTGAGGAATATTTTTGCCATCAGGTCAAAAGATACTAATAAAAAACACACAGTACATTAGCGTTGAGGTTAAAAAATAATAAGTGGCTCTTGTTGTTAATAAGGATGAGTTTGGATCAAATTTATTAGGATGGTGCAAAAAGAAATGATTGGCTTAGACCAGCACAGAAAAGAACATTACTGTGAATTATGTGAAGATCGGGAATTAGCAGCAAAATCGATTTAAATCAAAAACATTAAGTTATCATGAAGGCTAAACTAATGCTATTTATTTGGAATCCTACCACATGATTATGACTTATCTTCAAATGTGGCAACTCGCTAACGTTCACAAACTGACTGTCTACAGTGGGGATTGTTAAATATGCAGGCTGCGCGTAAAAGGGATGGACCACTGTTCTAATTACTTACCCATGCGAATCGACTTACAGTGCGTGCATCTTTTGTACGCGACACACACATCCCATAGAACCCCCCACCCCCACCCCCCTCCCCTGTGTGGCTGTACCCCCCCCCCCCTTCCTCCTCATCTGCTCCTCTCTTGGCCCAGCATCACAGAGGAGAGCAGTTGTTGTTGTTGTTGGACGATATTCTCTGCACTCATTGGAGATAAGAGTGAACAGTGGTAATCACTTTCAACTCCCATCAAGTGATTATTTTGGCGCAGCTGCATGGCACTGTGAAATGGGATTAGGTTTCAGTGTGGCCAAAAGAAGAAGAAAAAAAAACCCCTATCACTGCTCTCAGTTGTCTTCTGACTGCTGGAATGTGTTGAGCCAGAGTCACAGGACAGAGAGGCAAAGGGCAGTAGAACAATTGCAGCGGTGTCATTTACTTCACAGTGTCTCCAGAACTCCTTTCTGGGAGATTGAAGAGAAAAACCTATAAATGCACCAAGTTTGAGAGAACAAGGGACGTCATCTGAGGAAGAGAGGAAGAATAGAGACGCTATTGTGTTGGGTACTGTCTTATAAAACAAATCAAGGCAGCGCTTCCTTCTGTGTGATAGACTGGAAGAGACAGGGCATCACTTATTGATGAGCTCTGGTCGTTCAAGGAGAGACACATGCTTCCTTCAAGGAGATAGCCAGCTACTCTCTTCACGCCGCCTCCGGTGACACATAATAACCGAGCAAAAAACCAAACCCAGCCTGGCCGGGGCATTTTCTCTCAATATTAGAACAGTTCTGGCTTTGTAGCCCCGAGGAGCCCGGAGCAGAGTAAAGCCTTCCTCTTTCTGTCTCCCTCTCCATCTTTGCTCAGCTTTCCCCTCAGACTTCCCTGCAGCTCGGGTGAGGGATCCCCCGGGGAGAGGGCTACGCTCGCAGATTTCCCACATTTCCAGTAGATCCCAGAGATGAGAGATTTTCAGATTCCTGGGAGCCAAACAATACAGGAATGATGTGGAATGAGGAGCTAGGCACAGACAGATTTGGCTGAGATCAGCCGACCCTTGTGGAATAACAATGAGCCTCTCTGTCTCCTGCCGAGTGAAACATGCAGGGTTAGCATGATGATGAAGAGTGAGGAGAGAGAAGGGGGAATCAGTGTGTATGCATGAGGATACATGCCTTTTTTTGTGTGTGTGCGTATCCGTGTCCAACAAAACATCATTTGGGAGCCATTATTGATATGAAAAAAGAAGTCTTCACAGCAGTTAATCTTTTTTTTCTCACTGTGTGCCTTTAGTTTGATCATTTCTAAGAATAGCAATGCTCAGTAACCAAACACACAGTAACCTCACTGAATGTCACTTGTCTGTCTGTGAAATGATGGCTAAGGCTTTAAACCTTAGAGAAGGAGGGGGAAACTGCTGCAGGGGTTTTCCACGGTAATCTCTCAAAGTGCCACTCTATAAAATGTAAAAATCATTTCTACCCAGGTCTGTCTGCCTGCATCTCACCTCCCTCACCTGTATGCCAGTTTACTGTACAGCAGTAACCTTCTTTTCTTTGTGTGATCCACCCCCACGGCTCCATCAAATGAGCTGAAGCTGCCCATTCAACAGCACCACCCATCATGATTCAGTACTAAGTGGGCAAAGAGAGCAAAGCCTGGGGGGCCTGAAGCCCCAGATTTACTCTGTATCGTTTGACCAACACAATATAATTAATCACTTAAGCCACTGAAGTACAATAGTCAATCAATTCCTAGTCCTCTTTTCTCCACCATATGGCCTTGTAGACGACCCCGTGTCTAGTTTTAAGACCTAATAAGTTTACAAAGTAATATTGAGCCCATTTTATGCCAAATATCAAGTAATGTACAGTATGAAATGTGGAAGGAAAATGGACATGAAAGTCATTTGTCAGCACATTTCTCCAACTATTTCAACTTCTAGTTTTACAAGCTCTCAAACAGAGCAGTGTGGGTCGGGTGTTCCAGCAGACTCAGCTTGTTGTATTTGGCAGGTTATTGATTAATCTGGAAATAATACTAAAGGTTCACCTCAGAACTATTTGAAATCTGATTTGTTAGTTGATTTAATATTTAAAAAAATCATATTTCTTAGCTGAGCTAGCCTCCAGTATTTCACTACAAATCTCAGCAAGTGCAAAAGTACCTCACAATATACGCCTCATTTGAAATTGCTGCTGTCACCTATAGTACATTATTATATACAACAGCAACTGAACTGAACATGTCAGTTAAATGTGTTTTCCTAAATTGAATTACATGAGACTGTGGGTGTGTGAGATCATGACAGTCAGGCGTTTTTTATGGCTACTTACTCTGGTGACTATATGAATTGCTTCATTCATCCAAACAACAAACAAAAATACACTATGTGGTTTCGTTGCCACCACAATATTATTGGCAGTTTAGAAGTGTATGAACATAGTTCCTAGGAGACCGGGTTTCAACACGTGCACCGTAGGAAAGTGTCAGAAATGTTGACTGTAATTGTATGTTATGCACTTAGTGGTGCTACTTGTATTCTAGGGGAGACTGTTTAAAAAATCACATAGCTACCAGTTTTCTTCTATTTATTCCTTTTATTTTTTATTTTTTCGCAACTTCAAGTCATAGCAGAATAATAGTCTACACAATGTGGTTTCATTACTGAGATGAAGCAGCAGTGTTTGGTCAATAAAGATGGCAGCTATCAGACATTTAGGGTTTAGTTTTCAGTCTTTAATGAGTAGTTATTAAAATGTTAAATTCATTAAATAAATGTTTCACATCAAAACAAAGATGGGTGACGTAACAGTCTGGTATTAAATCCTCATGTCCTTATGAGAATAAAATCCTGGGTATATGATACATCCAGCCACCATGTGCTTGAGTCATGTGATGGCTTTTCCAGAGCCAGGCTGAGTATATAGGATGACAGCATTGCAGGAGTCTAAAAGCCTGTATGCCCATTTGACAGCATTCGTGAAGTTCAAGTAAATCCGGATGAAAGTGTTAAAGTGATAGCCAACTGGTGAGACGATAAGGTCGAGCATTAGCGTTAGGGCCATCCCAGATGTTGTGAAAAGATAAAGATTTTGTAATTCCTAAAGCTGGAAAAGTGGACCTGATTATCATCATCATCATCATCTAGCCCTGCCATGATGCAACCACGTGGCGCCTGATACAAATCAGAAAAACACTCAAAAACGTGCCAGTCTGAGATTTTCGCCTCTCAGCAGCGCAGAAATTCCACTGATTTCTCTTTGTTTGCTTTAAATGATCAGTTTTATTCTGAAGAAATTATCTCAGAGAAGACAAGGCAAACAAAGGCTTGATGAGAAAATTACTACGTACAGCATCTGGTCATGAATGATTCATGAGGCATCTACAATGTGCTGAACATGAACTGAGTATGAAGGTTTAATCCAGTGGTCCAACAACAATAGGAGGAAGACACAGCTGGCCGATATGTTTTGTCGTGTGGAACATGGCCATTACTAACATGTAAAAGTGCCTTTTTTTTTTTTAAATGTAAAGATTTTCATTATGTACCATCATTATCATCACAAAATGTGAATTTTCGCACAATTGAGCAATGCTTAGTTTACATGTAAATATCACCTCTGTTGATGTTGTATTGGGTTTGGCATAGTGTATATACTATAACTCAATACAGAGAAAAAGTCTCAACATCACCTCAGGACCGGCTGCTGTTCTGTCTCCCAAATTCATTTCTTTCATCTGTTTTTCTGAAAAAGTTGAATGTGTTCTTGTTACTTTCCATATTTTTCATATCCAGAATAGATGAGCATCTACAACAGCACCTGCCATTACAGGCTGAATCCCTGGGTACTGATTTGTCAGCATACAAAGGAAATTAAAGAGAATTTATTAGAGCAGCAGCAGAGGTGCTTATGTCATCCTGAACTGTTGGCTTTTCCCTTGTTAATAAAATCCACCAACGCTATATTCTAATGTCAGTTTTACAGCTTTTTTACTGTAATCTCTGCTCCACCGTCTAAACCACAGTCAAATCTGCACTCGAGCCCTTTTGATTTTCCTTGTGCTGCTGCTGTACTGATGACATTTAACCTGCGGTGGCCTAGACTTGTGAGAAAAGCAACACACATTTCACAGCTGGCCTTTCATTTCAATTCACTGTATGTGCTTTTCAAGTTTTTTCATTTTCATGTGCTTCAGTGAGGTTGTGCTCCATTGTTAGTCATCTGCGTTTCCTGTCACAATGACCTTGATCGAGTTCCTTTTGACTCACAGTCAAATCTCTTTTTGTTATGACTATTAAAGGGGATCTGATTTTATTCGGATTTTATCAGTGCCCATCAACAAAATAACAGGAACTGTAACGACCCGTTGGCATTGTGCTAATTAACACACATCTCAGATAAATGGTAGTGTGATTGCAGCCAGAGATCACTGTTACATTGTTGTACCTACTGTAGTCTATCTTCATATGCAATGTACGTCCTGTATTATAATTGTATGCAGTTAATTTAAAATGCAAAATAACAGTTTAAAAAACACCATTCAATGTAATTGATAGAAAAAGTGCTTGATCGGCTTACCTGTATGCTGAGCTACTATCAAATTTTATTATCCAGTAGACATATAAACTTAGCGCACGTCTTTTTGATCTTATTTGGATTCAACAGTGTGCTCCCCCTCAGGTCAGTTCCACTAAACAATTCAACTGTGATGTGCGGCGAGAGTTTCACATTTGATTCTTAGCCAAGCAGCAGAAAGCAGAAGATCCATAGCTCTCCCCTTGTAAAGGTCACGCTGCCTAACGGCCACGGGCCAACTTTGTTAGTTCAGACCAGCTCCAGACCACAACAATTCATGGATTATTCCTACTGAGTCAGATATGGACTTAACACCCCCGCCCCCCACTTTTCCTGTGCTACGAAATCATTTTGCTAATGGAAAGCACCAAATGGGTTCTGAACTGCTGGAAAAAGAGAGAAAGTTATTTCGTGGGGAGCAGCAGATAATCCATTTTGCCAACACCTGAGAGAGCACCCACTTATGCTATCAAGAGCACCGGAGACACTCTAATCCATAATCCACTCTTCATTTGTGATTGCTTACATCAGGAAATTGCTTGCATCATACGTCCAAACCTAGAATAATAAAGTATAAAATAGCCAGGCTCAGGCTGCGCCTCTAACCTGGTTTTGTATGCAGGGTGGTGCTGGCAGTACGACAGCAGCAACTCTCAAGCAGCTAATGGAGAGCTTATGCTTTGCCAGACGCTCACACATGGAAGTGGCGGCAGCAGGAGAGTGTGCATGGTTGTCTGTCTGTCAGTTTGACTATATTCTTTTGGCTTGTGAATCCCTGTGTGTGGTAATTACTATACTGCAGGAGTCCACAAAGGCTTTAGTAATACTCAATCTTTGATCAAATGTCCGAAAGAAAAGTTAAATTAGTGTGTTGCTGCAAAAAAAAAAGCTTTTTAAATGGCTCTAGTGTACTTTCTGCCATCTGAGGAAAATTTGATAATTCTTCATGTGGGCAGAACCACAATGCTGCAAGTCACAAATATGTGTGTCAGCAGCAAGAAGTAGAAAAAAAAAGCAGTTGTTTTCCTCAGGGGTGCTCTACACTGTGTACTGTGATGAGGCTTCCATATATTGCAAAATAGACAACATGATGAAATGGGCTTTGGTCTCTCCTCATCAGAATTGCTTATTATTTAATCAGACTGTTTTGGTTACACGCCTTCGTTGACCTTATTTTCGCTCCACGGCAGCCATTTTAAACTTTTGTCGCAACAAAGGAGTTGGAAACTAATGATGTTTATATACAAATCTGTAAAGTAGAGCGAAAGTCCTCTGCACAGCAGTGTCAACTAGAAAATTTCCTCTCGGGAAATTTTGAATGGGCCACGGGAGCTACTGCGGGTTGTGCCATCTCTGTCAACATGGGAATCAAACCCACGATCTTAAGGTCAAGACAGAGCTGATCAGACAGACACATGATCATCTTTCTATAAGCACTGATATGGAGGAGCTGTAACCACATTAGGTTACCTGTGTGTGTGTGTGTGTGTGTGTGTGTGTGTGTGTGTGTGTGTGTGTGTGTGTGTGTGTGTGTGTGTGTGACTGTAATCACATGAAGCTGGCTCTAGAGTCTGTGTGTGTGTGTGTGACTGACTTGTCACATAGTTAGTTAGTAGCTGCATCCTGTGTCCAGTCTGATTAGCTGTGTCTGTGTTTATAAACATTTAAACGAGCGCCAGGTGGAATTGTTTATGAAGTTAACGAGCTCTGGCCTGAGGATCAAAGAGGTTACCACGGCGATAGGGGTCCCCGCAGGCTGAGACAGACAGAAACGTGGAGAAAAAAACAGCCATTTTCTGCCTCTAAACCGGCTCACAATTAGGCTTAGCATGACAAAACGGTAACTCCTATCAGAACAAAAACACAGATCAATGTTGCTCTAAGGACTTACTGAAAATTTCGGTACGATTTGTGTGTTTTCTACAGTAAATATTTTGGCGACGCTGGCAGTTTTAAAACATCAGCCGTTCTGCTCCTCTCAGAAAATATTTGTATTGGACTCAATGAGGAGCAGAGCAGGGACAGACGTGGCCGCACTCAGAGCTGATTCTGTAAGTTCTGTAAGTCTCTCTGATATTTTGAGCACATGACATGAGAGATAACAAGTTTGTCTTACAAATTCTGAAAAAATTATGTCTGTAGAGTGTAAATTGTGGCCGTGGTGGCAATTTATCCAGAAAAAATACAGAATGTTTCTTCACTCTCTCCACTCTAACCGATGATGTCACGCACTCTGACACGAACATTCCATGCAATACACACCCATTATAAACTCATAATTTCTCCAAAAATGATCATGGTCCATTGATCAGGGATTGATCAAAAAACTATATGACCTATCAAAACGTGGAGTAATACGACAATACACAAGACTTGTGTCTACTGTTTAAAGTTTTAAATGGAGTCTCTAGGTGAAAGTATGCCTGAGCAGTAGACTTTTGTTAAAACTCCAATGATTGGTCTTTTTCGGTCTTTTTTTTTTTCGCCCGTCCATTGACTTACATGCAAAATTTTTGGGCAGTTTTTCGCGACTACGTCGCGAAAAATTCGTAAACTGTTGAGAAAAGTAATAGCACAGCGATCCCGATCAGGACGCACGTTTTTGATATATAATATGTCCTGCAACTCTTCGAGTTGCAGGACTAGTAGCGCATCGAAATCTGCCGGAAGTGGAAAAATAATAATAACTAGAAAAAAACATTTCCAAGAATGGAAATGGTGTGAATGCTGGAAGCAATGCTGAATGAGCTGAAGAAATTGTTGAAAGAAAGAAAGAAAGAAAGATCAAACAAACAAAGAAGTATAAAGACAGAAATGGAGTGAAAGAAAGAAAGAAAGAAAGAAGACAAGAAAAAGAAAGAAAAAAGAAAAAAGAAAGAAAGAAAGAATAGAAAGAAAGAAAGAAATGGAGTAAAAACAAAGGAAGAGAAAAGGAGTAGAAAGAAAGAAAGAAAGAAAAGAATCAAAAAAAACAAAGAAGTAAAAAGGGACAGAAATGGAGTGAAGAAAGAAAGAAAGAAAGAAAGAAAGAAAGAAGAAAGAAAGAAAGAAAGTAAGAAAGAAAGAAAGAAAAAAAGAAATGGAGTAAAAACAAAGGAAAGAGACAAGGAATGGAAAGAAAGAAAGAAACAATCAAACAAACAAAGAAGTAAAAAGACAGAAATGGAGTGAAAGAAAGAAAGAAAGAAAGAAAGAAAGAAAGAAAGAAAGAAAGAAAGAAAGAAAGAAAGAAAGAAAGAAAGAAGAAAAAGAGAGAGGGGGATGATAGATAGAAAGAGGTAGATGGATGGATGGATGGATGGATGGATGGATGGATAGAGAGGGAAGGATATAAAAAGTTACGTAAAAATACAAATGAATGAGTAGAAGAAAGAAAGAAAGAAAGAAAGAAAGAAAGAAAGAAAGAAAGAAAGAAAGAAAGAAAGAAAGAAAGAAAGAAAGAAAGAAAGAAAAAAAAGGAGACAGAGGGGTTAAAAAATAGGGAGGGAGATAGATAGATAGATAGATAGATAGATAGATAGATAGATAGATAGATAGATAGATAGATAGATAGATAGATAGATAGATAGATAGATAGATAGATAGATAGATAGATAGATAGATAGATAGATAGATAGGACACATGTTAAAGCTGCATCCTATGTCCTGGCTCCACCTGTAATTGTACTACTATTAAAGGGATAGTTCAACATTTTGGCAAATTGGCCATTGCCATAATCGCTATAGTCATAGCAGTAGGTTCATTACCTTTAATTGTAGGTGTAAGCTATTTTCAGTACGGCGGAGCGCAGCAGCTGGCTGCTCAGAGCTACGCTATGGAGGCTAATGGAATTTCTTGGTTTTCCCTCATTAAACTCATCAATACAAAATCCCAAAACTCCACAGCGCATTTGTAGACAAGTTGTGACCTGCACAACCACCACGCTATGAGATACTGACGGAACGATACGAAACGGAGCTGTTTTCGAGGTAAATTCATACAAAACCGCTGATGCGCGTTGCGTTCAGGGACAGTTTTTCAGCAAGCAGTCGTATTTACCCTGTATTTACCTCGAAAACGGCTCCGTTTCGTATCGTTCCGTCATTATCTCATAGCGTGGTGGTTGTGCAGGTCACAACTTGTCTACAAAAGCGCTGTGGAGTTTTGGGATGTTGAATTTGATGAGTTTAATGTGGAAACCAAGAAATTCCCTTAGCCTCCATAGCGTAGCTCTGAGCAGCCTGCTGCTGCGCTCCGCCGTACTAAAAATAGCTTACACCTACAATTAAAGGTAACGAACCTACTGCTATGACTATAGCGATTATGGCAATGGGCCAATTTGCCAAAATGTTGAACTATCCCTTTAAAGAGTTGGAAAGACTAAACGTCTGAACTTAAATTCATGAGAAAAATATAAATTGTTGGAGATGTTTTTTACATCAAAAGTATAAAATAATTGAGAGCCTGATGAATTTGAGCTGAAAACCTGTGTGTGTGTGTGTGTGTGTGTGTGTCTGGGTGTGTGAGTCTGACGGTCTCTCTGTCTGCATGTACATGTGCAGAAAGTAAAACTGTTAAGCGCCACAAAAACTCCTCTCTCCCTAATGATCTGATTGATTGGCAGCCTGCCCTCAGAAGTTACCATGGCGACTACCATGCTTACATTTTACTGTGTGGAACAGTGTTGTGTTGTGTGTCTGTTTGTGTATGTGTATGTGTGTGTGTGGGAGACTGTGTGTGAGTGTCTGTGTGTGTCTGTCTGTGTGAGTGTGTTGCCTGTGTTTGTGCGTGGACCATCCTCTGTCAGTCTGGTTTATCATGTGTGTGTGTGGGGCTGTGTTTAAAAACATCTTAACGAGCAGCCAGGCTGCACCTGCACTTGTTCTATTAATAGACATTGATAACGAGTGGCCACTACAGCTGGACCAACTGCACACAGAGCAGAGCAGAGCAGAGAGATTTGAGCTCTGAGCAGCTTCCGAAAACAGCCCAGAAAAAGAGACCGTATCTCTTATCAGAATGTGTGTCCTGACCATCGGGGCAAGGAGACCTTCCTGAGCACATTGATGTGCATTAAATGTTTGTAGGGCAAAACTTTTCTCAGGGTCGCAAGGTAGAAAAGGGGGGCATTTCTGCTTTTCTAACAAAATCAGCTCCTACTTTTATAATGAAGTGGATGAGCCACTGGAGCGGGTCTAGCTGGACAATTAGGCTCATAGAGACAATTCTGTAAGTCTGTCTGCTGTTTTGAGCACATTAAATGAGACACGACAAGTGTGGCTACAAACCGTGAGGAAATCATGTGTCTAGAGTTTTAATTTGTGGCCGTGCTGGCAATTTATCCAGAAAAAAATCCTGAATGTTTTTTCGATCCCTCACTCACTCTAACGATGATGTCACTCACTCTGACCCAACCCCATACACACTCAATTGAAAAGTGTGAAATTTGTCAGAAATCCTCATGTGCTTTTAAAGGATTTATCTCAAAAACGGTACAAGCTATGAAAAAGTTGTACATACAGGATGAAAACATTAGAAGTTTGTCTACAGCTCAGAATTTGAATGAAGTCTCTAGCTGAAAGTATGTGGACGCTTTAAAGGCTGAAAGAAGTAAGAAGATTTGAAGAGTTTCAAGACTGTTCCAATGCATTCTCTATGGGGAAAAAAAAATCAGAAATAGTTGAATATTGCAAAAAGTATGAATAGTTGAAAAGAGAAAAGACATAGCACACCTGTCCCGAAAAGGCTGAACATTTTGATATTTGAATTGTTGAAATAGCACAAAGTATGAAGGACTAGTTACATGACAAAGAAAGGCAGAAAATGGCCGAACCGAATAACAATAGTGTGAATGCTTCCAGCATTCACACTAACTAGGAAAAAATCCACACAATAACAGCAGTGCCCGGGCTTCGCCCGGGCACTGGTCCCTGCAGCTATTTCATAGCTGTTGGGACCAGTGCCCGGTGCGATTGCCCGTGGCCCTAATTAAACATCCATCAATCCATCCATTCTGAAGCTGTTTTGGGATGTTTTTGCTTAACTGCATATGACAGATGTATATAACATGGCAATAACTGTCTATTTATTGCTATATTTATAAGATGACAGTCCAGATATATAATTTTTTGTGAATCAAAATTATATTACAATACACACAATGGCTGAGATCTGTTGCCAAAAGAGCTGAATGAAGCATCATCTCTCTCACCCATTTGTGGGGAAAAAAAAAAAGCTTTAAGTTGCTCTGTGGAGTTTTCTGTTTTTTGCCCTTATTCTAAAAAAAGACAATATTGCTCCTATGCTTAATACAAATGAATATTCAACTCATATTTATGTTTACATGCAACTGTGCGAACTCCAATTAACTCTGATTAAAAGGTCAGCACTGAGATGTATTTCTCCTTCCATCCAGAAATGAGGGCTTTTCTTCAGGGCATACATCTGCCCCAGTCTTGCTGTCTAGTTGGTTTATGTAAAAAGCAAAGCTGATCATGAAAAGGCCAGAGGCTATGTGTCACGATTGCTGTAAAAAACACAACTGAGATTTATATTCTGAATGTGATATTTGTGCTACATGCATGCCTTAAGTATAGAGCAAATTTGGAATATTGTAGCAGAATACAGTATATGATTCACATGATTCATGTTAAATTTTCAAATATTGTCATATTTGGAAATATCAACATGTACGTAATTGTACTGACTGATAAAACTAATGATCCTTTTGGAACAAAGCAAGAAATGTATTTCAATTGTCAACTAAATTAAAACCATTTCCACTTTCTGAATGAAAAGTCTTTGAGCATTTACCTTTGTCTTTCCTTAACGTATCTTCCTGAACATTTGAACCCCCCCTGTCCTTCCTGTGCTTTAGGTGGCCCAGGTCCCCGTGGAGGCCTGTGAGCAGTATGTGAACTGTGCTGAGTGCCTGAGCTCTGGTGACCCACACTGTGGCTGGTGTGTCCTGTACAACATGTGAGTCTACTCCTTTTATCATCTCCCATCGACACATACAGTTACAGTCCAGAGATTTAAAACCACAACATGATCGTTTGCTTAACACTTCATAGAAAGCTATAAATAAATCTAAACACATGGGCCCTAGTTTTGTAGATGAGGCGCAGTCTGGTCTTTTGATTTCGCCCTTATCAACAGCTGGTATAGGACAAACTGAAAAAAAAAAAAAAGGCGGTGGTTGTTGGACAGTGTGATCCCTCCTAAGTAGCGCTATTTAGGACAGCACAATCTGCCTGCGAACCAGATTTCATTGTCTCTCAGGCGACAGAACGAGTGGTGTTAATGGAGGAGGGAAGGATTAGCCTGGCAGGCACAGCGGGTGTACAAACTGGACCTCTACATACCCGGGGAACATTTTGGACCTGATGGAGCAAGCTTATCTCTTCCATCTTAATTATCTGACCCCTGGGTTAGCTTGCATAATACCTCGATATGGAGCAAAGGGGATTCAGGAGATTAAAACCTTGTGTTTCTGAACAAGCCGCTGTGTTTGAAGCTGACCTTAGCTGGGGATTTACCCCTGTCTCATCATATGACGTCTGCATTTCAGTGAGCAATATCCTGATGATGATCAGTATTATTTAAATTACAGCTCTCAGAGTTATCAAATGGCCATTGAAGTGAGACAAAAAAATAATGTTTTGTTTTAATCTAAATTACCTCATTAAACAGTTGTTTTTCCTTTCTTTCCAGAGTGCTGACTTTGTCTAAGTCCTGTTATGTTGTTTAGTTAAATTAATGCCTCGCACTTATCAGTAAACAGATAGGCTGCTGTTCCCTCAAGTGAATCATGAGCCCCAACACTGCGGAAAGAGGCTACTTTATTCTTCTGTCTATTAAATCCAGATTGGGGTCTTTCTCTTTCGTCTGAATGAATCTCACAGAGTGACATGTACATTGCTTTCAGGATCTTACTTTCCCACCACTGGCACACTGCACCAAAGCACCTATCTGACATAGAGTGTGAGAAGGGGGGTGTCGCCGAACAAGTAAAAAGCCTGAAGGGGAATAAATGGCTCCATCAGACAAAACATGGCGAATAAAAGAGGCAAAATAAAAGGCAATGAAAGACAGTCTGAGATGAAAGGCGACTTTTTTTCCCTTTTTTTCTGAGGCACTTCAGCTGATGAGCGGTCAGAAGGTGACTATCTATACTCCTGTGGCTCCGGTTCACCTCAAGGAGCCGAGCCAGCAACAGCTGTCACTTGCGTTTCCATTCCGCCTTTATATTGTGTTGTAATTACAGCAGAGGCCTCGGTGCTCTTTGAGCTCTCAGGAGGTGCCGCCCCCTCAGCAGCATCTGAGAGTGAATTAAGCACTGTCTCCACTCGCTGCACGCATTACACATTTAAAAGGAGGAGATGATGGTGAACAGCCACAATATTGTGTGAGTTTGCAATTACAATTTAACTCTACAGCTGAGAGGCTCTTTTTATTGCAGTTTATGTTTAAGTGCAGACAGCCTGTTCCTATCTGAGCCTGCAAAGAACTCCTACACGGCCTCTTTCAAAGAAATCAGTATCAGCACAATCACATAAAAAACTATCTCAAAAACAGCCCCCACTTCTAAAACTGAGCAAATTGTTAAAAGTTTTTTGAAAATCCCATCTACCTCCAGCTATAACCTTAAATGTGCTTTTACTTTGCACTTCTCTCTTACAGGATTATTGTAAAGGTCGCACTATGCTGCCGACCCTTTCACTTCTAACTTTTAATTGCCTGTTAGGATCTAGGCGTTGAAACCTATTCTACTGTTGAACTCACTGTAATTCGCTCTGCAGAAAAGCATAGTAAAAATGTAAAAAAGTAAAAAGATGATAAATGGGCCCCATTTATATAGTGCTTTTCTGGTCCATCGACCACTCATAGGACTTTACAATGTATGTCTCGTTCAACCATTCGCACACACAAATATATTCATACCCACATTCACAAACTGATGACACAGCATTGAGAGCAGTTATGGGCCCAGTTTTTTGCCCAATGACATTTCGACAAGCTCGCTGACCGAGCCAGGGATCAAACCGTCGACCTTCCAGTTAGTGGATGGTTCTAGCTCTGCGAGGCTCAGGAGAGACTGATCAAACCAAACCTCTGATGGCTATGTGCAGGAGAATGACAGCCAAACAAACAAACAAACTCTCTTTACTTGCAGTGAAGAAAAAGAATCACATTAAAGCAGCTTTAGAAATTTTTTAATCTATATATACGAGATGATTACTGTTTAATTTGACAAGAATCCTACTACAGCCATGTTAGCAACTCTACAAGAAGCTGAAGATCTCCCAACAACTATATAGGTTCCTTGTCCGTAGCCCTGATAGCACCCTGTAGTCTCCATAGTTAATGCTAATAATGACAACGCTAACAAGCTGATGTTCAGCAGATATCATGTTAACCTCTTGGCTTGGCATTCAGATGCTAACATTTGCCAATTAGCACTAAGCACACAGTACAGCTGGCCACATAAAAATAGCATTAGTTTTAAAATGTGTTTAGTTCCGAGTCCAGACGATACTTTTTGAGGCATTCCGCACAAAACTTTCAATGTCATTCTTCCGGTAGTGCTATAGAAAAAGTCATGGGACCATCACAGTTAGTGGGATTCATCCTCTGAGAACCACAAATGTCAATGTATCCAGGTGTTGTTGACATATTTTAGTCTGGAACCAAAGTGGTGGACTTGACAGATGCTGCCATCATAAAGCCATGGAGCTATAGCGTGACTAATAGCCAGAGAGTTTCTTGGATGCATTTCATCATCAAACTTGCTGCACTGTTTTATACTTTTTCATTAAAAGTCTCATTTGCTCTGCAGGTGCTCGAGGAAGGATCGGTGTCAGAGGGCCGAGGAAACCTACCGCTTTGCCACCGACATTGACCGCTGCGTGAAAGTTATTGCTCACCCGGATAGCATTGCTGTATCAGCACACAGTGTCCCAGTGAGTCTGCTTATCATTCCACCAATCACTGTGCTGTCATTCTGCTCACGATGGCGATGTTTATGAGAAATCACTGTGAGTAGGCTTGTATAGCCACACATACAGTAAGCATAAGCCTGAGAGAGAAGATTAATTCTCTGAGAGGTGACGGGAGAGAGCGAGGGGTGATTCTCCCGGTAGGTCCCATATAGCATCCACAGCATCCAGAAAAATGAGCAAGGAGTTGTAGCAGTGAGCTACTCTGCCTGATACATCTGCAAAATGGTTGATTTCATTTCCAAAAAGCTTCATTGAACTATTTTTCAATGGCAGCCAACAGCACGGAGGAGCCAAGTACAGTGGGAGCTAAGGAGCATTAGAGAATACATTGACATTTTAAGAAAGACACTTGAATTTATCAAAATGGTAAATACAAAGCTGGAATGAAGAGATGTTTATCTCAGCACAAAGACAGGAAAAGGGGAAACAGCTAGCCTAGGTGGCTCCAAATGTAACCAAACCTTCCTTCCACTGGAGCTCACTAATTAATATTTCATATCTCATTTGTTTAATCCGCACAGAAGCAGTGTAAAAGCAACATATTGTGGTTTTACAGGGAGCTTATATGCATATATTTCTTAGCCAGGGGCATTAGCCTTCTGGAATTATTTGTTGTTGCTACACTTAATCTTTTGTGTGGATTAAACAAACAAGATATAATGTGCAAATTCATGAGCCTTGGAGTGCTGATAGCAGACTTTGTTATCTTTAGAAAAAAGCCAAGCTACTGTATCTCTTCCCTCTTATTTCCATTATGTGTGCTAAGCTAAGCTAACTGACTGTTAGCTGAAGACAGATATATGTGGTAGCCTATTCATTCTTGTGGAACTCATCAAATTTCCAAACTTGAAAACACAGTACAATGTCTAATGTGTTTCTGTAAAAGCACTATGACACTATTCACCACTATTCATGTACCAATGCATGAGTCTGAAGGTTGTCTAAAGTTAAGCATATTAAACATTCTCCTTCTTTTTTCTTTTAGCTTCTCCTGGAGGTGAATAATGTTCCAGACCTCTCTGCAGGAATCACATGCTCATTTGGTCAGCAGGCCCAGGTGGAGGGTCACGTCAAGGGGAACAGGGTTATGTGTCTGTCCCCGGCCGGGAAGGAAGTCCCTCAGATACCAGAGGGACAAGGTGAGCAGCTCAGATCAGGAAATAAAATATTATACAATGTCAATGACAGGTGAAAGACTTAAACTGCCAATGCACCAGACAAAAAAAGAAAAAGCCTTCTTTTCAGATTGACCACCCTGCATTTTTAGTTTATCCAGAGAGTTTGATAAGTACCAAGGCGCTGTAGTATTTCCTCTGAGCATGTGCAGTAATCCCTCAATTGAAGTTTCTGACGGAAGGTTTTGTGGAGACAACAGCAATATGCCCTTGCAGAGACGCAGACACCAGGTGGCTCTTTACAGGAGCGTGATAAAAGTATTAACATTTTTTCTCATTTTGACCTCCTCTTTTCGCTCATTGTTTTTGTTCTTGCGCTCATCCTTTTTCCTTCTCACGCTCTCCCGTCTCTCACTCTCTCACCTTTTATCATGCTTCTCTCACATATTTTTTTGATTTCCCTCGCTCCCTCCTTTTACTCATGGCACTCTCTCTCTCTCTCGCTGTTTCAGACTGGGCAGGGGTAGAACTTCGTCTAAACTCGAAGGAGACAGGTCAAATGGTCGCCAGCACCGAGGTGAAGTTCTACAACTGCAGCACACATCAAACGTGAGTCCAGCTGCCACTCCCCCTCCGCCCCACCCCGCCCCCGCTGCACATTGGATTTGTTCAATAGATGGTGGATCACAACTTAATTTAGGGCAATGATGTACTGATGCTCACAGCTCCACTTAAGATCAGGCTGTTAGATAACCTCTGAGTTCAATTTATCTGTCAGGTCTCATTTAAATCAACACAATGCATTTGCCATGGCTTGTTTGTTTCAGCTTTGCTTAAATTGACATTTTGTGGGCTTAGTCTTTTAAAGCTTTCAATTCAACTAAACTACAGTTTTTCTCTCAGTTATTCTAAAAGACAGCCCGACTGTTATAATCCATCATACACATATTATGCAGAGTATCTTTGTACATATAACACCTGGAGGCTCGTGCTCGTGCTCATGCTCGCCTCTTCACTAGAAGTGTATCTGGGTGTGCTTCGTTGGAGGCCAACAGTCCCTTTGGACGACTATACAGGCAACCATTAGACTCACACACCCACTTTTTACTTGACTCTGTCCCAAGGGGCCTTGCCAGAGAGTTGTGTTTGTTCTCAAACATAAAACATAAGCCTCTTTAGATTTTTAGCCTTGATGTGGTGCCTTGGGGGCAGATAGAATAATGTAAATTAAAAAGGACTCTATTTAAATGCTCATCTGTTTTACTCTGCCAATATAAGCTTCCTAACTGTGCAGGGAAGCTGCTTTGACTTTGATCCATTATGCTAATGTCAACTGTATTTACCATTAACAGTAAAGTGTGATAAGACTGTTTCTATCTGAATAACAATTACAAACACTGCTACAAAGGTGGATCTTATTAGGATGAATGCCAATTAGCGGCATTTGTCAGCTTTACGAGAAGTCTGCACATCAGCAACTCTATGAGTTTTCACAACAACGTAAGACAATTAAAATATCTCCAAAGAAGCCAAATCACACCATGTTTAATAGTTAGTGTTAGTAAATTTACTAGAACTTTTTTCACGTGAGTAAAAACAGTAGCATTTGAGAGTAGCAAGGATATATTTCCTCACTTTCTTTTACTGGACCATGAGTGGATAAAAGCCAGATTCAGAGGTAACATTGTCTGACAGAGTATTCGTAGCCAAACCCAGGACATTAGTGCACAGTGGATACAAATGCCATCTATTCACAGGGTCCTTTGACTGCGGCATGAATGCCCCAACATAGCCATATTAAGCCATTAGATAAAAAACAGTCGGGAGCTCATCACAAGCGCCCCACACCAATACGGCCTCCATTAGCTGCAGGCTGACCATGTGACCTCCAGTGATTAATATTTCAGACCAAACACTCCTAACCCAACACCTCTTCCTCCACCTCCCTCACCACTACCGTCACCTCCGCATCACATCACCCTCCATAATTAATTATCTAGTGTTTGCAGCACCCTGCCAGTCCACTTCTATTAATACCCCCCCCCCCCCACCCCCAAATCTCTCTCTCACACACAAATACACAGGCTCACATTTTATGTTCATACTAGCCCCGGGCAGCTAATTAATATCAAAATTGAATAGTGCTGCACAACATTTATTGGCATTTGTATAGCTCACATAGCTGCAGAGTTCTGCCGATGGTTCTTCAACTTACTGCATGACCACGTTACAAACACATGCAGGAGAGCAGACTCTGACAATGTATGGGTGTGTTTTGTTGCACAGTGATGCACCTCTGTTATACATGGCACAGTCCAGGAACGTAGCTCTGTTTCAACAGCTGTGCGTCAGCCAGCAGCTCTCTCATTCTCTCATCTCTTCACCCCTGTTTGTTGACCAGCTTTAATCCACAACTGACCGCTGGCAGTAGTCGACTGAATCAGAGCCAAATGATGTTTCACAATTCATCCCATCAAATATTCATTTGTCACTCTCATTCCCCAGTTTGTTATAATCCAGAAACGCGCGGGTGACTTCAAAACTGTTTCCGTTCCAGTCAAAAATCAGAAACGATATGAGAGGGACTATAAAAAGCTGATGAAATGAAAAGCTGAGGTTGCTGCATATCTAACATGGACACTGCACAGTGTATCTCTGATAGATTCACCACATAGTTTATATAACACAGACGTGCTTTAAGTGCAACTGACACTTGAATATTTCTTCCACCGTTGACCTTTGCTCAAGGTCATTCATACAATCTGCACAGAAACTGTTGACACCTGATCTTTCTATAAAACAGACTGGCAGGATAAATTCAGCAGAAAGCTATCATCTTTTATCAGCCCCCTTCACCCGGGAGACAAAGAAGCAGACGATGTGTAGAAAGTGAAGAATGCTTCATCTTTAACAAATTACATACTGTGTAAATACAATGCAACTGATTACACAGGCTCAATGCACAGTATGTGGTAATGTGTTTATTTCATCTTGCAGGTGTCTGTCCTGTGTAAACAGCACTTTTCGCTGCCACTGGTGTAAATACCGCAACCTGTGCACCCACGACCCAAGCAGCTGTTCTTTCCAGGAGGGCAGAGTCAACGCCTCAGAGGTACATTAACATAGAGACGCTGCAGAGTTACACTTTCATTAGCTAATTAAATTGTAGCTTTCAAGAGCACCATTTATCTCTTCCAATCATACTTGAGGACACAATGTACAATTTCAACTCCAAAATGCAAATGCTGCAAAAGACTCAACTATGTCTGCTTTGACCTTGTGGTTCAGTATACGTAGCCACTGTTGCTTTTTGCTAAATGCTAATACCAGCATGCTAGGGTACTGTCAAATACAAGCTGACAGGAATGTTTTTGTTTCGCAATATTGTCATAAATCTAAGTCATGGGATCACCAGGTCTGAAGCACCAGCGTCTGTCCAAAATTGAATTTTGCAATGATTTCTATCTCAGAGCCTCAGAGAGGAAAAGTAAGGGCATCACTTAAATCATTAGGATTCACTGTCTAGGCAAAAATAGTATCTGTACAGTCTGTACAATTTTTTTTTTTTTGCCAACCCATCCACTAGATTTTGAGATATTTTACTGGATAAGTGAAAACTCTGACTGACTTGGGCACTATATCCAAGGTTTGCCAAGGATTCGCCCTCTGGATCAGTGATATCTGTACCAAATATTCATGGTAATCCATCCAGTAGTTCTAATGATATTTCTGTCTAGACCACAGTGATTATCCTTATAGAGTCACACTGCTAGTATCACTAAATAAAACACAGCAAACAAACAAACAAATAGACAAAATGTATTTAAGTACAGTGGTGCAAAGTGTACATGTAGCAGCATTTGGATTAGTGATTTGTGTGCCCCATTAATCCCTGTGCTCAGCTGCACTCATCTTTAATGTTTACACTGTATCACACATGTAAGATTAGACACCACATAGATGTAGCTATATTTATAGATGCTAGAGATATTTTTGTCAATTTATATGTAAAAGCTATTTGTGTAATGTGCAGGGAGAATATTAAAGCAGAAGGTTGCAATGAAAAATGTTATGCCCATTACAGTAAATAGAACATTTCTGTTTGTTTGTATATTGTTTTCAAAGGATTGCCCTCAGCTCCTTCACTCTGGGGAAATTCTCATTCCGGCCGGTGAGGTCCGACCCATCACCCTGAGGGCCCGGAACCTTCCCCAGCCTCAGTCGGGCCAGCGTGGCTATGAGTGTGTGGTGCACGTGCAGGGTGTCAGCCACCGTGTCACGGCGCTGCGCTTCAACAGCACCAGCGTGCAGTGCCAGAACAGCTCGGTATGACCTCAAACACTCCCAGTGGGAATCTCACAGCTGTCAAAAGAGGCAGACAGCTTGGATGCTGTGTAGGCAAGGTACACAGAGTACATCAGTGAACATCGCCTGAGGTGTTGAGCATACTGAGGAGAAAGTATTGGAAGGGGAAAGTGAGCCTGATGAGGAAAAGTGGCAAGCTTGTGAAAAAAAGGATAGGAAAAAAGAAAGAGGAAAAGAAAAGGAAGGAAAATAGAGGAAAGGAAAGGAAAGGAAAGGAAAGGAAAGGAAAGGGAAGGACTAGTTTGAGAGGAAACCACGATTTCAACATGACCTTGTCTGGGAAGCTGCATATGGTCAGATTAACATCTCGGTGTTCACATCATTGAGCATGAATGTGATCCTCTGAACAGAAAGTCACAGGTCTGGGATGAAAACTGGAGATTTCTAGGGAGTTTTGTTGCGCAATGCAAATGACAAGATACATTTTGATGCAGAACACACCTTGTTACTCTGTGACAATGAGTGAAAAGGCCATTTTCTTTAGATGTGGATGATCGGCCACACCAGCCAGGGTTTGCGTCCCTGCATGTCAGAGGAGAGAAGCAGACAACCATTGCAGAAATGACAGATGTTTAAAAGCCTCGTCTCTCTGCTGCCCTTTCATCCTCTCATTTCCCCCCTCTCTGTCTTTCTCTCTATCTTTTTTTTTAGACTCTATCCCTTGTCTCTCTCTGTCTGACTTTTTCCCTCCCTTTATGCGCTTTCTGCACACTCCTTCACTCTCTGTTTCTGCTTTTCAGTACATGTACGAGGGTGTGAAGATCAGTGACCTGGCAGTGGACCTCTCCATCGTATGGAACGGCAATTTCATCATCGACAATCCCGAGAAGATTAAAGGTAACTCTGCCATCCATCACTGCCAGGCCAGAGAAGTGTAAAGCACTCAATCCGCGGGGGATAGATGGGTCATAGAGAGCATTTCAAGGCTCCCAATGGGCCTCGGGAGAAAGTTCACAATAGAAAGGAGTGTTATCAAAAAGTACCCAATCACTTGTGCACCCGGCAGGGTGAAGGGTGGATCTTCATATTTGCTCACTCTGGCTCTCATGGCTGCTCTTGGTTACCTCTCCATCATCATGCAAGAAAAGGTGTTTGTCAGTTGTCATTTAGGTTGTACATTAAATACATCCTCGAAGTCAAGGATATACAGTGATGGCCATACATTTTAACAGGCCTCAATAGGTAAGTGACTTCATATGGGCATAAATACAGGTTGCTTACAGCGGAGAGGATGTGAGAGACAGTCTTCAAAGAAAGCTTTATTGGATTATTTTGTCGTCTTTATTCTTAATACTTGAAAAATAAACATGCCTTTTATGAATGTATTGATTCACACACTAACACTCTATGGATGTAGTCAGATATTTTTGGACATGATTCTAAATACCTCTTACATAGTTTGAGTTTGAGTAAGGAATTCTGATTGATTGATTGATCAGTTTGATACAAACTGTAACAGCACTCCCTGCTGGGTTACATATTGTTGTGTTTCTATAGTACATTGTGTTGGTTTTACATTACAAATGTATGGATTGATGCCATTAAAATGACTTGGTATTGTAACTGCTGACCTCCTGTGTTATCCTCACAGTGCACCTGTACAAGTGCAGTGCTCAGCGGGACAGCTGTGGCATGTGTCTGCGGGCCGAGAGGAAGTTCCAGTGTGGCTGGTGCAGCGGTGAGGGCAGATGCACCATGAAGCAGCACTGCCCCCCCATCTCCCCCTACGCCAGCCGCTGGCTCAACCTCTCTGCCAGGAACGTCAAGTGCACCAACCCACGCATTACTGAGGTTTGTTGTTGCACAGTCTCTCATTCAGTCAGTCAGTCAGTCAGTCAGTCAGTCAGTCAGTCAGTCAGTCAGTCAGTCAGTCAGTCAGTCAGTCAGTCAGTCAGTCAGTCAGTCAGTCTCTCATTCAGTCAGTCAGTCAGTCAGTCAGTCAGTCAGTCAGTCTCTCATTCAGTCAGTCAGTTTCTCATTCAGTCAGTCAGTCAGTCAGCCAGCCAGCCAGCCAGCCAGCCAGCCAGCCAGCCAGTCAGCCAGCCAGCCAGTCAGTCAGTCAGTCAGTCAGTCAGTCAGTCAGTCAGTCAGTCAGTCAGTCAGTCAGTCAGTCAGTCAGTCAGCCAGCCAGTCAGTCAGCCAGTCAGTCAGTCAGTCAGTCAGTCAGTCAGTCAGTCAGTCAGTCAGTCAGTCAGTCAGTCAGTCATCAGTCAGTCAGTCAGTCAGTCAGTCAGTCAGTCAGTCAGTCAGTCAGTCAGTCAGTCCATCAGCTAGTCGGTCGGTCGGTCAGTCCATCAGCTAGCCAGCCAGTCAGTCAGTCAGTCCATCAGCTAGCCAGTCAGTCAGTCAGTCAGTCAGTCAGTCAGTCTTAGCACCAAATTTACAACACTTATAGTGGCAGACATAAGTAGCTAACTAAGAATTAAACTTAATTTAACTGATAAGCAGTTTCAATAAGGAGTTCTGCACATTTCTCAGTCTTAGTCTTTGTGCCTATTATAAACTGCAATGTGACTGCTGCTGCATGTGCTCTCCAGAAACTCACAAACCCCAAGCAAATGTTTCATCCATTTTCTCCTACAGCATTTCAAAAAATTCAGAGTAATAAAAATTTCTAAGTCCTGAACCAGGCGACCCAGCTGAAAGATAAATCATGACAGTGCAGTCACTGTCAGAAACTTTGAAATTGAAGGTGGAGACTGCACTTTACAAAGTTCTGTCACAGGTGTTTTATTGGAAATAAAAAAAAGGCAAACTCATTGGCTGATATGCGAGGCACGTCTGACGGGGAAACCAAAGTGAACCAGGCTGCTACAGTAGCTGAGACTACTTCATTTCACCGTGTCCTGCCTGCCAAGAGGGTGTGGCTAACGTCTCCGTAGCAACAGCACCGTGTAAGAGTGACGTTTGTCTTTCACCAGAAATTTAGGTATGAACATGATTTCTCGAAACACAACTTGAATTACATTATATTATTATTATATTCTTTGGGAATTTACGTTTTAGTTTATTGCCATGAATACCGATAGGTCTTGATTGGAGGATGTGCAGGCTAAAGACTTTGAATAGAAGGGTATTGTCTTTATGTAAATGACACAACACAGATTTTCCAAATCTCCATCTCCTTGTTACCCCTTAAAACTACTACTGCAGCAGCACACCTTGCTGGATATATATGGTAATTGACATATATCAGCAGCAACCCCAAATTTAATCTCTGGCCACTCTCCCGACCCATTTAAGTTTGTGTTTACCAAGACGATCTCACACTCTTCTACAGCGGCTGAATAGCCTAAGTGCTTGACAGCTAAACGAATTCGGTCTGTTTAGAGAGTGGTGATGGATCTTTTATGTCACAAACTCCTGTTCATTCTCTTGAATGAAGCACAGAGGGTCAGGCACAGAGATGCAAGGCTCTCCCACTTCAAAGAGCCGTGAGCCTTTGATGTCCCTGTCACATTATTAGTGTTTCTGAAGGAGCTGCAGCAGAATGAATCAACTATGGAGAGCTGCTCCGGCGTGGAGGGAGTGTTACTCTGGCTTTGCTCCTGCTCTGCTCTGCAGGTCCATCGGTTTCCTGCCGGGGTGGTTAACTTTACAGTGGGAAGGGCTGTGAATAGCTTTCTCAAGGCTTTGTTAGTCACTGCATCATTCATTAAAGTTTGTTTTGAATTACTCTGGATTTCAAGGCACATTGGGAAAACCCAGTCAATTGGCAGGTTACATATTTCACACACTGTGCTGTCAATGCCACATTGTGCTTCCTTACAGAAAGACACTGGAACTGTGGTGAAGCTTCTTAGTCATCTTATATGTGAAGTCACCTCACCATAGATCTTATTCACACATACAAATCTTTACCACAGACTCTATGAGCCCATACAAATATAAACATACAAAAACTGGATGGGCCGATCGTGTTACCACTTCAAGATAAAATATCAATATTTAAATGTAATAATTTATGTGTTGTTTAACCATTACAACGCCAGCGAAGCAGCCAAGAGTTGATATTTTGAGACAGAACTTGAAATCTTCAGAGTCACATTTCTAACCAGGATTTATCAAGAATTAGTGTTTCACCATAATTGCATTTCTCTTGGGTTGAAAAGACTTAGAAAAACCATTTAATCCATGTGACTCTCTAGTAAAACTGTAACTAATTACATTATTTTGGAGTTAAACTCCCTTTATGGCACATTACTCTCCAATATGGGGAACTCTGGGATATTGCTGCCTTGGACTAGAAAAATCCATCTATAAAAAATTAACAACAGTGAAAAAGGGGAAAAAAAAACTAAAGCAATAAAATACACTGTCATAGAGGGTCTTACAGTCTTCGCTTTGTATCTGAGAACCATTGTGCATTTCATTCGACTTTGTATTACAATCATTTTAATTTCCTTTCTACGTAGGTGAGCCCAGTGGCAGGGCCGCTGGAGGGGGGTACACTGGTCACCATCCAGGGTCTGAACCTGGGTCTGTCCTTCTCTGAGCTGGAGGGGAATGTGGAGGTGGCAGGAGTACAGTGCACCCCACAGGAGGAGGGATACATCACTGCAGAACAGTAAGAGACTCCTCCCTCCTCCGCTCAGACATGCCTGCATTCATACTCTATATATTACTGTACATAGGCATACACTACAAACACACACAAGAAAATAAACATGGCAATCTCTCTTTCACTTTCACACTGTTTCACTCACAGACACTCTTTAGCACAGTCTGTGAATAAGCCAGAGCCCTATGATCAGGTAGTAAGATTGTGTGTATGTGTGTGTGTGTGTGTGTGGGGGGGGGGCTTTGCCAAAGGAAGAGACAGTCTTTGTGTCGTTGTCGTTATGAGGCTGTCGGCACAGCTGTAATTGAAATGCGCTGCATGTCGCTGACTGGAGGGACAATCTGTTAGCCATGTGTTTCTCTCACAGCCATGTAATGCGATTGGGCTCAGGCGGCAGGGACTTTATTTATATCCTCATGAAAAAAAAGAGAGAGAGAAAGAAAGAAAAAAAAAGGACATGCCAGCAGAAAATTGGAAAATTCTGGTGATGTATGAATAGAAGGGCTGGGCAGGGACGATTCATTGGGTGCTCTTATTGTATTGAGGAGCGCGGTTTGTGGCGCAGAGCAGCGTGTTGGGCAGGGCCATTCATTTGGCGCGCACAGTGCTTTAAAACATGGCATTACAGCTGTTACTAACATTAATTTCAGCAAGGGGTCAGTTGCTATAATGACTTATTCATGGCGCACTTTATCTTATTGACCTGACAGGCAATACTGATTTATTGAAAAAACCTCTATGTTGCCGTGGCAACCGGAGGTAATGGTGGGTGGCGATCACGCTGGAGATGGGAAGGGGTGTAGTTTATCATTTGAGTTATATTGCCGTTATAGGTTTTCCATTAGGAAGAAAGATGGCCCTCGGTATTGACCCACAACTTCTATGAAAGTCTGCCTCAATCACAGCGGCCGGCACAGGCCATCTTCCCCCAGCACCATTCAGAACAAATGTGACACAGTGCAGTGATCCAGCTGTGTGTGTGTGTGTGTCTCTGCTGATATCACATACATGCATGATGATCTGTTGCATGGCTGTGTCTTTTGTCCGTCCACATACATGTATGTGTGTCTTCCGACCCGACAGGATCGTGTGTGAGATGTCTGCAGCTCCTAAGGGAAGTGCGGCGGGTCCAGTGAAGCTCTGCATCGGCGAGTGCAGGCCAGAACTACGCGCACAGTCCTCCCAGTTCTACTCCTTTGTGGTAATTTTGACACTGAAACACATTTACTTTGCCCATTTGTTTGTGAAACAAGCGTTAAGTGTTTGTAATGAATTAGGCTGAAGGCGTGATCTATTAATGCCACAGCAATCGTTAATTGCTTGAGTTTTTTTTTAAGTGCAACATAGATTTTGCATAAGAGAGTCTGAAACCTCATTAGGGAAGAGGGGATTTCTAATGGTTTGTTAACTTTGTTCATTATTTTTATTTATGGTTTATAAATGTGCTTTCAAAAGTTTTTGCTTACTTTTGAAGATGCAGGGATATTTTTTTCTCTCTTTGGTTTAACTTTTTAACAGTATTGTTGTTAACTTTTTAGTTCTGCAGTGGTTTATCCAACCATGGCCAGGAGAGCAAGAGCTTGTCAGAGTCAGACAATGAATAAGACATGTTGTATTTGTGCATTTGACCTGTGTTGACAGAACAATGATGAATTTCTCCACAGACCCCCTCCATGCTGGCGCTGACCCCCGGCAGAGGACCTGAATCTGGGGGAACCAAAGTCACCATTGTTGGAGAGAACCTGGGCGCTGGCAGCACTGTCAACGTGTACTTTGGAAATCAGACCTGCGAGCTGTTCAGGTGAGGCTGATGATAATATAACCACCTGATGCTAACCCTGACACTACAGTAAGACTGTCCCCACACCCCACAATAACAAACATCTAGCCGTCTCTGCTCCCTATGAAACACAGCAAGATTGCTCTATTTAAAGAAACACTCTTAAGACACAATTAAGTGTCTGTGTGTTCAAATGAAAAATCTCAACAGTGATTAGTGAGGAGGTTATGATACCACAGCGGTAGGTATTGTTGCCGGTGTATTTATAGATATCTATTTAAAGTTCAAAACGCCTCACATGGTAGGAGTCAGGAGTGTGAGGCGAGGAAGCCATTAGCTAGAGCACCCTCTAATTACAGTGTTCCATTCCTAATGTGTCTGTAACGAGGAGGAGATGGGACAGACTATAATGAATCCTCTCTCCTCTTGGTAATGCGCATGGTTCATAGCTGCGTGAAGTCAGGGATTTGCCTCTGCAGCAGTAACTGGGCAGTCACAATCAAAGGCATGAATAAATCCCTCCTTTGGTATTCCCAACAGGAGGACCATGTCGGAGATTGTGTGTTTCTCTGCACCATCGGTGATGGGAGCGGGGCCAGTGCAGGTCAGTTTGAGTGTCGACCAGGCCAAAGTTCCAGGAAGTCTGTCCTTCGAGTACATAGAAGACCCCACGGTCCAGCGCATCGAGCCCCTGTGGAGCATTACCAGGTAACGCTGAGCCATACAATGCTGCATAGATATAGAAACCGAGGTTACATCACAGTGTGCCACTTTCACAGATCACAAATGGCTGATGTTGCTGGCAAGTTGTGTCTCAATGTGTGATTTCAACAAGGCTCTTACATTCTCATGCATGAGGCGCAAGTTTGGTGTTGGCTTGGATTGGGAAATTGTCATCACAATCTGCAAATTACAGTTTGCATTTAGCAAATTTGGTGCAGAGGCTCCGGGTTGATTAGTGACTCCAAGTAGGTGTGAACTGGAGCTTGAGCTGCTCTTCACATTGTCGTCTTCTCTGTTTCTGTCATATGCACAGTCTCAATGGCATCATATCCCAGCTATTCAAGTGGTGAACGCAGGTTGAACATTTGTCACAAGTTAAAAATCTGTTTTTTTATGAAGTATACGATCATTTGATTTACATCTGTGATACCCATACCCAAATGTAATACTGTATTATGTGCATATACTAAGTTTGACATACAGGAACATGAAAATACATGACAATATTGACATATATGTATGTGTTTACATTGTAGACATGTCACTTAGTCCATGCCAAGGCCTGTTAATATTTGTCGATATCATTAACAGTGGATTCCAAAAATTTGAGACCACTTTCCTACAACGAAAAACATATGACATATGTCATTCTAATTACATTTCATATATAAATCACAGAAATATCATCTTATACTATATAACTAACAATTTCTAATATGTGTACTGTACATGTTATAAATATGTATCATATATTCAGAGGGTGAATATATTAGACAGTAAAATAGGTGACCTATATGACATGGTGACTTTTGATATGGAGACACATGTTCCATATACCGTATTACATTTCTGTATGGGTATACAGTACAACCACTATGGGACCATACAACCTGTTAATCAGTGTCTCAGGTAACAGGGAGAGAAATGTCAAGAACTGAGGTGTTGTTGTCAGTTGTAACAAGGCTGTTGATTATACCTAACCTGTGATCACAACACGATGGCTTATCTAACCCAATGGGAATTACGCTCAGTTTAATAATTGAAATTCACATCATGGATTTTACATGAAACAAAGCAGTTTGAAGCCACTAATATTGCAATAAGAGTGAATGTGACACATAAACATCACTATCAGAGCTGAATGGTGTAGTAACCTGTATTCTCACTAAATAAAAGATGGCACTTAATGTGGGTTCGGGTGGGATTACCCAGCACTACGTCCCTGCAGATTAGACTTCAGAGAGACACCCTGGCCCACAGCCTAGTGACAGGAGGAGCTTTGTGGAGCTGCAATCAAGAGCCTTCATCATGAATGTGCAGTCCCACTATGTGGCCCTACAAGCTTAGGTAGCCTTTGAAGTGTGAGAAGAGAAGGACTGGCACTCTGTCAGACTCACTCGACTGGCCATTTTTTTTTTTTTTTTTACATTTTCCCTCCTTTCTCTCTCTTGTGTGTTTCTCCTGTTTGTCTCTCCTTGTCTGCTTCTCATTTCACTCTTCTGTTTCTGAACATTACGCTGCTGCTCAGGTTATGCAAAGATGAGAGAGAGTTGTTTATTTTAATCACTTCTAGTGCAGATATGTAAACAAGCAGCACCTGTATTCATGCTATGCCAGCCTCACAGTCATGGATGAATATAAAATAGCAGCCAGCTGGTTCCCCGTTTGATCTGGCTCTTCTGCCCAATAACAAAGAGCGAGCTCCCATGCCAGCTATATCTCCTCAAACCTGCATTAATGCAGCTCCTCTGGAAAGTGTATGCCTGCATGTGAATATGTATGCGTGTGACTGACCAATAATTCATCTTACTTCCAAACAGTGGACACACCACCCTGACAGTGACTGGGACCAACCTGGACGTGGTTCAGGAGCCGCGGGTCAGAGTCAAATACGCTGGCCACGAATCTGTCAATGTGAGTGTGACAGCTGCTAAAATACTGCACTCAGCCTTTATTGACGTTACTTACTCAAACTGATAGAAAATGGCACAGTGAAGCTGTTCTTTATTGATAGGTTGCCCAGGAGGATAACGAGGTACATTTACATTCGTGGTCAATGTACTAGCTTTTGTTTTTTTTCATTTACTGAACTGTGCAGAGATTATTTAAATGTACCCTAAAGCATTTATATAGTTTTACACACAAATGTTCAGAGACTGTTTAGTTTTAGGTGGTCAAAACTGCAGAAGTCAGACAAACATCCTGACAATGCACCAGACAGAAGTGCAAGATGCATAGTAAATTGACACTTGTCTGAATACTTAAATATGTCTGTGAAGGTTCTCAGTCATCCAGGTCATCTTATTCTTGTGGAGTTTTAGTAAAAAAGGCACAAGACCACCCCCGAAACTGGGGGTGGTGGTCTTGTGAGGGGTCACATGTCTCCAAGTACTCAGGTACCTGGGTTTCTTGCATTAGTCTCAGAAGTGAAGAAGCCTCTTGGATGAGAGAAGAAGTCCAGTTGCTTTTTTACTAAAACTCCACAAGAATACTTAAATAGTTTTATGAAATGTCATGGTTGTCATAAATGTGAAGCCACATATATAATATATAGAATGGTTCATCCCAAAATGAGATTTTCAAAAACCTGGCGTGGAGAAACCACTCTGTTTTGGGAGGTGATTTATGGTGCTGATTCTTCTTGCCTAAGCTCCTCAGGCAGGTTGCCTCAAAGTGATTGATTGTTTCCAAAGTGTTGGGTCCCTGATGGCGAGAGTCCAGTTACCTGACTGGTTCAAAGTTTTCCACTTTGGAGCAGTCAGAGAATGGCCTGAGGATTTGAGGCTGCACACTGGCTGAAGGAGGGTCGAATATTCTGGAGGGGACTTTTGGCTCGACCTTGAAAGAGCTCAATAATAAAAAAAAGTCAATTCTAAAAAGGTAGCTAGTGAAGTGATGCCAGGGATGGAGCGATATGTTTGTTTGTTTGTACCAGAGAGAGATTTTAAAGACACTGTTTACTGAGGCTGAAATAAAGACAGAAGACAAGGTAAATATGATATGAAAGAGAAATGGCCCATTCTACCGTCGGGGGAAATTGTAAAAAATGATCTTAGCTGCGGGTGGAAAAGTTTAGAGCAGTTTCAACTGATCAATTTATTACTTTCTAGGTTTCAGTGTGTATATCTGTACTGTTGGAAAATATATAACACTTAAAGATGATACAAAGTGAGCTGTAAACATGTAAAAGGAAAACAAAAAGATTAGGGGAATTACAAAGTTTAAATGTATTGAGGAAGGTAAGTTTTTGTGTGTAGACAATGTTGTATGTGAGAGGTCTGGGCCAAATAAATAGCGTTTTAATGATGCCAGCCAGAATTTGAGCCAGTCAATTAAAACTGCATGTTCTGCAGTGTCACTGGCAGGACTGAGATCTGAAGGGATTAAAGCCGAACTTTCACCCGCATCAGCTGCTAAAAGAGGGTCACTGGTAATTTTAATGAGGGCAGTGTCTTTATCACGCTTATCTCGAAAACATAACTGGATCTGCTTAAAAAAAATGTTTTGAAACACAAAAGCAGTTAATTGACTTGAAACAACTTTGTGTGAAACCTTAGATAAAAATGGAAGCTTAGAAATTGGCCTGGAGCGGGTGGAATTTATGGGAAAAGCTTGATTATGAGGAGATGGAGGAGCTGCAGAAAAAGAAGGAAACATGCTAATTGAAGAGGTTGCTGACGAATAGCCGTACTAATAATGGACAACTGGTTTTAAGCCACTCAGTGATTGACCTAATATGGTATGTGCCATGCTCTGTAGATAGACCCTGTTTACATTACATAACACCGATTTACATAAGAGGTATTTTAATCAAGCTAATGGTCTGTTTCATTTGGTCGTCCATCGATGGCCTCGTAACCTCTTTTGTGCGTGCTGGAGTGTTGTGGTGTTAAACCAGAAGCAAGCACTATTGAGTTTTCTAGTTAGCTAGTTTTAAACAAAGTGTGCTATGAATAAGTTATACGTTTTACATCTTGGATGTGTTTTTTGGACCATATATTTAAAAGAGATGAAGGATTAGACATGCATGTCAGAGGAACAAGGTGAGAAAACATTAACAGCAGCCATAGGCTTAAATGATGAACTTATTAATTGAGTGGTTTACCCTTGGCTGGAGGAGACCTGGTTCATTTGACACAAGTTTCAAAGCACCCTGAATGACTGACACTGAAGGAATCCTCGGAGGTTACAACTATTTTCCCATCACCAAAATTGTTTTGTTATCTTTTGATTGAGAGTGGCAGAAAACTTCACATTGTGTTCAAATGAATGTAGAATTTGAGTAATACTAAATGGCTACACAAGATTCATAACATTAAAACTTTAAAATGAGAATAATAATTCTATCACACTGAAGCATGAAATGAGGCATCTGTTGAAAAGTATTCCACAAAGGTTTGGTTTTTAGATTTAAAAAAATGCATTAAGCCTGTAGTCTATTTAACTTATTTTAAAACTAATATATTCCCTTGAGATGATATTACCAATAAGGTGGAAAAAATATTTTCAGGGTAAAATACTGACTCATGAATTGCCTGGAGAGATATCAATTTTTACTTTTTTATTTACTAATTACTGTGTAAAGAGATGAATTATCTTTGTCTTTAAATAATATGCAGTTTTATACTGCTACAAACAATTATGTGAGGCACTAAATGTGTGTCTTTTTCAGAATCTGTCACATTAGGTGTGGTTGTGGGAACTACATGCATTGGGGCGTGTGTAACTTGTCCACCTGACCTGACTCCTCTGCAGGTTTGCAAAGTGCTGAACACAACCACCATCAGCTGCTTCGCTCCCTCCCTGAAGGCAGAGTTCAACACAGACCAGGAGACCATCAAACATGTGGACGAGTTTGGCTTCGTCTTCAACAACGTCCAAGCTTTGCTTACATACAACAACACAAGCTTTGTCTACTACCCCAACCCTTACCTGGAGCCGCTCAGCCTATCAGGAGTCCTGGAGCAGAAACCTGGAGCTCCCATCATACTCAAAGTACGTTACAGGGTTTTTTTGAATTCGCTGCAGTAAATAAGAGAGATGTAAGGTGAGCCTGAGAGCTCAACACTTATAAGTAGACAAATGCGCAACAAATTCAGAGAACATCATTATTTTGACAACACATCAGGAGCTCCACAGAGAATAGTTTGGAGCCTATAAGAATTTAGCATCAACAAGGACGCTGAATGTGCAGTACATGAGATACAGTATTCATCAGTCTTGTTTAACGTCTGCTATGCCATGTCCTCATTACTGTAATCCCCCACGGTTCTTAATGATCAGTACAATCCTATTTTCTTGCCGATTAGTAATGCTACACATTAACCTTCCTAAAAATCAGTGTATCACAACTTGAACATCATTTCTTAGTAATTATACTAATGCCTCAAAATCACATGGTAATAATTTTTGGAGGGTATTATAAGATAATTGCTTAAAAATCTGATCAACGACACCAAAAATTTGGAGCCAGCAGACAGAGTCCCAAAAGGGTAAAGGAACTGCAACATTGCAATTGCTGGAAAGCAGCTGATTGCGTTTTTGTGTGATGCAGTTAAATTACAGTTCAGTCTGAGGCCTCCAACCAAAACCTCTTTTCCACAACTGCGTGGTCTTAATATGTGTTTTCTGTTGGATGACATATTGTTGTTTTGTGCAGTTATTTGCAGTGTTTTGCTTCTGTGACTGTGTTGCAGGGACGCAACCTTGTACCGTCTGCATCTGGTGGAGCAAGGCTGAATTACACAGTGCTGATCGGGGATACGCCCTGTTCTCTCACTGTGTCCGACACTCAGTTACTCTGCGAGCCACCAAACCTCACAGGGCAGCACAAAGTCCTGGTCAGTCTAATGCATGTTCTGCCCATCCACTGGTTTTCTGTCTGTCTGTCTGTCTGTCTGTCTGTCTGTCTGTCTGTCTGTCTGTCTGTCTGTCTGTCTGTCTGTCTGTCTGTCTGTCTGTCTGTCTGTCTGTCTGTCTGTCTGTATGTCTTTCTCTGTTTCTGATTTGCTGTCTGTATGGATGTGGGTCACTGTCTCTGGGTCAGTGTTTTTCTGTACGTCACTGTATTTGTGGGTCACGGACAGGCTTTCAGTAAGTTGCTGTCTTTCTGTCATTGTCTGTCATTCATGGTCTGCTAGGTTCCCAATTACAGCCCACTGCCCCCAAGAATTATTGACAGGCACTCAACTTGCAATTAATCTGTTAAAAGAAAACTAAGCTGGTGTGCCAACTTGTTTTGTTCAAAGGCAGTTGTTCAAGAAAATCTCCATTGTACTTGCCAATTTAATTCTTCATCAACAATGTTTTGATGATTTGAGGATTTTCAACATTGTTTGAAGCCCAGTGTTTGTAGCCAAATTGGTATTATTGTCATTTTTCTAGGTTCAAGTTGGAGGACTCCACATCTCCCCAGGAGAAGTTCACATCCGGTCTGACAGCCTCCTCACCCTTCCTGCTATCTTCAGCATCGCAGCTGGAGGAGGTCTGCTCCTCATCATCGTCATCATAGTCCTACTGGCCTACAGGCGGAAGTCACATGAGAACGACCTCACTTTGAAACGACTGCAGATGCAGATGGACAATCTGGAGTCCCGAGTGGCTCTGGAGTGCAAGGAGGGTGAGTGAGACTCATTATCAACCCTATTGATTAAAACACAAAACATCTACACTGTAACTGTATCACACTGCCATCTGTTGAGTACTGATGTTCTGACTGATGAACCTTGTTTAAGAAAATGATTTATTTCAATAGAGACTTATTTAATAATATTCACTGTCTGAGTGTAGGACTAGCAGAATGACAGGCTGAGAGGTCATTATTGATAGAAAATTGTGAATCTGTTTGCCTTTTACATTTTTGCTTACACAGGGCCAACAACACAGTTATAATAATAGAACAAAATCTGTCACACTATAACTCTTTCAATCCATATCAAGTAAAATGTCGATTTCACAACCAAGCCAAACATTCAGTATACAGCACAAATACATTATGAACCATAATTCTTAAAGCGATTTGATGTTTTAAGGAAATATGGCCTTCAAATTTAGAGAAAACAATTATAATATTTGGAACAAGCCTAGGAAAAAATAAGTAATTTCCCTGTGATATTGTGCAGCCTTTGCAGAGCTACAGACTGACATCAACGAGTTAACAAGTGATCTGGACAGAGCTGGCATCCCCTACCTGGACTATCGCACTTACGCCATGAGGGTTCTCTTTCCAGGCATTGATGATCACCCTGTGCTCAGAGAGCTGGAGGTGAGGAACCCTGAAGCGGGGCTGCACTACTTGAATCCAGTTTCAGCAATTTTTTCTGACATCTTGACCTTCAGGCTCCCGGCTCCAAAACCAAATTGATTTTGGCTTGTTGGCAAGTGCTGTCAAACTGCTCTCGAGCTGAGCAGTGTGAGCAAATGTCAGTCTACTCACTGTGGTTTGAGCTCTGTTTAATGGTGTCCACACCAGCTGAGCAGAGTTTGATGCCTTGCCCAGTTCCTTAGTCATGCACCTGTGTGGAGTAAAACTTTTCTTGGCTTTGTCCATTGCACTTTGTCTAACTTCTTAAATGCAAAGATTCCAAACACGTTCTTTTCCTTTGGATGGTCCTTCATTGTTGTGACTGCTTCATATGAGGATGTTATAAAGTGGTTGTGAAATGCACAACATCCTAACTCCAAACATTAATGATTGAGATGATGAGGGATGGAGCAGAGCTTTTTTAAATCTACATTTCAGTTGAATTTGAAAGAAAATCCTCACACATATTATTATTTAAGATAAGTACGGTTCACTGACTGTTTTGTCAAAGAAGTTTGGAGACATTTTCTTTTGCTCTGAGTTGGTCTAATCCACATCTAGATACCTCAGGACCTCATGTTGCCTCCCACTCAACAGAACCTGGTGTTAATATTAACCTTGGATTCTCTCATTACTGGCTTTATCACTGATGCACTCCCTATAATTTTGAAGTTCTAAGGATGAACCACTTGCCTTTTCAATAATTGTAGAACAACTTGTCACGCAGTCAAGGTCAAAATTGGATTGGGTTGGTGTTGCAATGAGAGTTATTTTAATCATGGCGTTATTATGATCACGGTAATTAAGAGCTCCGAAGAGTCTTTAATTGCAGTTTTAGACGTCCTGACTTTTTCATCAAAGGAACACTTCCTTTATTTTTCACATGATTGCCATTGGGGTGAGCCTGTAGCTGCATGAGCGCTTCTGTTTTGCACACAGATGGTTTATGAGGATTTTGTGCATGTGTTTCAATGTGTCTTCATGTTCCTCCATCTATGTTATGACTTTTCTCATCACTGAGTGCATATTATCTAATGAGCATATGCATCTTTGCATATGTGTGTGTGTGTGTGTGTGTGTGTGTGTGTGTGTGTGTGTGTGTGTGCATGATGTGTATAGGTGCCGGGGAGTGGGCAGGCGAATGTGGAGAAAGCCTTGAAGCAGTTTGCTCAGCTGGTGAATAACAAGGTTTTCCTGCTGACATTCATCCGTACACTGGAGCTGCAGCGCTCTTTCTCCATGCGTGACCGCGGTTACGTCGCCTCCCTCATCATGACCGCTCTGCAGGGGCGGCTAGAGTACGCCACCGACATCCTCAAGCACCTGCTGTCAGACCTTATAGAACGCAACCTGGAGAGCAAGAACCACCCTAAACTACTGCTCCGCAGGTATTTAACCGTCAGTCAGAGAGTCACTACATGAAGACATTTCCTGCTCTTTACACATTGTGATAACGTTTGTAAATCTGAATAGTGTTCGTCTCTATGCTCAGGTGAATAATTCACTGTGGAAATAAATGCATATATAGCTGTAAAAATATGACTAGGTAAAATTTAGACACATTTGTTGCAGGGAGTCACAGTTTTTGGGGATTATATTAGGTAACAGTTATAACTCAATGAAATGGATTTCCCCTTGAATGAGGATATTACCATTTGTTTAAAAGTTTTAAAGTTATGCATACTACAGGTAAGAAGTTTTAAAATTCACAAAGTGGTTCCATATTCAAATCATGTAGCCTACTGACTATGCTTCAAACATCTTTCCATTGGCTACAACATGCAGTATATCCATGTAATCCTATGACATATGGCTATCACAGAACCAACGCGTAGCGAAAAAACAATTAATCTAACATCATGTCTTTAGACTCAGGAACCCAGAACCCAGAGAGAAGTCACACATGCAAACTAGAAGCTAGAGGTGACCATGGTAACCACTGCATGACTGTGCCGTCCCAGTTCAAGCATCCAGCATTTTCCTTGAGAATTTGAGGGATCAAATTTTGACTTTTGTCCTCCTGACAGAGAATTTGAATTTGAGGGTTCAGGTGTCACAATCCTGACCAGTTCTGATAACCCTGCTTATCTTTTGGCACAGATAATTCCTTAGTGCATTGTTCTTTCCAGCCCAGTTGCCGCACTTCTGATGGATGAGTAACTAGGCCAGCGAAGGAAAGCCCGCCTCTGTTCGGCTTTGTTTTGTGCAGCCGCGTGAAACAGCCGTTACAAGTGTGAGAAACACGGTGCACGAGCAGACAGGTGAAAGACAGGAGCGGTAAGAGTGATAGAGCAGGAGAGACCAGTAGAGGAAGAGAACCTAATGGGGAAGAGTGAGTGCAGCGGCGGCAGAGTTGTTGTCAGTCTGACTTATCTTCTGTGTGCCACTCATGAAACATTCAGCTGTAGCTCACGTTTCTTTTCCCCGTCACCTCCCCTTCTCTCGCCTCTCTCCTCCACCTCTGGTTATCTGCTGATTGTTTTCCCAGCGCTGAGACTGGCCTACTGAATGTTTCATGAGGGTTTTTTTTTTTTTTTTTTTTTTGTAAAAAGAGGGCTCTCTCAATCTGAAGCACACTCATTAAATATAAGGATGAGTTCACATGGGAGCCAGTACAACAAGAACTTGTTAGCCCAAACATGCTGCTCGTGCGGAAACACTCTAAAATTTAATGGGATGCCGTCAACATCCGAGTCAGTACAGGTTAGGGATGAGATGCCGGTAAGGTCAGAAAAGGAGTGACGGAGACAGCAGGTTAGAGAGAGAGAGAGAGAGACTGACTGGCTATAAAGCCATGAAAGGGCTTATATGCCGTTTTAAAGGTGCTGTTACATGATTTAAAGGATTTACTACAGCAAAATCATAAAATCTTCCCATCTGGGCTCACGTAAAAAGTAGCTAAGTGCAGACACAGCAGTGAAGAAGACTTGGAAGTGGACCTCTAAGTTCTGCACATTTATGTCATGACCCAAATATGCTGAGCACCAGCAGCACTTAACGGCAGTATATCGGAGCGCGTGTCCTTTGAGACTGAGCGGCTGAGCAAGGATGTAATTCTCTGTAAACTCTCCATGTCATGTTTTTGGGCTTCAACAATATCAGGCTCTTCTGTGTCTTAAATTATAAAAGAATAATCAGAGCACTCCAGCTCTCCGCGGGACGTCTCTTGCTAACAAATGACTGTGCTTTCTTCTTGTCTCGCAGAACCGAGTCGGTGGCAGAGAAGATGCTGACAAATTGGTTTGCCTTCCTACTGCACAAATTTCTCAAGGTAAAAAACATCTTTATCACACCTCGCTGCTACAGGTGTCCATTAACATTGCACTGGTATCGATTTTGAAGTAGGCTTTTGTTGTAGCCGTGACTGTAACCGACAGGTTTCATGGACACTCAGTGGTAACCTATGGGGTCACATGCATCTCTGAGCTTTTGCAATTCAAAATGAAAGACAGCTCTGTGTTATTATGTTTGATGTCTTCCTGAGTCTGATGAATCCCGATCTCTCTTCTTCCCTCCAACCCCCCCCTGCGATGTCTTATTTTCCTTTCTCCCACCTTTCACTGTAATCCCCCCGGTTTCCCTTCCAAAACAAAGGAGTGTGCTGGCGAGCCTCTCTTCATGCTGTTCTGTGCCATCAAACAGCAAATGGAGAAGGGACCCATTGACTCCATCACGGGAGAGGCGCGCTATTCCCTCAGTGAGGACAAGCTCATCCGACAGCAGATTGAATACAAGACACTGGTGAGTCATAAAGACGTAAGGGGATGGAAAGAAAAAATTTTTTTGTCTGTATTAATTTTGTACATCTCCTGGCAAAGAACCTCGACAGATCCACAGGAATGTGCCATGTGTTTTTGCTGTAGTTATGTGGATCCTTTGAGTGCTGTAATAGTGGAAATAACATGGCAACAGTGGGCAAATAATCTTACACTGCTAGATTTCCATCTCATTAAGCTCTGGGACCAAGTTTCTGGGACAAACAAATTAGGAATCAAGAGTTTAATGCCGACTCCCGCTAATCAGGGGGAGTCTCAATGATATGATCCACCATTGGAGGGAATTTGCAGGTTTAAAGGAGAATTACATTTTTGACCCCTAAATCGTTGTTCTGATGGTCACCCAGTGTTTGGGGGAGCAAAAAACGCGACTAAAATTGATGCAGGCAAACCAGAGTTACACCATGGCTACCCGGTGCTAGTGATAGCGACAACGCTAAAGTATGAGGGGAATTTTTTCAACCACAACAAACACTCAAAAAACAATCAAATATCTATGGTACATGACTGGAATCCTTATGACACACCACTGAACTCATAAACTGTACGGTTATACTGAGTATAAACAGTATAAACTTTGTGTTTTTGCATGTAGTCACTCACCTCAGATAGCCTAACTCTGAAACATCCTGGAAAGACATTACTATCTGATCACAGAGCGCCTGCTCTCCCCGCCACAGAAACAAACACTTGTTGTGATGATTACTTTACCAAGTGTTTGTTTCTGTGGCGGGGAGAGCAGGCGCTCTGTGATCAGATAGTAATGTCTTTCCAGGATGTTTCAGAGTTAGGCTACTGTTTATACTGTACACTATATGAGTTAATTGGTGTGTCATAAGGATTCAAGTCATGTACCATAGATATTTGATTGTTTTTTGAGTGTTTGTTGTGGTTGAAAGAATTGCCCCCATAGGTTAGCGTTGTCGCTATCCCTAGCGCCGTCTCGCCATGGTGTAACTCCGGTTTGCCTGCATCAATTTTAGTCACGTTTTTTGCTCCCCCCAACACTGGGTAACCATCAGGACAACGATTTAGGGGTCAAAAATGACCGCAATTCTCCTTTAATGTCTTGCTAAATGACACAAGGAAACATCAAACAACCATCCTTAGAATTACTGGTTGACCTGTCTTTTTCTTTGACCCAGTGTTGGTTCTTTTGTTAAGGAATGAAGATATGTATGCTTGTACTGGTGGATAAAATCATGAATACTGAGTGTATGCTGCTCAGTGAAGAGTAGGAAATGTGCCTGGTGAGGTAGGGGTTCCCACCAACACCCATCAGGATAACCTCCCCCTTGGGCTTTTGCTCCAAAGCAGGATGACACCTCTCTGATCGCCATGTCGGAGAGTCTGTGTCTCATTACTTGTTTAATGCCTCTGCTAGAGCTGCACAGCCACATCCTGGAGGTGTGAAATTACATTTCAGGCCAGGATCCCTCCACCAGGACAGTTCAGTAATGGTAATGAAAGGACTTTCCTAGCAAGCAACACCTCTCTCACTCTCTCTCTCTCTGTCTCTTTCTCTTTCTCTGACTCCCACCTACCTTTCCCTCCCTTCTCTCTCTTTCTCTGTCTATCCTGGATCCCCAGACGCTGAGCTGTGTGAACCCAGACAATGAGAACAGCCCAGAAATCCCTGTCAAGGTGCTCAACTGTGACACCATTACCCAGGTAAAAGAGAAGATCCTGGATGCCGTCTACAAGAACATGCCCTACTCGCAGCGTCCGCGAGCTGCAGACATGGATCTAGGTGAGACTTCACTGGTGGATTGCATACTCTGCAAAACTATTAAATTCTACTTGTATTATAAAGTCTGACAGAAGAAAAAGAAACACACAGAGAAAATGAACTGTGTCATATGATGTGTTGGAAAACTGACAAGAGGGGGAAAATACAGTTGGGAGTGGGCACAGCTGGGGAGTTATCACAGGTGTTTCATTGAAGACAAATGACATCAACAAAGGGCTCAACATCAGTTTCTGGAAGACAACCCCCTCCCCATGTCTGTTTACATCCTCAAATCAGAACAACACTCTCCAACCCTGACGTTAAACCTTCCCGACAGCGCACCTACACTGAGGCTTACGCCCACAACATGTCATCCAATACTGAACGGCTTGGCACAAATCCAGCTGACATGCACCTTCAAAGGGAGTAAATAAGACACCTTGTCGCTAGTGGATGATATTGCTTCGGGTCTATAGTTTTATACCTTTGGGGACTTTTATAGGTTAGGGATTTGGGGGAGATACGTTTTCCGTGCTGCTTTGGGCACCTTACATCCCACGAGAGCACCAAACTAACTTTTCCACTGGATGTTACCAATTTCTACTTACTCAGTTAGTCTATTCTGTTCTAGGCAGCATGGCTCTCTGCTGTTGGGTGATCACTCTCATCTATCTGCTGAGAAGAATAGTTAGGGGAAGGTGGGGGTGGGGGGTGGTGCTTCAGGTGATGCATCGATCCTTTTTGTATTTCTGACTGTCGCTGTGCCACTTCAAAGTTTCATTCTTAAACCGTATTGACCCATTAACAAGTGTTAACCTCCCTCCACCAGCCTCCTCCTCGCTCTCTTCTTTGTATTTATTATTTTCTTCCCAATAATACACTATTGATGCCTTCCACCAATTATATGGTAACAGCTTAATGGATTGTATCACGCCTTTGAAAGGCGGCCAGGGAAAGACTGAGTGAGCAAGTGAATAAGAGAGAGTACTGTCTGTGTTTGATCACTAATTGCACTAACAGCAGACATCCAATTGCACTTACGTGACGATGCAAAATATTAACTGGTAGTTAAAAAGCCCCAGCAGAGACTGCACTTCTCTGGAGAAGCAAACTAAAGACAAACCTGCTGGTGACATTCCAGCGCTCCACCATGGAGACGTATGGTACGCTGCATGGCTGCTCAGCTGCAGACCGGAAGGCCCTCCAGAGAATCATAAAGACAGCAGAGATAATCATAGGCTGTCCTCTGCCTTCAGGACATCTCAAGATCCAGATGAGCCAGAGCCAGAAACATAATAAAGGACAATACACACCCTAGATGCAAACTGTTCACCCTCTACAGGAGCTTGAGAAGCAGAACAGACTGAAAGCAGGTTCTCCCCCTGGGCCATTAGGACTATCAACACAAATCCTCACACCTATTTCCCCTCCAATTCTGCACTTTAAGTACACACTACCTCAATCTTAGTTGTTTCACATTTATCCATTAGTATTGAATTTTTTTTTTCATTAATGTGTTCTGTGTGAGTCTTGTTTCGTCTGTAGTTGTAGCACTTTTCTTGCATTAGGTGTTCAATGACAATAGAGCATTCAATTCAATTGATTACTGATTAATCAGTAATCCCCCCCATCAACAAACTGAAGTGTTCCGGTAAGCTCTGAATTTGCCGTTCATATCATTCATATCTACATGGAGCGGGTAAGCTCGGTGCTGGCTGCCATGTGGTGTCGCCATGTTTTTACGTTCAGTGGCAGCGTGACGGTAGGAAACCACGGAAACTCAGCGGAGACACCGGAGCTGTCGGCTCAGGTCGAGGTGCCGTCTGTGAAAAGTCACCGCGGTAACGCAGTGAGGAGGAATGGAGCGTTACACTGATGCTGCATTCACCTGCAGTCGGGCAGGCGGCAGTCGGTAACACACCAGATGTCATTTTAGTCACAGAAGTCGTGAGAAAGCCGGTAAAACGTGGGTCAGGTAAACAATACCACATTGCCATGACAACATATTGTCACGTGTATTGTTTTGCCTCGTGCTGACGGACCACTTGTTTACATAAAGGCTTGTTTATGCCGTTATGTGCAGCGGCTGTCGTCTGTCTGCCGTCTGCCCGACTTCACGTGAATGCAGCATGAAAAATATGATTGAGTTGCTTGTGATATACAACCACAACGCTAGATGGGAGGAATTCCTACACAATGTACCTTTAATTAACTCACACACTCTGATACAACATTTTGGTCCCAGTCTGGAAACATGATCCTGTGTCATTTGTTGTTAGTTTGCATCTCTATAGCTGTCAGGCAGAAATATTCAAGAAGGCGAGGTGACACATGACAGTGACACTATTGCAGAAGTTCAATGTACAACCTAACACATCAAACAAGGTTAATGTGACCTCACATGTGGTACAACGGGACCGCAAAAGACAAACTATGGGCATTAGACAATATGTAACTGTCAGGCACTTGGCTGGCATACGCACCATTCCCCAAAACGCCATGTGTCACACATGGACTCTTGATGTTATTTTCCTGCAGAGTGGCGGCAGGGCAGAACAGCTCGCGTGGTCCTCCAGGACGAGGACATCACCACCAAGATAGAGAGCGACTGGAAGCGACTCAACACTCTCATGCACTACCAGGTCTGTTCAAAACATCACTACTACAGCTCCAGCTGTCACTTTATCTGCACAGTTGTAATAGATCAATGAACTATGAAAAACAGCCAACAGACATTATTTGTCAAATGTCAATTTGTCTGGAAAAAATATATATATAAAAGATATTTAATCTCCAATGACAGCAAAAGGAACAAAAGCAGAAAATACTCACTTTTAAGAAATTGGTAACAGCAAATGTTTGGCATTTAAGTTTGACAAGTGACTCAAACAACTAGTGAATGATCTGGGCTGCAACAGCAGCTCACTTGGGTAAGTCTGGGTCCTGGGTTCAAATCCAGCCACTGCCAATGTCAAAAACACTGTGAATAAAAGATTACCTTCTGTCATTCCAGATCTGAATAAAGCTGTGTCTAAAACACCAATGCACAGTCACACCTACAGAGCCAAAACCTTTTTCAACATTTTTTTTCAAACTATCCACTTGCTCAAGGACATTGGGAGCAGATAGTGTGGAGGAAGGACAGGGCGCTACTCCTTCATATTCATAACACTCAACTCACCCCTGCTGACATTTTTTCAACCTCCCGGTCACAAGCGCGCTTAGTCAGCCGAACATGCACCCGTGTGCCTGTGTCTTTTACAACGTCTCCCCCCCCCTCTCTTCAGCTCATTAATATGACTACACGGGTCACCAACCTCAGATGAGTCACCCTGTTCCTTTTGACAGTCGATGTTCATCTCTAGTCACAGCACTTGCTCGGAGAAACACAGAAATAAAGACAGAAGAATCTACATTTTCTCCTCTAAAAGCAGCTTTGGATAAGAAATGAATGGCCTTGCTCTTATCTGTGGAGGAGATAAACAATTTCGCTGTTTCATTTTTAATTTCTCAGGTGTGGAAATGTTTGATTGGATTTTTACGCTGATTTTGTATTAAGTACATTTGTAGCTCACACAGAACAGCAGAGTGAATTTAGCTCATGCTGTAGATGACCTTGCATCTTCTGCCAAAGCAGTATAAATGCACAGATAAATGATATCAGCACTTGGAAAAGGCCTCAGCGTAGCCACTGTAACTTCAAAACAATCAGCAGTCAGTGAACTACACAAGAAAAACACATAATTACTTCACTATGCGCAGTTTTGGGCTCTTCATCACAGCGTCGGAGTGTTGAGTGAAGAACTGTGAATTCATGTAGTTGTACTGAAACTGTCTCTGTTTGTCAAGTCACTGAATCTTTAATGAGCAAAGAGTTTGCCACACACACACATTCACTCACACAGAGTTTGTAGGTCTAGAGCCGAGCTCTGGTCTGTGGTGAACCTACTTCTGATTCCTTCACCTTGGCTGCATTTGACATCTGACATTCACTTGACTGAATTATACTGCAGTGCAGAGGATCTCTACTTTTCTCCACTGGCAAAATCCTCTAATGTTTTGGTCCTGTTTTGTAGTTAGAGCTGTTGTGATCAATGCTGTGCTGCCCCTGTTTCTATTTAAGTGATAATGATAGATTAATACACAGTCTTTTCCTTAAACTACAGGGCCAGCTCGAAGTTGCATTGCATAAGTAACTACTGTGACTCAACCGCTCATGGCGAACATTCATGAATCATATTTCACAAATACCCCCACATCCTTGGATTTTAATCTCAGACTATTTTTCCAAATTCCACCTGTGATTACTTCTGACCATCTGCAGCGAGTGATGAATTCATGAGAAGTAGCCTAATCGATGGGCTTTACCTTTTGTCTCCCAGGTGTCTGAGCGCTGTGTCGTGGCCTTGGTGCCCAAGCAGATGTCCTCTTTCAACATCCCCTCCTCAGCCAGCTTCCCACGCAGCATCAGCAGATACGGTCAGTACTGTTTAAGAAATACAAATACTTAATATTCAACTGACATACTGCAGTGCTGCACCATCTGTTGCTGTCACTCATCAGTCTGTCGCAAAGCACATTATCACACAATAGCGTATCAAATATAGATGCAACATGAGTTTCACAAATATTCAATGGCACATAATCAAGACATAGTCTGTTTAGGTTGCCTAATTCTACACTGTGTTCGGATAAACAGAGCAAATGTGTGTTATTTCAAATAATCCACAATGTGATGAACGTCCATGTGCTATAGGGACAGGGGACATATCATATATCATATACATATACATATACATAGCACATACCAGACTGATTTTAAATGCAATTCAAGTCTCATCTCTTACACTGCAGCTCACACTTTAAAGTTAGATTCAAGTGATTTCTTAAAAAAAACAAAAAAACATGACATATAAGAGAAAATACTCAGGAAAACAAGAAGAGGAGCAGAAAAATGAAAAGCCAGGACCAGAGTGCAAATTGATAGCATGCCTTTAGTGGGTGTATCATTACTATGACAACCAGTGAAATAATGTCAGCAAATGATTATACAGTCTAAACACACACACACACACACACATACATCGAACCTGCCCACTTGCGGATTACAAAGAAGACAGTCAGGCTTAAATCCAGATATGAGAAACAAGTGGGACTTTCTCTCTGCTTGAGCGCAGCGCAGGCTGATTACCAGACAAGATATAGTCTCCTTAGAAACTGCATTTACATTTTCTTTTTTCATCACTATATTAGGTGTGGATGTACCGTTCCGCTCCACACCCACCAGCCCCGACAGCCCGCACTCCCGCGTGCCCATGCTGACCCCCGATCTGGAGAGCGGGGTCAAGGTGTGGCACTTAGTCAAGAACCACGACCACGGGGACCAGAAAGAGGGAGAGCGAGGCAGCAAGATGGTGTCTGAGATCTACCTGACAAGGCTACTAGCAACAAAGGTTCGACATGTTCCATTAAGTTTCAATATCCTGTAGTAATAAAAGTGGGAGCTGCAATAAAACAGTGCAGAGTTATCCAGACACATTTGGGTTTTCTCAGAGAACTGAGTCTCAACTTCCCGTGCTGTTTTTCTACAGGGCACGCTGCAGAAGTTTGTGGATGACCTGTTTGAGACTCTGTTCAGCACAGTGTGTCGCGGCACCGCCTTGCCCCTCGCAATCAAATACATGTTTGACTTTCTGGATGAGCAGGCCGACAGACACGGCATCCATGACATGGATGTTCGCCACACATGGAAGAGCAACTGGTGAGAGGGATTTTGGAAAAATGCTGCTGTCGCTCATTCATATGCAAAGAAAAGAGACCTGATCGCCACAGTTTTAAGCCGCTTGCCATGACATGACCCCCAACAGAAGCCTGGCTTTGTGTCTGCTTCTGAAGCCCATTTCAGACATTTACTTGGTTGTTCCTTTTTCTATTTTATGATGATTATTTTATTGTTAATTTTCAGATTAGAGTTTCTGCTTTTCAAATAGTCGTAATTGTTATTTTACCACATTGTCTTGTGCTTCATGTTAAGCCACTTCCTTAGTTTTTAAAGTGCAAAATCTTTTAAAAGTCTTTTTTTTAACTCCAGTACATCTTGTTCTCATACCTGAATGAATGAGATAAGTCAATAAAGGATTCATCAAATGCAAATTGAAAAAGGAACATTTTAATACAAATGACTTCAGTGATGCTTTGTCTAAAACATGTCCTATCTTTTTTTTCATATCTGCAGCCTGCCGCTGAGGTTCTGGGTAAACGTGATCAAGAACCCCCAGTTTGTGTTCGACATCCATAAAAACAGCATCACGGACGCCTGTCTGTCTGTGGTGGCTCAGACCTTTATGGACTCTTGTTCGACATCTGAACACCGTCTGGGCAAAGACTCGCCTTCAACCAAACTACTATATGCCAAGGACATACCGCATTATAAAAGCTGGGTTGAAAGGTATGTGTATGTGCGTGTGCATAAGCAAAGATGTCCTCACAATCACATATGGGAAAGATGAATAAAACTCCCACACTAAGGGCTCTTTGGTTGTCATTACTTTCTCACTCACAGACAGATCAGTGTCTGTGTTTTGGGTGAAAGTTAGAACTGAGATTTGTTTGATTGGAGATAAGATGATGTTTTCCTGGCAGTGGGCTTGTTATGTTAGAGGTTATTGTTAGTGTTGGGTTAAGGTTTGGTTTTAGGGGTAAGACGACATGATTCTGGAGTATCATGAGAGATGAAGTGATGTAGCCTACTGTACAGTATGAGAGTCTTTTGTAACTATAATGCTGTTAGGAAATGTGCTACCTATTTAACACCTGCAATTCACAGACAGGTAGTATAAACATTAGTGTTGTGTTGTCTTGATTATTGTTCAGTTATTTGGGCTTCTGCACCTAAGTCTGAGCTTACAAATCTACAAACAGCTCAAAATAGGGCAGCTAGACTTACTCTTGATTGTTCTTATAGATCTAGTGTTGACTGAATGCATTCTTGTCTTGGATGGCTGAAGGTTATTCATACGTTATCCAGCAGTTTATTGTTATTTATTCTAAACATTATTCACAACAAGTATCCTACAGCTCTTTCTAATCAGATTGGTTATAATGCTAACTGGATCTGTGTATTGTTGTTTTATTTTGAACTTTTTGAGAAGGACCCCAGGAAGACTAGCCTGGCGTTTGTGCGTTGACTAATGGGGATCCTCAATAAACAATAAACAATAATAGCTCAATCATATATTTCATGGTAGCATCTATTTGTGGTGTGACTATTAGTTACTGTCATTAGTACATGTTTGTTCCCTGCTGATGCAAATGTTTTCAGTTGCTTTATGGACTTTTTACAGAAGGGATTTCATAAAGTTATGAATTAATATTGGTTTTAATGTAATAAATCCTGAACAAACACAGATAGAGTATGAAGCCAAGCGAGGTACAGTCTGTGTGTTGGTGTGGGAGTATTACTAAATCACTGAACTTGTGAGTGACGTTTTTCTTTATCTTCCTGCCAAAAACACCTCTGATTTTCAGACACTTCTAACAGCAAATATTCTTTGACTTAAACAACAAACTGAATCCAAGTGAAGAGAAAAGCTCTGGTGTGTACGGCTGTGCCCTTGACACTGAATCTGTGTGTGTGTGTTTCTCCTCTCAGGTATTATGCTGACATCAACCGCCTGCCTGCCATCAGTGATCAGGATATGAATGCCTATCTGGCTGAACAGGCTCGCCTTCACTCCAGTGAGTTCAATGTGCTCAGTGCCCTCCACGAGATCTACGCTTACGTCAGCAAGTACAGCCAAGAGGTGAGCCCACTCAACACACTGCAACATGGACATGTGCCTCTGCTGTGGTTAGCCAACTACAGTTAGCATTTCTTTTATTTTACAGAAGCTACAGTATAATCAATATATTTCCTTTAATTATCAGTGGATCAAATGACTTGTTTGTAAGCTACATGGATCACGTAAAGTGACGGAGCCACACAGACTAATCACCCAACTGTGAAGTTCCCCACGGCTCAGAGCGTTTCAGTGTTTTGAGTCCATGGCTTGAGTCTTAACTGTTTATACTGACTCACAGCAAGAAATCTTCTGCACACTAACAGCTCAGCACCAAATGACTCACTGTTGGAGGAGACTGATGTTTCCATTGTGAGTTTGTGATCGAGTTCGATATAAAAGGAGATTGATGTTTGACTTCAATTAGTCACAAACACGACTGAAGGTCACAGATTCTCAGTGTCTGTTGGATATTTCAATAAGGAACTGTGTGCTATTAACCACAATTTACAATTTCACCATCATCCATCAATGTTGTCAGCTTGTTTATGCTGTCCCAAAGTGGGAAAAAGTATCTGTTATATGTAGGCTTAAAGGATCATTTATTATTATTTTATTGGGCTGTAGTGAATGACCATTGTTGATCAATGTGAAGTTTGTATTTCAATTAATCAGTTATGGCATTAAAATCCCCCAGAGCTCAAGGTCCTGTCTTCAAATCGCTTGTCTGAAAGATATTTTAAAGGAGTCATCACCTGGTTTTTTACATATCCAGTCCCCCTTGAATCAATTCTTAAAACTTATTAGAAATTTAAAAAAACGAAAAGAAAATCAAACATGGTGCTCGCTGGAGCTTCACTTCTCCCAACGTCAGAGCAAACTTCTAAACAGCTGTCATTTGGATAAACTAACCACACATTGGGGATCTAAACCCTTAAAAAATATTAAAAATTAATAGTGACGAAATAACACGATACAGTGGGAAATAAAACAATAAGTAATGGCGGCGCGGCAGAAGTCGGGGTGGTGGAAGAGAGGTGTGTTTATGAAAGCAGACTCCTATGGTGACGTCACCACAGGAGCAGAGTCAAAATCTGGTAATTTGCGGTGTGCAGCCTCATGAGCTACTCTGGCTTAAACAAAGAGCCCAAACGAAAAAACTCAGCCACTTTCAAACTCCAGATTTTCAGGCAAATTTCCACTGAGGTCCAACACCAATATACAGTACATGTTTTAACAAGGAAAAATGCGATTTCCGGGTGATGACTCTTTAATATTATATAGTATGTAATTCATCAAAACAGTATTGGTTCATTCAAATTAATGTGCAAAAATTATTGTAACACTTTTGAAAATGTAGAAACCTCTGTCAGATGCACAATATATTTGACTATAAAAATAGCACAGGCAGTGGAAGCTGTCAGTGGTCTGCTGGGTATTTGTTTGGTTCATAATGTGTATACTGTGTATGATTCCTGTGGCTGCCCAGTGATATGGCTCATGTGGCTTCAGCTTGTGCCCGTGTGTGTGTGTTTCAGATCATTGAGGCACTGGAGCAGGATGAACAAGCCCAGAAGCAAAAGTTGGCGTATAAAGTGGAGCAGATCATCTCAGTCATGTCTGCAGAGAGCTGAGACGCACACGCGCACACCTACATAGATGCATACAGTCCATAAACATGTACATACACTCCACAAACACACACACACACACACACACACACACAACAGAGGAGTTCTAAACCCATCAGCAACACATGGGCACATATGGGATTACACATAAACACACAGTGATGTACATGGAGGAACTGCAGATTTTCTGGACCTACCGGATAAACAACAAAAACACACTCACAAAGAGCTACATACAAATGCATACACACACTTAACAAATGTACAGACACAAACCACAACAATACATCAAACAGCAGATTGTCCCAAAGCACGACTTTTGAATCCAATGTCAATCGTTTTTTCAGAAGAAACTCCAACAGGCAAACATCCAACCTCTAAAATGTTCCTATAGAGACAAACAGAGAGGATTTGGGCCATCGGGGTTGCTGAATTTGCTGCCAATTCTCTTCCGCTGGGTAACAGTTTGTCTTTGTAGTTGGTGCTTATACTAAATGTCAGAAAACAGCACTTAATAAAGAAGGACTCGACTTGAAAAGTCTCTGGAGGAGCTCAACAAAGACAGAAGCCAATTTAATGGGATGGCATGTGTGGCGGCGAGCAGGCATAAAGTACTTTTTATATGTCAGAGATGAAGGACACGTCGTCGGACCACATATCACAGGCTTGGAGTGGCATCGCCATTTGGAGCCGTTGGGAGCGGAGATGTGTAACTTTGTGGTGTTCAGTCTTTTTCTATTGCCTTTTAAAGGCTCAAAGGAGAGAACACTAAAGACTCTGGCATCATAACTTTTCCTTTTCTCCCCCTGAAGCTCCTGTCATAAGTTATTTTTTGTTTAATGAATTATAACTCTGCTGGGGACAGAACAGTATACATTGAATCTGTCATTGACAAGGTGAGGGTCCCGCTTTCATAATCCAACACCGAGAGGGCATTGCCTTCAAGTCTGAAAATCTGAAATATATGTAGATATATTTCCAGGCTCAGTCCCTGGCTTTTTGTGCCAAATATAATATGTCTCATGTTTCATTCATGTTAAATGCTCCCATAGAAGCTATTAATAGTACATGCCATTGTACGGAAAAGATCCCATTTAAGATAAGAAATTTTGTACAGTTATGATCTATAGACCGCTAATTCAGCCATTCAAAGATAAGTGGAGACCAAATTGAACTGTAGCAGAAAGCATGATTAATGATGCTATACGCCTGATCCAGGATCAGATTAGTCTAACCCTGGCCAACAGCGCCGCTCCCCCACCCTTCCCTGTCTCATCAGTCATTGTTTACATTCAGCATGATACTTGAAATGCACCAAGTGTACGAGTTATTAAGAACACCTGCTGCTCCCGAGGAGTAATCTGGTCAGATTAAGTTAGACGAGGATTTTTTTAATGCCTTATTGATTTTCCCAATAAATCCACTTTGAACATAACCTGGAAATAACACATAGGAAAAAGTCTGATCTGAGAGATCTTGAGATGTGAGAGGAACTGCAGCTTAGGGTGTTCCTTATATTCTGTACACAGTGTGGCTATATGATTAATGATACGTATGTGTCTGGATCGGCAGTTAGTCTGTAAAGTTCATTTATTGATGTCTGCTGCTTCACAGTGCTATATACGCTTTACATCCTGACTATTTCCATCTTCCGGCGTATAATTCCTTCATTTTCATTTCATGTTCATAGTGTATATTTGACCTGACTGCCTGTTGTCTCCTTGCTGCTGTATTTATAGAGTGCCATATCTTAACTTTAAAATAATAATTATCATGATGAAAAATTCAGTTGGAGGCATCACTCTAATTCAGGGTTTTAGTTGTGATTGTTTCACTCATTGCGATGATGAAAGATGAACATCTTTCTGTGCTTGAGGCTGTCTCATTGTTCCATAAAAAGTCACTGTGGCCGTCTATCGACTTCATTCTGGAGTCTGCTCTTTTCTTTTCTTTTCGTTTTTTTTTTACCATTTCAGTATCAGTGGGGCTAATGAACACCCCCACAGGACCTTGATTCATGTTAATCTAGAAGAACAAGATAAAATAAAATAGATTATAAATACATTTCCTGTTAAGTGTTGAAAAATGACAGAGAAATCATCTGTTTCATGTGTGTTTTGATGATGATAATTTATAAATGTGTTGTGCAATAAACTGTCAGACATTTAAACTGTAATGTTTTTTAAACTATATTATTGTATAAATACTGTACATAAAAAACACTCCTATTTTGCAAGCAAAAGATTCACTTTGTACTGTTGTTATACATTAAATGCGCAGCTGATGAAAATGATTTCTGCCTGGTTTATTTTTGGTGATGTCATGTAAAGTTCTGAAAAGGTGCTAATTTCTAAATGTAACACGTACGACAGTACAGTCTTGACATTGTGTTTGTGTTAACATCCTCATATTCATTCATCACATTTACAATTTATATTACTGCTATATAATACAGACACATCTGAATGTCCACAGAATCAGGTTATGACTGAATTTGTATGTTTTCTATTTCATTGACAACATTAGAGAGGAGGTTTTTCCTCAAACCACTGTGAACTCTGTTCCACATTAACTGGGTGATCTATTATAATTATGTTTGTGGCCCACTAGCATAATGATTTAATAGTTAAAATATTATTGAGTTTTCATGAGCATGGCTCTAAATGCCAGATAATATCAGACATAATCTGAAATCCCAGGGGTACATTCACCATTCAGCCTTTGTACTTAGAAGCTAATATAATTTGGTCAAATCATGTTTGTCCTAATTATAATGACATCTCCCAATGTGGAAAATAAAATGGATGTAAACCAAGTTCCAGCTTGCCCCCGCTTCATGCATCAATGAGAAATTCATTATCTAACAGGTTAATACCAAGTTTGACCCCATATACTTATATTACATCAGTATATCACTACTACGCATTACAGTATAAAAAACCTCTAGCCAAATTTACAAGATAGATTATTATTACCGTACATGAACAAATATCAATAATGATTATTTTGGTTACAATTGTAATGAGAAACTTTAGCAATTTTGTTTTGTTTTAATGTTAAAAAAATGTAATGTTAACATTATTTAATCACCACTTTTTGGAGATTTTAGTGAACCTCAACTACTGTAAAGAGTAGGATCATACTTGAGAACAATGCCACATTTTTGGCTTTGGCAGTGTGTTTGGACGGATTTGAAACTGCTGGATTGCTTTTGAATGCTGCCCAAGGAGCGCAGTATTTCCAGACCAAACACAACTAAAGCCTTTTTTCCACAAGTTAGTTAAAGTTGGAACAACCACGCAGTCATTTCTCTATGTATCTCACAGAGAATAAAAAACAACCTAAAGTACAGATATTGATACAATAGAGAACATATGTCCATGTCTTTGTTACAGTAAGTCAGGATTTGTGGGAAAGTTTCATTTTGTTTTTTTAATTTCATATTATGCAGCCTACAATCTTGACTGTGCATTTGTGCAACATCAGTTTTCCATAGTTGAGCTCATGAAAACGCTCACATATTTAAAACCAAAGAGGAGCCGAGCTTGTAAAACAACAAAGAAATAACCTGGAGAAAAGGACTATATCCCTTTGAATTCTAATAAAGAAAACAACCTCCTGTGATGAATAGCCTCTTGTGACGAATAGTTTCTTCTGCTGTCACACTGACAGAATTTGGTATGGCATGTGAGCAGCATATAGGGGTTCCTGAGCACTTGCCATAAGGAGCCGGAATTTATTATTCATGTTTAACCCTCGGGGCTGTGGGCGAGCAGAGCAGAGCAGAGGGGGGAGGGGGAAGGAGGGGGAAGGAGGGCCTCCCAACCAATACCTGTCAGATCCAGGTGGGTGTCATCAGCGAAAGGTCCTCTGTAACCTGCCAGGCTCTAACCCCTCGTCTTTCCTCTCATCTCTCTTTGCTTGTCAGAGTGACTGTGCTCAGCAGCCAGTAATTCCCCTTCACTTATTTCTCTCTCTCACTCAAACACACACACGCATGCGCACGCACACTCAGGAGGAGGATCATTAGGACTCAACCCTCCTCTACTGACAACCCAGCAAGCCACAGGATATCTCCTTGATAGACTTTGTAGCTGGATGGTACCAGACAGGTTTATGGATCTACTACAGCCATTGGAACCCCATTATCCCTCTATCAATCCCCGACAGGTGTCATAATATCTCATTCCGCTCTGACCTGTGATTGATGCAACTACATTACCTAAGTGACAGGGAGTAAAATAACAATGCTTAATTTCTGTGAAAACCCTGGTTGAACACTGCCAGGTAGAGAAGACCATCAGCTCCCACTGCTGCCCAGAATATTTGATTCAGGAGGGAAACGGACCTTACGCACTGACTGCAGATCTTGAAGAATAATTCAGACTGTGTTATGAATGATGAATAGAGAAGGCCTTGGACTTTCTATGCACCTTGAACAACCCAGTGAGTTTGTGTTAATAGTCAATGGCCAAAGTCTGCTCCACTGTCCTTCAGCACAGAGCGAGGTGTGGCACTAACTGGTGTATATCGTATCGTATCGTATCGTATCGTATCGTATCGTATCGTATCGTATCGCATCGCATCGTATCGCATCGCATCGTATCGCATCGTCAATAAAATGTATTAAACAAATACCAATTTTTTCCCTTTGTGCTATCAGTCGAAGGTTTTTCCATTTGTTTAAACAGAATTGTAAGCAGCTCAAGTCCAAGCTAAATTTAGGTCAGGATTAATTAATTGGTTAACTTAAAGCTTTCCTGCAGCAATACAAGAAAATGAAGCAGTGTCTTAACTTTTGTTGATTACTGCTACTGTCTGTACAAACTCAGTGCTGGAACAAACTGTGCTTCTGCATCCTCTGAGGGATTATTAGGGCCAACACTGTACTGCAGGAAGTGGTACTGAATATTGTTCACAGATAATGACCTAAAACATTTGAAGAAATATTAATTCCATATTTTTAATCAATGAAAGCTATATTGAATTTTGGACTAAAGACATCATCAAAGATTTTTCAGTACAGCTTTTATCCTCTCAAATTTGAGAATTGGATGCCTTTCTTGCAACAGCTTCCTGTGAAACTACCAGGTTTTCTGCATCAGTTGATTGCAAAATGTGGATCAGATGTATCAACACAAGACTGTGCTCAAGGTTATATCAAACAAACAATTATAGTCCTGTATTTAATACAACCACCTGAAACCTTGGATTTAATAACTGGACAAACCTCGATTGGCATTAATGATCTCAAACAAGTTATTGTATATGAACAAGCTGCAGATCGGATCTTTACAACATTCAGGAGGAGTTTTTCTGTGGTAATTTAACTTAACCCCTGATAATGGTGAGCTGCAGGCTCAGAGCAAAGCAAAGCAAACAATTCAATCTCCTTTCATCAGTGCACAAAACATTATCATTATAAAGTTCATTGATGGGTTGTTAAATCTCCATGGCGACCCGCCATCAACACCGTGCTCCACTGTGCCTCATGATTTGAGTTAGGTACTTGCGAACAGGGATGTTAACCAGATCCAGTTTTCAGCTGTTACTCTTGGCTTGTTGCTTTGCATTGTGTGCGTGTGTTGAGTCATCTTAGTTGGAGTTGTTAGACAGAACAGATATAGAGTTAAATTGTTTATTGGCAGTTTGCCTCTGTGGACTTATCTAAGCCCTTTGAGATTATTGTTTAACCCTTTCTAGCCTCTTGCAAACACAACAGTTGTTGATTGAAGTCCTCTGTGATCTTACTTTGTGATAATTGACTTTTTGTGAACGGCATATTAAAAATGTTTTGAGGCGTTACCATCCCTTCAAGATTTAAACCATTTTTTATTTGATGTACTGTATTTAATGACTGCTGTAAATGTTTTTTTATTCTTGCTTACTGTATTGAGCAGTTGTGTTTGTGTCTTTGCTGCTGATCGTCTTTGTGGTTGTTTTGTGTTCACAGGTCTCTTAATTTCAGTGAGCCTGTCTGATTAAATAGCAAAAATAAGTCGCTCTATATCTCATTATGTTTCATTAATGCACCTCCACGTTTTACAACTCCTGATTCCAATTAGCTTCTGTTGATGCCATTAGTTTGATCCTCACGTACATTTTCCCAATTTACAATGGATGTTTGAATTTAATGGTTGTGTGTTATTAGAAAAAACAGACTCTTTGTTACTTCCATATACTGTGGGCTATCATATTTTCTCTTGCGCCACTGTATGATAGTCAGCTAAATGTCTGTGTTTTGGACATTTATTTCCTCATAACAAGAAATTTGAATACAATTTGGACATCTAGTATTACAGAAATGTCTATTTCCTTTAACCGTTTTCTGACATTAATTTTAAAAACATGAATACATTAATTGACAACAAAAAGTGTAATCATGATAATCATGTACAGTGAAAACAATCATTGGTTTCAGCCTTACATTAAATACTACCTGACTAAAACTGTCAAAGAGGTGTTGCCTAAAGACAGTGGTCATTTGTGAGTTGTTGTGCAGGTTCACATGACAACTTCACAAACAGTAAACAACAAAACACATTTCTGAAGATTCCTTCTTTTTAAATATAGTTAGTATGGATGCCTTTCTTTATGGTTTGTGGTTGTTTTTGGCCTTGAAGGAAAAAAAAAATACAGCAGCCACTCTCTGTGCATACACAAACAAATGTGTCATACTTGTTTTGTTTTTTCCTGTCTGTGGTGTAGACACCCACTACTGTACAATCAAGCTTCAAATTCTCTTAGGCCCTGTTGGAACATAGCTTTGAGGAAGTTAAGGTCTACAAGATCAGTCTCCTGCTGCTTTAATTAAATGCATACTGCATTATCACAGCGTGCACCATCAAACAAGCACTGATATGTTTGTTCTTGCCAAGGACAAAAGGCTGCTTTCTAAACCAGGAGAAAAAAAACTCTGATAACTGTATAAATCCTAAAGGACCAAACCTCGCCCTCTCAGAGTAACAACCTATTTTGCCTACCAGAAGCTTCCTTCATCAGCTGTTGTTAACATTTCCATGTTTCTCACATTCTGTGTTATAACTGTTTTCTTGTCTGTAACAACATCTATTGCACGTCTGTCCGTCCTGGGTGAGGGATCCCTCCTCTGTTGCTCACCCTGAGGTTTCTCCAATTTTTCCTTGTTAAAAGGGTTTTCTATGGAGTTTCTCCTCAGTGGATGTGAGGGTCTAAGGACAGAGGATGTTGTTATGATGCCATGTAAAGCCCTTTGAGACAAACTGTTTGTAAAAACGGGCTATACAAATAAAATTGCCTTGCCTTGCCTATTATCAGGATTTATTGAATGAGCTTATCGGTGATGGTATTTTATTTCACCAATTAGCTGTAGTTATATTTTTTTATGTCTGCTAACAATGCTTTATGCTCATAACTGTCCTCATCATTCTTTAAATATTTGTAGGTGGAGAGTGATTTCTTTTCCACCTACATGTACAGTATAAAGCAGTAAAAGATGGGTTTAATGATGAAGCTAATGTCCAGTAGGTGGATATGGACAGCACACCAGTCTACTGGTGCCATCTCCTGGTCAAAGTTATTATTACAAGGTGCTGGCAGAGACAAAATCACCATTCTTCATGCATTCATTCAGTGTTTCCAGCAGCGTGAGGGGCTGAGTGAAGGAGACACTGTCAAAATGTGACACGGGGTGAGGGCAAAGGGTAAGTATGTGGCAGTGACATAGGCTGTCTGTTTTAGTGCTGCCGCCTGAGGGGTTGTGTATGTGTGGAACATCTGCAGGGCTAAGCAGCAGTCTGGAGGTCATGACATACGCCAGAACAAGACAATATCCTGACATTGTGAAGGGAAAGCACACAGGGACATCCCTGAAACACGGTTTGTTTCAGAGAAGAAGTGACTTCATCAACCTGGCACTTCTTTTCTTTTTTTTCCTTCTTCCCGCTCAAAGAGCTCACTGCTCACCCCCAGAGAGGTAACGGTCAACATGCAGTTTCAAATTAAATCCCCTCCCACTACTCCACCTCCTCCCATACCTACCCTCACCACCCCCGCCCCCGCCCCACCTCTTCTCAGCTTCTCCCCCCTGCACTCATTGGAGACAGGCTCTCTCCTGCAGCCAATCTGTGAACTTTGTGGGATTTATGGCTTCCATTTTCAAAGTGCCATCAAATGTGCATTACAGCATGTATGTGTTTCTACAACTGCGTGTGTGCATGTGTTTGCTCAAGTCAATGAATCAAAATTAAATTAACAACTGAAACTTGACGAGGACTTTAAAAATGTCCTCACCACTAATTGAACAGTCAGCATTGATTGCGTTTTGTCTGTTCTGGTGACATAAGTCAAAACAGGACCATGAATCTCCAGCTAGTATATTGTTAATTATGAACGGGTGGTGGTGAGGAAATTCTCTTCCCACAAAGGATCGTCACAGGAGAGTCGCTGTTTTACAACTTCCTGTTCCAAACACTGCCTGGGGCTCTTACAAATAATCCATTGCCGGTGAAATCTTTCTCCTAGACAGAAAAAAACATTGCTAACACTGCTGGTAGTACTAATATTTTAAAGATTTATGTTTTTAACAAAGCCATAAACAAAATCCAAGGCCTCTTATAAGATGCTGAACTCATTAATTTATCAGACCAGCTTGAAGTTCTCTAACTGGACACCTAAAACAAAAAATTAAAAAAAAAAAGCAAAAGTCTTCAAAAAATATAACCCATGACATATTCTGCTAATAAGCTCTCATCTCTCAGAAGGATCTGCCAATTAAAGCAGCCAATGATTCATCAGTCAAACGTCAATGATCCCAGGAGTGTCCAATTAACAAGTTCAATTTCCATTAAAGTAAGATTTCTTGGCTAAAACACCAACAACCTTTTGCCTAAAACGCATCCAAGAAATGAAATTTCCTGTCAGATTCAAGCCACACTGTTGGAGGTGCCTTCAGTTTGATGACTTATTCTCCACAACATTGTTAGAAACACCCACTGCTGTATTTAAAAATTGTGATCTAAGGTCCTGAGTGAGCATAGGAATGAACTAGATTCTTGTCTATAGACCTTGAAGAAACTTTCCGTACTATAATTATTCATTTTTCCTGCACTGAGGAAACAGGTTGGCTGGATGTTGTTCCCACAGCAGTTTGTCCTCAGAACAAAGGAAGTCAATAAGCTTTGTTTTTGTTGTTTTCTGTTTGAGATCAGTAATAGGTGCCCATGTGTGAATGCATGATTGTCTCTGTCACAAAACGTGTGCATGTACAACAAGGAAAAGAAAAGGAAAATGATAAGAGAAGAGGGAAAAAGAAAGGAAGCAAAAGAGAGTGAGTTAAAAAAAATTTAAAAAAGCATGTTCACAAAATGTTTGGCAACAGTTCAGTGTTTTTGTGGAAAAGTGGAGGGTAAATCTAAGGGGGGCACCTGGTGAGAAAGTACAAACACAAAAGAACAATGCCTCTCTTTTTTCCTCTTCTGATATTGAACCCTGTTGCGTATATTCTCCTAAGACATCCCATCACTCATTTCAGAAAGTATTTAACACACATGCTCCGAGGTGTAGGCTAGATGCACAACTTGTGGAAGTGAAAAGCACAACCATCAAATCTCGCATCTTAAAACAAAAATACACAGTGCTGTCAGAAGTAATCTATGACAGTAGCAGATATACGGCCATTGCAATGTACTGTAACTGAAGAAACAGTGCAGCGGCTAAAAGGAAGGACGAGGCTGTTTTCAAACTCCATAAGCTGCAACAGATGTGCAGAACAGTCAACATGCTATAAACAAATAAGGTCATTTGAAGGGAGGCCTATGGGCTTTTTACTCACTGGATGCCAGTGGTAGAAATGTTTTCCAGATTGGCTTTCAGTGAGTTCTTAGGAGGTATGCAGTATGCACTTGCTGTCTGTGTTGGTTTCCTCCCCTGTGACCACGACGAGCGACTCTGTGACACCCTGAGCTGTGGCATTGAGGAGACGGACGGGAAATGGAGAATGCTGTGATTGAGCGGAAAGTGGTTCTGACTGTACTCGCACACAATGATTCATCACCACCATCTGAGCATGGCCACACCAAAAGCAGATTAAAGTATTTAGTCACGTATGGTTTCACACGAGGCCTCTTCAAATGATTTTAAAAATCTTTATGGAAGTGGCATTTCAAATAAAGACACAATTTTTACATCTGCATTCAACACAATTCAGCCAGAGCTCTTACTGGCAAAGATGATTGAAATTGAGATTAATCCTCATTTAGTTCACTGGTACCATTCATTTCTCACAATATAGAAAGCAGATATTTAAAGTTAACCAGACATACTCATCTTCTATTGTTACTAATTCAGGAGCACCTCAGGGCTGTGTGAGCTCTCCTTTACTTTCCACACTTTATACTGACGATTGTAAAACGGACTATCCAAATTTTAAAATGTTCAAACAACACTACATTGTTGTCATTGTTGAGCCCTGAAGATGAGCCTTATGTTCATCAGTACTCTACAGACAGATTAGTGAAGTGGTGTGAAAACAATTCACTCATTATCAAAGCAGAAGTAAGCAGAATATTTGTGTTAATATAAGTCTTAAATAGTTATATCTTCCGACAGCAATCACTTATATAGAGTGTTTGGTCTGAAACACGGGTCTGTCAGTCACTCTGCTCTGCTGTAAGCCGAGGAGAAAACTTTCCTTGTATCCTACAACCTTTATCCAATGAGGAGAGAGAACGGCATGAAGGGGCAGTCCTCTCTGTGTGTGCAGCCAAGGGATGCGCATGAATGTGGTGACGTTGTCTCTTGCAAGTAATATTTCATCTGACCCCTCTCACGTGTTATTTGAGGAATATCAGCTTCTGCCATCAAACAGAAGATTCAGAGTTCCACAAGCTGGACTGAACCGACTGAGGAACTCTTTTGTCCCTCAGTCTGTCAAATTGTTAAATCAGAGTTTGGGCTCTAAGTCGGCTGCAGAGTTCATGTACAGACTGAGCACTGGGTGTTGCACCAAAGACACTTTGTAATGTTGGATTTATGTTGTGAATAGAATTAGGATGTAGTTTGTGTTTTGTTTAAATGTTACGTTTCTGGGGTTTTTTTGTTACTTATGTGAAACTTTGGACGTCATGGGACGCAAGACAAATTTCAGAGTGATCTGACAATAAAGTGCAATCTTAATCTTAATTTTAAATGACATGTTAAACTTTGCAAGAAAGAAATTAAAAGCGGTGCACACTGCAAAAAGAAAAATAGGCTTTGTCCTGCTGCCCTTGGTCGGAGGGTAAAAGGTCTATTCTGTGCCTTACTGCCATCTGACAGGAAGCTGTGATTCATGGCGACTCCAGTAGAAACACTTAACTAGCTAACGGTCTAATGAATGTTTTACTGGAGTGACATGCCTGCTGCTGTCCAGCTGTGCCCGCTGTAATGGGCACGCCGCTGCTTTTTTCTCTTGGGGTATTCGGCAGAGCTCATCTTGAGTCACAGTCGGGGGCCAATTGGCCACCTCAACGCCCTGCTGGTTGAGGTGAATGTTTGATAGGGGTCTGGCAAGGAGGAAGGGTGGTGGTGGTGGGGGGACGGGGAGGAAACGGAGTGATGGAAGGGGGGTGGGGGTGGTGGGAGGATGGGGCCAAAACAGGGACGGGGGGCGGGGGGGGGACTAGGGGCACTAGAGGTGGTATCAAATTACAAGGCATGTTTCTCAAGCATGTAAAGTTTAGCTGTAGTTTGGTTTATTTCTCCAGATGCACTGTTGTTGCTACTCTTTTCTTTGTGTGAGAGGGCGGAGCTTCTTTTATAACAAGTCACTTAGCATACCTTCACCAGTGTTTCCAGATGTTTCATTTACACAGAGCATGAGAAACACTACAGCAGAAGAGCAAACAAAAGTGAAGCAAAGTTCCCCCCAGAGCTGCAGTGGAGGAGGGGGGGGGGGCTGGGGGCTGGGTACTTTGGGGACTCTGTGGAAGTGTGAATGGTTTTAAGCGGATCCTGTGGTGTCTTTACTGCTGGGGGAGCGGGTGTTGATTGATGGCCTTGCTGAGTAGTGGGCTCTTTGGGTCACCCAAATGGATTAATAACATTAACATAACAGTGGATCACACCTTTGTTTCCAGTATGATTATTCTGCTCTACAGTCTATCTCTATAAGCCTATTAAGGACCAGAGTGTCACAGCCTATTGTCAGCTCTCACCTTTCACTGTGAGTAGGATTATTACTCCCGTCCTGGGTTCACAGTTCAAGCAGACACAGTAACCCAGGGAGAGGAAGGGATGGCATAATGAGCACTGATCACTAAAGCATATTCTGCAGTGCTATAACACACATCACACGCGCTGCAGCCTCGTTATAGAGGGTGATTGATGCATATATAACATTCTGCATAGAAGTATAAACATAGAGAGGTATTTGAAGAATTCTGCACACAGTTTCTCCTTTTTAGAAAATACACAACATCCAACAAGACTCCATTCTGCTCCTTCCCTCCATCTGCTTTGCTCGCTCTTCTGAAGGGGTGGGGGTACAGAGGAAGGGTTAAAGTAACCAGTGGAGGATAGGGTGTAGGGCAGGGCCTCGGTAAGCAAGAGAAGGAGGGGAGGAAGGGGGGGGGGCCTGTATAAAAACTGACAGAACACAAGTGGTGCTTTATCCACCCTGTCCCACTCTGGGTAAGAGGAAACCCTAAACTGCTCAGGCTCAACCAGCTTTTTTCTTTCCCTCCCTTTTTCACTCCCACCCATCGGACGTGTGCGCGCTCAGGATGAGAATGGCAGCATCATCTGCAAAGAGACCAGAACACTTTTGCAAAATGTTGGCTTTTGCTTTGCTACTCATCGCTTCTCTACTAAATGGTAAGTGGTGGGAAAAAAAGAAAAAAGACGCTAAACTTCTCAGGGATTGTGTGGCTATCTACAGGGAGGGAGGGAGGACACAGGAGGGGTGGGGTTGGGGTGGAGAAGTGTTTGTTTGAATGGTCTTAGAGTTGAATCCAGGTTTTAACCCTACAACCCTTTTCCTTGCTGGAATGCTAAAATACTTATCTCCACACACTTAAGACAAATCTATAACAGATGAGGTTTCATGTGTTTTGAAAAGGGTTTGATGAAAGATGTTTCTCCCCCAGACGCAGAGAGAAAAACATTACAGCTCTGCAAACAAAGCAATCATTTTATAGATAAGGGTTATAGATAACGGAGCAATGGAGAAGTTTTAAATAATCATTTTTGATTTAAGATTCCTATTCTGGATTTAGTACTCATTAACAGTGGCTTTGCTTTTTTCATAAATGTTCTTTTCGCTTTCCACTGTTCAGTTTTGAAGCATTAGTGAACTGTCCTCTGGTGCTATTTCATTGACTTGATTCCCATGATCTTCAGGGACTGTGAGAAATGTGTATTTATATTTAGCTGGTTGTAATGCGAGGCCCGCTGAAAACATGCGTGAGGGGAGGGTGGAGTTCAGTTGTTAATGTGCATTTCAAATGTGGCGGTGCTGATATAGTGGGTGCTTTTAGTGAGGCATCAAGGATGACTGATGTGAAACTATGCATAAAGACAACATTGCTGATATCCATGTAAGAACAAATGCAGCAATATATAAACTGCTTATATCACATGATATGATCTAATTGCATCTAAAGGCAGTAGTCATCTATGGTATGTTAACATTTATTTAAGCCACTTTTTTTTCATGTATTCACGTTTGAGTTGAAATCTTGAAAGTTTTTCATTGACTTGTATCAGGTAGAGGGAAGTGTGCTAGAGTCTATACAAAGTTAACAGTAACAAGAAATTAAAGGAGAATTCCGGTCATTTTTAACCCCTAAATTGTTGTCCTGATGGTTGTCCACAGTCACATGTGAATTGATCAACAACTTCAAGCTACATTTGTAGCAACAAATACAGATCTCATTGCCTTTGTTGGTCAAATTTTTAAGACATGCTCTCCTTTTGAGTAAGTGTTACAGGAGAATTCCGGTCATTTCTGACCCCTAAATCGTTGTCCTGATGGTCACCCAGTGTTGGGGGGAGCAAAAAAAGAGACTAAAATTGATGTAGGCAACGCTAACCTACGGGGGCAATTCTTTCAACCACAACAAACACTCAAAAAACAATCAAATATCTATGGTACATGACTGGAATCCTTAGAGACACCACTGAACTCATATAGTGTACGGTATAAACAGTATAAACTTTGTGTTTTTGCATGTAGTCACTCTCCTCAGACAGCCGAACTCAACATCCTGGAAAGACATTACTATCCGATCGCAAAGCGCCTGCTCTCCCCGCCACAGAAACAAACACTTATTCCTTGTTGTGATGATTTCTTTACAAAAATGAACGGTCAAGCAGTGCAGTGGTAATATCCAAAATATCTCTGAATGTTTATTTTTGTAAAGGAATCATCACAACAAGGAAAAAGTGTTTGTTTCTGTGGCGGGGAGAGCAGGCGCTCTGTGATCGAATAGTAATGTCTTTCCAGGATGTTTCAGAGTTCGACTATCTGAGGTGAGTGACTACATGCAAAACTACTGTTTATACTGTTTATACTGTACACTATATAAGTTCAGTGGTGTGTCATAAGGATTCCAGTCATGTACCATAGATATTTGATTGCCCCCATATGTTAGCGTTGTTGCTATCCCTAGCGCCGGGTAGCCATGGTGTAACTCTGGTTTGTCGCGTTTTTTCGCGGGTCAAAAATGACCGGAATTCTCCTTTAACACTTACTCAAAAGGAGAGCATGTCTTAAAAATTTCACCAACAAAGGCAATGAGATCTGTATTTGTTGCTACAAATGTAGCTTGAAGTTGTAGATCAATTCATATGTGACTGTGGACAACTCCACTTCAGTCCATTAACTGTCTGCTGTGGTAGGAGGGAAATTAAGAGATAAATCATATGGAGAGGGGAAAAAGAGAAATGTCTGAGAAACTTAGATATACGAGTTGTTTCAAACCAATTTCTGAGCAAAGTAAACAAAAGGCGAGACCAAGACGTCAGGAGAACGGAGCTGAGAATGAACTATAGCCATTCTATCATCTGCAGAGCTCTCTGTTGTGGCTGGAAACAAATTGCACACAAAACTGCTTAATTCAAACCTCCTGTCTTGTTCATGGGATATAGCTTATGGGGATGAGATCATCAGCAGTGAGAAGCAGCTATATCTGCTTTGGAAAATAAAAGTGCCTTGACAGCATTTCAATCTATAGAGGCACCAAAAGCTTTTATTTCTGCTTTTGTAAAGAAAGGAAAATCCATCTCTTGATGTGCACTGCAATGTTTATCTTTCCTGAAAATCACAAACACAAAGCAACTGAAAACATGTGACACTCTGCAGTTGGGCCATGGAGAAAAAAAAAAGATGAATGGTAGTGGAGCAAATCTCAGATTTCATACAGACTGGATATACAACAAGAAAAAAATAAGACCACTTGAGTCTACTAGATGATAAAACATCTGCCTCTGGAGTCAGAAGAAAATCCCTCTTGTTGAAATGTCTAGTCAACCTGGGAGATGGGAGCAGGGCCGTTATGTAAGTGGTGGAAAGATGGGCTTACTGAACAACTTCACTGTGATGAGGTCACATCAGATTCACAGATGTTGGTGAGCGTAACGGTTACCCTGACAATCAGAGGGGTGGAGGGATGGGGGGGGGTCTGGGCGACAGAGGCTGAACAGGAGATGATCAGAAACACTGGGGAAAAACCCCTGTTGAGCCTGTTTAGCAGACCTCTTTTTAAGAAAAGCACTCAGAGGCACACGAGCTGAAGCAGAATATGGGAGGGGAGGGGGTGCAAAACTTGCTCAGATTTACTTTGTTGTCTGTGACATTACTGGAGCGTCTCGTGCTCAGAAAGGTCTCGCTTCAAATATCTTAAAACTGTACTTACAAACAATTTTCATAATACGGTTTAAGCTCTGCCGGCGCTGTGAAGTGGTTTTAGGAGGTTCTCTAGTTAGGCAGCGAACCCTGCCCAACCTTTCTGCAAACCCCACAGCATGTAATTATGGAAATCATTGTTTGTGTTGTACCCATTGAAGTAGCAGATGCACGGAAAGAGACTCACAGAAACAATGTTGACAACAGAGCGCTCAATCCTCTCACGAAGAAAAGCGCCGGTGGTGGCGAGCACAGCATCTGGGGGGGGAACACACACATCCATAAGATTCTTATTCACTTAGGATAGTGTTTTTCATCCTCCTAATAAGAGAAAGCAGCTTTTCCACTCTGACTTCGTCTTTCAACTTTCTCCAGCCTCTGTGCTTGTATTTATCCAATAGGTACTGATATGGCGGAGCTAAACGAGCTGCTTCATCAAATGTAAGGTGCTGCGCCCTGACCCCTAAATTGGATACACAGATAGCGACACATACTGAAATAAATAATTAAAAAAAGCTCTAAATGAAAACAATTGATCTTTTTAAAGCAGAGAACAAATCTTTGCACATCGACAAAGAGCTCTTCAGTTCAGCATCTTAATGGCCTATTATTATGGCTGTTTTTCAATACCCCTCCTGGTTATGTGTGCAGGCAATTACACTGGTAGATTTTTGAAACATATAGTAAGACTCAGATTCTCTCTGGACAAAATCAATGTGGAGCCCCCGAGCTATTGACAGCCAGATATGTCTCCCTCTGCAACAAGATCCCCCAACCGTCTACCTGTGTACGCTCAAAGCAGACAGGCTCATTCCAGGTAAAGCACAAGGCAGTTAAACTGTAGTGGTCAATTGTGAGCGTGTGTTGGGGGGAGATGGGAGGGGTGAGTGAGGTGGGGGTTGTGGGGTGATATAATGCTGCCAATTGAAAGCAGATGTCATGTTTCCTGATTGTGAGTCCCTAGAAACAGGCATGGCTCTCTGGATAAGGAGCGGCGGTGGCCTCGGGGTTGGGCTGGATCAACGCTGCAGCTGGGCACACTTGGTGAAGAGAAGGGGCGGCTCGGAGCGACTGATTGAAACCATGAGATCCAGTTGCTTTCCTGCCAAGAGAGGAGAATGGCCCAGGTTCTGCTATTAATCGCTGTGACAGGAACGACAGGGGGGTGGGTCAGCGTAGAGGGGTCAGCAGTCTGTTGTTTCAAAGAGGGTAGAGTTGCAGAGCATATTTAACCCCGTGGGACTGGGTTCCAATGTCACATTCCTCTGCCAGCTCTTAACTCTAAAATTCAGATTCTTTAAGGGCCACAGGATATTAAGAAATGAGAGCGCTGATATGGAAAGCAACACGGAAGGAAAAGGTGTGTTCATTTATGCAGAATACTGTCAGGAGATACCAACAAGAGAAGACCACACAGATGAGGAATATATGTCCACATTTTCAAAATATGAACTTATGAGTAACTTGTAGCTGTACATTTTAATAACTAATAATTAATAACTCAAATCATAGTGTAGTTATGAATCATTTTGAATGAAAAGTCATCAAAGGGATAGTGTCTGCACCTTATTCGTGTTTTTTTTTAAATTCATGCTGTAGTGAGGGAAGCATCGGGTGAAGTGGAGGTGTGCACTTGGATCAAATTTCTATCCAACATATGCCAGAGTGATGTCAGAGAGTCTCTAAAGAGGCACTGTGACATGAGAAATGTAGTTATTTGTGCCAAGTCCACAGGCAGCAGAATGAAGTATTCCACTTTGATGGAAGTAAAATTAGACATAATGTTTGTGCTGTGTTGTATATGTGTACATGTATTGTGTTACACTGTATAGGAGGCATGGAACCAATGCACAATTAAGAACACCTGCATTTAAATTGCATTTACAAAATCCAACCTAAATACTTCCCTGAAATCATAATGGTTTTGTAATTAGTAGTGGCTGTTGGTGATCAGCCAGCGGGCGAGTCCCAGACTGGGGACCTTAACATGCTGGATCATCACACCACAGACCCAACTCCATCAAGACTGTGGAACGCTTGCATGCACATGCTGAAGATAAATATACAGGGAATATTCCCAGGAATATGTACCATAACCTTGATAGAAAAAGGGGCGGTGATATGTCTTGAGTGTTTATAGGAGCTGTCGTAGCTGAACAGACTCTCACGCACTCAGTCAGAGCAGTGAAGACATCTTCATTCAGATCCAACAGCAAAAAATGGGTTTTGGCGCTGGTCACAGCTGCCAGCTTGATTTGTGAGATTCAAGTGTGAGATAAATTACTGTCTTGGTTCTATGAAAACACTTTGTCATATGGTAACTATAGCACTCTGTATGTGTCAGGAAGGGGCTGGGACTTGGTGGTGGTCCAGAGACCATTATCACCTCCACATGGCCCATTACACAGGACAGGGTTTTTCTCAACAGATGCGGGGAGAGGCCAGGGGCTTAAGAGATATTGAGGTTGCTCCTCCTGAACATGCAGCACCGGCCAGGCTGAGACCAGAGGCCCAAAGCTATAGGAAGGTCTACAACATCCAACAGCTGTTTCACGTTTTTGGTGAATAGGTGCATCGGTTGAATTGTTGGAGGAAATGGAAGAAATGGCTGGTCGGTCAAGTGCAGTACGCTTCAGGTCAAGTCTCCAGGGTTAAAGCCATTAAGAATGGCACAAGATGCACTAATGCAAATTCAAGTCCAAAGACATGTGCACTTATTTAGTCATGAGATGCACCATGAAGCAAGCCCGAGAGAGAGCTTCCTGGCACCACAGGAGAGAAATGAGCTGTTATGACTCCTTGTGTGTTGCTTTATATTAAACTATAGACCACGGGAGGTGCGAAGGCCTGCATCGCACCTTGATAGATGCCAGGAAATAGCTGTGCGTGACTCGGAGAGGGCGAGCAGACATGGTGAGCTGGGAGGGAGGAGGGCGTGGAGCTGCAGCCTCGTCCTCTTCCAAAGCCTGCTGCATTCCTCCATCCGGAGTCCCAAGAGATGGAGGGGGGTGCGGGGTGGAGCATTTCCAGACCACAGCCGTCACTCAGAGAAATCTGGTGGGAAAATCTTCAAGAGAGCAGTGAAGTCAAGTCCCCAATGCTGTATAACATATGGAGTCAGAGCTGATTAGGACGACTGGGTTACGTTTATTGTGTTTGCGCAATAATGCCAAGACACGTGAGCGATGACTGATGTTTTGGCTGCACTGGAACATTACATAAAGAGAAGGAATGAAAGACAAGTGTGGGTGGATGTATGTGGGGATACGAGGCATCAAGTGAATGTCTCAAATATATAATGTGCGCATTAGTGCAGACAGTGAATTAAGTCGTCGCTGCCGTTGAGTGAGAGAATGGAGGGTGGAGGCCAGCGAGGCACCAAGGGGGTTCAGAGGTCACACAGCCAGGAAGTGTGCTGGGGGCTGCAGAGAAGACCGGAGAGGCCACTGCATTCATCACAGGACCAACGTCGGCTCAATATGACCGTTTGATTTCAGAAGAATGGGGAAATGACCTGAGGCATTTAGTGTCTACAATCAAAACAAAACAATAAAAAAAGACGCTGGCTCAGATCATGCCGCCTCTGTAAGCGCTGCGCACAAGAGGCAATTGTATGCAGATGCTTCATTCCATCTGGGCTCTGAGCTATCAGGACAGTTTGTGTGAAATGAGTGATGGCGGGTCAGATAGCTGGACAGAGTTGACTGGCCGTGTGTGGAAAATGTAACATGTGAGTTTTACATACAGGCATGACATCATTAGCACAACTCTATTAAAACACAGTTGCCTTTTATAGTAGATATTTAAAATTCTTCTTCATCCCCCAAACATGTCCAACCTAAACTCCTTTTTAATATGACCAGTGCTACTCGGGTTCTAAAGGAAAAACAGATTCTCCATCAGAGACTGTTACCTCTAACTAAACATACTAATCTGCAACCGGCTCTTTGTCTCTACATTTCATGTCATTTTACCACACCACTGACAAAGGTTTTACCATCACATCTGCTACAACTCACCCAATGACAGAAAGTCATCACACAGTTTACATTTCACATTACATTTCACATTTTAGCTCCTCTGCTCTGTGGCACTGATTTATGTCTGACCGTCTCTCTCGTCTCTTCCTGTTAAATAAACAAGCAGACCACCCAGACATGGAAGAGGGATGGCAGCTGTAGGCTACATGATGTGAAAGGAGTCTAAAAAAGACTGACTTACAAGGTCAGCGAGCCCTTGACCTGTTGCTGGTCTACACCCACACTACTGGCCCTGATACCCTGCAGACTGAGATGAGGCACTAAATGTGGCTACATTCTGGCTCAGTAGTGAAACCTGAGCAGGTCCACAACAGAGTTTTTATTATAGACATGACATGGAAGCAAAAAAAACTGCAAAACCGCCTGGAGGCAAGTGGCTGTGATGTATTTTCTTATTCAAATTAAACACTCTGTATGTGCTAAAGTTGTTTTTCCCCTTGTATAAATGCAGTGTGACAGACAGCTGCAGTGGACAGTTGCTAACATTAAGCATGCTTGAGGACCTCCTTGGAGATTACAGCCCCACCTGCTAGTGTGGCACACACAGCGTTTACTCAGTACTTGTGGCACCTGTCTGTCACATTGATTTATCGAAGGAAGTCAGTGGACATGTGTCACAGTGTCACCATTGTGTGAATATACAGTGTGCCCCATGTGTGGGGCCTCAAGTAGTGACTGGAGATGGTGAGGCATGAGGCATGAGGAAACGACAGAGCAGCAGAGATGAAAAAACATCTCACACAGGGCCTCGAGCAAAATAGATTCTTTGGACTATAAATCAAAACATTCAAATAAATTTGATTTAAATCAGGTTTTTTGAGTAGTATATTACTGAAATGTTCAAACCACACTGCGCTTTAACCATTTTTCAAATGGTCTGCACTCTTCAGGATGAATGAAGTGAACCTTTAGCTCTGTCCTGCAGGAGTTTGTCATCTCTTACTGTAACTGTTGTACTGAGCTGCAATAAGAAAGCCTATTGTATGAATGCTTTAAAGAAAAGCAGTGATTAAATCCAACCTCTATGTTTACAAAGTTAGTTGCAGCACACTGCGATTACAAACCTATGATCACAGTCACAAGAGTAATCTGACAACCAGTAAGGAATGAGAAAGTGAGAGGGGGAGAGAGGTAATGAGATCTGCAGAGGTAAGGCATTATGGGAATGTTTTGAGAATGAGGTAATGCTGTTGTTGTTAGAAGGAGAAAAGGAGATCTGGTATAGGGAATGCATTCTGGGTACTCAGGTTCAGCTTCTGCATCCCACCAATGCAATTTGAGTTGACCAGAGCAAATTACAGTAATAGCGACCTGAGGTCTGTTAGCTCAGCGGCTGCAGGGTGTGGTGGCATATTTTACTACTGAGAATCATGCCTTGAAAGTTATCCAGGTTATTACAACAAAATTACAACCATCAAGGCTTTGATGATATAGTGTTGCAATTCATCAAGGATTCCTCCCCAAAGTCATAAGGCTCCCTCGAAACTGGAAAATGGTACAATGGAAAAAGTGATGTTTTCAAAGACATCATTACCTGGCACCTTTCAGTGGCACATTTACTCAGGGCATTCAACAGTTTAACAGGGTTGATGGAAAATCATTCCACTCACACTTATTTTGTATCTCCTATTCATGCTCAGTCTTAAGCGAGTCACTGTACTCACAGGATCATTTGAAAAAGAAAAAAGAAAAAACTCTGAGTGAGAAAGATCGTATTTCAAAGTAAATGACTTCATAATGTGATCCATGGATAAGACAGCTTCACTTATCCTCTGCAATAAGATCTGTTACCTAATCTTCCACCATTGCAGATGTCTCTAGAGACACACAGAAATCCTATGGAGAGGCCACGAAAAGCTCTGGCTCACTGCACCAGTTCATACATTGAGGTGATGAATGTGATTAAGATAGCACACCATCTGGGCCACCGCAACTCACAACTTCATTAAATCACACCTGCAGAATGATAACGGGATACGACAAAACATCTTATGATTCTTAGGAGGAGCTGCACTTGATAGAAGCACCAGGCGCGGTAGTTTCACATTTCTCGCCAGCCTCACTCAAAAATAGGTTGCCACACGCATCATCATTTCATCATTTAATCCATCATTTTGTGACATGATTAAATACTGATGCCAATTTAGTGCATATTAATTTCATATGTATTTAAAGGGATAGTTCACCCTAGAATGATATTTCGCTCATTATCTACTCACCCTCATGTGGACTAAGGGCTGGAAGAAGTTTCAGAGTCCTCCGTCCCTTCTCTGAGTTACAGGGGGTCTTGGTGTAGTAGTGCATGTCCATATAACGGTTGTAAAGGGACACCAGAGCTCTTCGTAAAAAAACACACACAAAAAAACATCCAAATACCTCCATGCTGCTCGTATGTAATGTCCGTCTTGTGCTGAAACCCCAAATTGCGTAATTGTCCCGAAAAAAATTAAATAAGTCTATATTTTAAGCTTGTTTGTAGCGGAAGCTTCTCAAAGCTCCTCTTCCTGGTCCGTCCAAATCTCGCGTGATTTGCGCCGGCGTCAGTGCGGTTACTGCGAATCACGCGAGATTTGGACGGACCAGGAAGAGGAGCTTTGAGAAGCTTCCGCTACAAACAAGCTTAAAATATAGACTTATTTAATTTTTTTCGGGACAATTACGCAATTTGGGGCTTCAGCACAAGACGGACATTACATACGAGCAGCATGGAGGTATTTGGATGTTTTTTTGTGTGTGTTTTTTTACGAAGAGCTCTGGTGTCCCTTTACAACCGTTATATGGACATGCACTGCTACGCCAAGACCCCCTGTAACTCAGAGAAGGGACGGAGGACTCTGAAACTTCTTCCAGCCCTTAGTCCACATGAGGGTGAGTAGATAATGAGCGAAATATCATTCTAGGGTGAACTATCCCTTTAATGCCAGCACGGTTAATGTTGTTTGGCACTGCGTGTAAATAACAGTTGCAGATAGAAAATTACATTAAAAAGTTAATATTTAAACAGAACTCTTTGCTTTGGTTCTTAGCTCAATTTAGTCTGAACTGCACCACTCCGGTCTACAGCATTTTTTTTTTTTTTTAATCAAAACAAACATTTTAAAACTATTTGACACGGGTCCAGTGTGTAGCTCACAGCATGTTTGCCATGAGACAACTGATTTCCCTGCAGAGGTTCATAGCATTGGTCCCAGTGGGAGTGAACATGAGGCCAGAGCTTTTGGCAGCTTTCATACTGAAGGACAGTTTATTTGCTTACACTGCGCAGAGGAATCAGTCCACCAGTGGGTTATTAATTATAGACAGTTCCACGCTGCTGAGACTCATCGATTGAAGCTCACAATGTGAGAGTTGTTGTAATGTGTTGCTGCACAGCCCATCCACAAATTTAGACCCTGACTAAACCAGTCAGAGTTAGGCTTATGGTCGGATTTCCCAACTTCCCAGACGGCTTCGTCATCAGAAACGTCCCCTGAAGTCCCAACTCTCAGGAACTTTTCAAAATGTCTGCTCTGTGCATTAACAGTGAATAAAAGCTGTATATTACACGGTTTATTACTTGGTTGTAGCCATACCAACAGAATTGTTTAACTTCTACCTACACGTCAAGTTGCTTTCACATTCAAACTATCGCTTAGAGTGTTGTTATCTGGTATTGGCTAACAAGTAACGGTTAGGTTAGGTTAACAACTCTATTGTTCCTGAAAAGTAACTGGAACACTGTCAACTCAGATTGGGACCAAATTCTGATTTCTGAGTTAGCTGGAATGCACCAATAGATCCCAGACACAGTGGCTTTTTTAGTCTCTGTCCAATTATCTCAACTATCCAATTAAGGCAAAAATAACAAATGAAAATATTTTTTTAACTGTTTCCACTGTTTTAATGATATGCCATGTCATCTACAATTTTGAAACACCAGTGATATCTAATTTTGACATGGGGCTGTTGTTGTTTTACAGCAGGAGTGGCGGCACAGGAAGAGGAAGTTGTCACAGCACCTGCGCCAACTGTTGAAGCCATTCCACATATAAGAGGAGACATGATTGAAACTGAAGCTCCTGGTAAGAAACACAGACTTTATAATAAATATTTTATAGGTTTACTCTGTGGCTTGATATGTCAACATGAACAGAGAGCGGCACTGATGGGACTTGGGAGAAATAAGCCCATAACAGTATCAGCTTGTTTGGCACAGTGTATGTATTCATTAAAATTCACTTGTGTCCCTAGAGTTTATCATGGCCCTGGGTTGCACTCAGCTTATTGTTTCTGGTGTAGTGTATAATATAACCTCAGAGCATTAACTCAAAACACAGTTACACAGCTCAACATGTATTGTTGCTTTAAAGTCATTTGCTATTTTCATATCTAAAACCAAACATTTAAGTTACGTTACTTTTTTCAGAGGATCCACAAATCCTGGTTTTCCCTACAATGGAGTCTGTACAACCAGAACATTCTACTACAGCAGCGACACCAGCAGCGGAAAAAGGGGACGACGGAGAAGACGCACAGAACACGGAGGACAACCCTGCAGCTCCCGATGACTCGACTGAAAAGGGAACTCAGCTCACAGTTGTGGTACATACTGACGCGCCCGCTGTTGTGGAGGCAGAAACTCCAGCACCTGCCAGAGGCGATGGAGCAAGGAACAAGCCAGTGGTGAGATAATACAAACTCTGTCTTTCAGATCACTTTGCCCATAGAAAGCTCAGAATTACAAGCAAGTGCAATTGGGATTAGAATCTATACATTATCAGTGTTGTTCTATATTCATTTTGCTTGTTTGCTTGTGCTACATTTCTGTTACCCTATTGTGTTGTATTTTTAAATGTACAAAAGTTTCTCATGATGTTGAGACATGATGTATTTGCAAATGATTCTTATTTAAGAAAAAAAAGGAAGTGCGAAACTACACTGCGTAAGAAAAGGAGGGCAAATTTTCATATCATTGACAATAGCATATTCACAGGTCACATCATTTGGTTCTTCCAGCCAAATCTCGACACACATATGTACTGTATGCATAACAGATCCGGTTTTGTGCCACACTACCAGCACCTCAGCTGTTCGCTGTGCACGGGTATTTTTCTAATTTTTAGGTCCTTATGGTTCTTTTACTTCCTTTATGGTCAATAACCTACTGTGATGTAAGTACACAAATAGATTTTCTCATCATTTGTTTTAAATAAATTAAAAAAGAGAAAATTAAATAAATATAGAATATCCGTTAGTAGACAAAAAAGTTATAGGCTAGATGTTGAGATTACAATGCCCACCAGTTACACCACCAATTACAATACAATGGCAGCTCCATCTAGGATTCTCGCACCCAAAGCATCACAGAGTTCTTGGTTTCTCTCTGCAGACCAGTGTGCCAGTGCCAGTGCCAGTGCCTCAGGATGATGTTGAATGTGTCAGCAAAGACGCGGTCCAGGACAAAAATGCTGTCAATCTGAAACTCAAGACCACCTCCAGCTGTGTAAGTTTAAAAATATCTCCCTCTGTCCGTTTCTTATGTATCTATTTATAAAGAATAAAAGCGGTGCGTGAGACAGAACTGAAAGAAATGATAATGGTTTTGCAGAGATGCAGGAAGGGCAGCGCAGACTCTTGCATGGGCCACATGACCCTGCAGGAGGTCAGAATATTCATGCACATACACACTTGCACAAAAAGCAACAAACAAAACGGGAGGAAAATTGGCTGTGGCTTTGTTTTGATGCTGCTGCCAGTCGGCTGTCAGATTGCTAAACATGAGCACAGTAGGACATTTTTCCCTGTTTAAGAGGCAGAGACAGCTGCCTGTAAATCAGTGAAGCTAGAGAAAAAAGTGTGTCTATGCTTTTTACAGTAATGTCTACATCTTATATGAGAGAAGGAAAGTCCAACAGATTTCAGCTGCATTTCAGCCAGTGCATAGATTGAGCTGTGAGGGAACAGTGGGTGGGCTCAGCTGCTGTAGAATGTTTGATGTATAGAGGCCTGAAGCAGCAGTGTGTGTGTGTGGGGGGGGGTGTTTGTGTTTGGAATCACAAATTCTTCAGCCTCCCAAGATAACAGCTTTAAGGTCAACAGGTGCCACAGCTTCTATGAGGAGGCCTGAACTCATGAGATGTGATTTCAACTTGCTGTAACTCTCAGCAAATGCATTATTTAACCTTCATACAAAGCATTAACAGCTACATATAGCAAGATATACATCAGAGAGGTCCTGGTGCACTTCGACAAAGACACTCAACAGGCCAGGATTGGCTTTCCCTAATGTTACCTTAATAAAAACTGAATGGTTTGAGCTCTATCTAATTCAATAGTTAGTGATTTTTCACCTAATCTAGAATAAAGATGACTAGCTAAAATGTTTGCTGCAATGTCATTTTAAACAAATCATGGTTTAATCTCATTTGGCTCCAATTTGCTTGTAAACTAATATTTCTTAAACACGTCATTTTATCATTCAACATTGGTCAATAAGGAAGGAGTGAAACACTGGGGAGGGTCTGAGGGTGTGTTTTTTGGGGAGTGGATTAGTTTTGGCATGGCATCTGGCATTTCTCTGAGATATTGTATGAAAGGATGTTGGACCCGTAAATAAAGCAGGTGTTGTTGATATCTCACATAAAGCGTAAAGAGTAATGGAGAGGCTCATCTAGTGTCTGTATTGTACGTAATTCTGGTGCCACAGTAGAGAAAATATCATGACCGAATATCAGCACACAAAGAGCATCTTCAAGCAAAGATTTCCAGACAGGGGTCAATGTGTACTGCTGTACAGTCTTCTAAAGAAAGCCTGATGTCCGGTCCTGAGCTCAGATCAAAGATTTCTACACAGTGGCAGATTCCTACATTTTTTTTGGATCAGATTAAATCAGGAAAAAGGCTGCACACAAGGTTGTGATAGCCCTTACTGTGTGAAAGACTAAAAGGCGAAGAAAGAAAGGTAGGGATGAAAAAATAAGTGGAAGATTCAAGGCCATATTGAAGGTTCAGTATGTTAGGTTCAGGGCCAGATAATTGTGGTTAGAAATGAAATGTCACATTGTGCAATGAGCAGTTTCAGATTTGATAAATGGAACCATTCACATAATGAAATGAAAATGTTTTCAGTACTAATGATCATAAATTTTCTCCTTGCAGGAAGACACCAAAGTGAAGATTGAAAGTGTTTTGCAGGAGCTGTGTGGTGAAGACTGTAAACTAGAGCTCTACCAGGATAACAACTCTGATGAAATCATTGTGTCGGGAAAGTATGTTGAAGGTAAGTTTTCTTGTGGTAATTAACAAATTTCAATTTTGTTGCACCTCAAAATTTCAGGCAACATAGTAAACCTGCATTAATATCAGGTTCATTACTCCACCCTTTAAAGCAAGTATTTATTTTTAAATTGCTACAGAGCCAATGTTAGCATTTACAGATGTTACTAATCCACAAATTGTTACTAATCCACAAATTCAGCCATTATTCCAACTACATGGGGTTATAATGTGCACTCTGGTAGTCTGGATGCTACAGTGACTCAATCAAAAAGTGATGAGGTAGACCAGTCAGAGTGGGGCTAGCTGATTAGCATGCTAACGTCAAAAGAAGAAAATAATGAAGAGAAATAAAAGCAAAACTCGAGTTAATGGTTTGGTTTCTTTCCATCACTGGAGGCTGTTCATTGAATAAATATGATACTAAACCTCCAATATTTTTGTAATTTACTTTACTGGGAGTTATTTTGGATTTGTTTCCCCATCACTACAGAGTAGTATGAGTTAAGTAGCATCTTCAACTCCACTTCTCTGTGAATGAAATAATTTATATAATTTTTCTTTTTTTTTTTTCAATTTTCAGCTGATGTTTCAGGCATGGCTAACAAATTCAACAATGACAACATCAAAGATAAGGTAAAGTACCACTTTGATTTTATTGTACAAATGGTCTATACATGTGTTCCACCAATAACATTTTTCGTTACCCATTTGTCAAATACTTAAAACATTAAGTCATAATTAGCAACATGCTTATCCTCCACCAAATGAGTTTTGAACTTTCTCTCTGATCATGACCGAGACATGAACTCAAAGATATATTATTCAGCCAAAATGGTAAATCATAGCAGGCACAATGATAGTCTCATAAAGCAACAACTATAGCAATAACTTACGTCCTAGACTCAGCCATCAAATATTTGCTGGTCGACTCATAATCGAAGTAGATAGACAAAGCAGGAGAAGAGCACTCTGAGTTCTCCAAAAACTTCAAGTTGCCAGGATGACAGTTTGTGTGACAAACAAAAATCCCACAAACAATCCACTTGTCAGCAGCACAACATTTTTTCGGTACCTAGGGGACAATCTCGGGTTATGGGTGTGTCTGTCTTTCTCTGCATTTGACATGCGCTGCATTTCCCTCCTTACCATACACTGAACAACCTTATTTACCCGCCTTTCAAGGAAACAGTTACTCTTTATTATGCCGTCTACTGTCTGCAAATGGCCATCTTTTTAAAGCAAGAGGAAATACTACCAATTCTGCGGGCACAGTATGTCTTCACAAACAAAGACTTTGGGTGGGGCTGTTTTTCCTCACTCTCAGTTAAGATGGATGGGATAGCAGTAACTAGATAATGGAGGTGTCGTAACTGAGTCTAACGCCTTCATGGCCTTGCTCATACCTTGCTTTAACATGCATTATTGGTGATCTGATCACAAGTGGACAGCTTGAGTGAGTGATTTCACACCTGACATTAAAATGTGACTGCACATGCCACTGCCAGGGCCATGTGTGTCAGCTTCAGTTTGAACAAGGATCTCTGATTTGTTTGGATCGCACACTACAGTTTTAGAAACACAAAGAGCCCGCTTGACTCGCCTGATTTTTGTTTTCAGGTTGGTGTGGTGGAAGCCGTTCCTCGCTGGGGGAAAAACTCAAAGTTGGTTCTGGTTTCCTTGCTACTAGCTGGCCTGTTGCTGGCTGCACTACTGGTAGCTGGTTACTACCTCAAGACCCACCGCAAGAACTCCAAAGGAGTCAGACTGGTGAGTAGATTAAAGAGCTGTGTCACGCTGTTGTTTTTTACACCACAGACACTATTTCCATCATCTTGTTCAAGTTCAATTCAAATGCACTGGTGAGGTTGCCATTATAGAAAATGTCATCACAGAGATGACAGATGACAGAGAATACATTAAAAAGACAGTTTCATCTGGATATAGCTTAATGCCCAGTGTTGTTTGTAGCCTCTTCATTGCTGCTTTGTGAGCAGGGAAAAGCATTATGTTGTGACGCGTCAACCCCAGTCTCCCTGAAACTGCCAGTTTGCGTCTGCCATTGGTTCACAGCAATTTGAAGGCAGAAAACTCAGAAATGCAATTTTGCACTTCCTTTTCTGCTGATATGTCACAGGAACATGTGAAAAGCTCAAAAAACACGATTTTCATGGGAGGGGGTCTTTAAGCCGTTAAAGCTCAATGTTTCTCAAAAAATAGACTGTATTTTTTTGTAACCATTTCAAATGGGTAAAATGTAAATTCTTTGTACAACTGTGTTGTGCATTGATTTGTCCATTCCCACCTCTCTCTCTCTCTCCCTTTCTATTTCTCATAAACACAATGACAACAGATCTGTCCATCACTGTCACACCGGCAACCAGAGCATCAGAAAATGGTGGATCATCAAAGTCTTTATAAAGTTTCTGATATCCCTCTCAACTCCTTTGCCGGGCCTGTGCATGTTCCTGTATTTCAGGGTGCGCAGAATGTGCTGTCGGTGTGTGCTGAGTCTCAGCTCACTGGCCAATAATAAAATACATAATGAACCCTCACCAACCCGCCTAAAGTCAATGAGGGTTGTGATTCTTTGGACAGAACGTGAAGCAATGAAACTATAGACATTGTTCAGTTGCTTGTCACAAAGTCAACTGAATTCTATGGGAGGCACTCAAGCTGTTTCTACTTCGACAGATGGTTCTACAGATGGTTTCAGTTTTTCATGTTTTCTGAAGAGCTCATGACATCATTCATGTGGGGACACACCCACTAAATCATTTAGATCAAACACCCAATAACTTTCTCTTTCTGTCATAATCACTAAATATTATCCGCAAAGTCCTTGCTGGCACACAGAGCACTTTACCAAGTCATTTACAAAAGGCTGTGATTTCAGATAGGGGCGAAGTACAACAATCAGCTTGATTGGATATTGTTGACCAACACTCTGAGTGCCCACACAGCTGAAAGCCATAAAACTTCATTCACAAAGAATGCATTTGTTTATTCTTCAGCACCACCCACTAAAACAAATCCATTCTCAATCACTCTTTCCTGGTTGTTTGCAAGTCATATTTGAACAGAGAAATTAAAGTGGTCTGCATGTGTTAAACTTCTCCTGGTCAACTCTGATCTCAAGTGATGCCTCTGTGCTCTCCATAGGCTGAGTCTTTCCAGGTGGACGAGGAGAACCAGGCTAACACCCTGGTGTCCGTGGCCCCCCTGCCTCAGGAGCCCCTCGACAAGCCTACTGCCAATGGAGAGTCTCCACCAGAGAATGGGACCAACCCCGCCCCCACCACTAACGGACACTCCCAGACCCAAACCCCTGTGGCTGACACTGAAATGTGAATCAAGACACCCTCCTCCACCTCCTGTTCTACCCATCACCCACTGGGACACACAATCCAACACTCCCTCTGCTGCCTCAAAGACTGTCCACGCACTGAGACAAATTAAACATGAATCCACCAAATAGATTCATCTCCCCTCCTCCTCTCCTCCCGGGACAGTGAAGACACCAATGATGAAGCTCATCACTGTGATGACGATAATGACAATGCCTGTAATGTGAAAAGCTTGGGACCACTGGCCTTTGCTGGTGTCAAGAGGAGACTACAAACGCTGTGTTTGGGACTGAGACTGATTGGCAGGGCACTGACTGAGATTTGTTAGCTGCCCTCTTTCCAGTCTTTTGGTAATCATTGAACAATCACCAAAAATATGTTAAAATATGTTAAAAATGTGCTGTAGATTCATGACGAAGAAGCAGTGAATGCTCTGGAAGGTGAAAGAAGACCAGTTAATGTACTGTTGCAAAGACGACTGACACACACTGTTTGATTGTTGTTTTCCTTTATGTGATTGATTCAGAAAAGGTTTTCATAGCCTTACTAATTGCCTCAACTGTGTTAAACTTGTAATGAGTGAGGTGGGAAAATATAAGTGAAAAATTAGAGATACTGAATTTTTTTTTTTTAAGTTGGCTGTATTTTGTAACAAATTGTCAAACTTTGAGAGATTTTTTTTTTTTTAATTGAGATTACCGTTGTTAACATTTGTCTTAGATACCAAAGACCAACTGACAGCATGCAACATGCAAAATAGCAACATAGCAAGCAGCAAGCATGACCTTTTGTTTTACAGAGGAAGTAAATAATGCTACTTAAGTGTCAGATGTTGCCTCAGTGCTTTATACTGACATAATGAACAACTAAACATTTATAACTACTGACTTGGTCAAAGTCGAGTTTGGTAGAGGTTGCGAAGCACATTTCATTTTGATTTTTGTGTGCTTGCATAATGATTTAATGACATAAATGACACTTTTTTGTTTTTTAAGCAACTCTAAAATGTTCCTACTCTTTTCACTGTCTTTGGGAATAGTAAAGCCTAAAAAAGCCATTTTTAGAGGAAGAAGCATTACAAATACAAAATAGACTGAGAGTTGTCAACTTCCCAGGCTGGTAAACAAAACCATGATATTCCAACACAACATGTGGCACGTTTAATATTCCAAAGACGGCCTTTATCTCATTGTGAATATAAGAAAAATACATCAGTGGTACACATTCTTTTTTACTTCTTACCTTCTCTTTTGGAACAAATGGCTGTTTTCATAATATACTGCATGTGTAAATAAGCCTGCTTTCTCTATGATCAGTATCTGTGCCTGATTCATAAACTGTGATTGTTGACAATATCTTTGTGAGTTGCCTTCAGCTTATGTCTGCTGTGCTTGTTTGGTTTTAAAACAGAACCATTTACGTTTGAAATATTCTTTTTGACGTTAAAAATCCGTACTCAAGAAAGCAATCAGTTCATGTACACACAGCACACGCACACACATACACACACACATCTGAAGGGAATAATGAATTTAGCACTTAAGCACTTACATGCAAATGCAACTGTCTTTTGCATAAATTAACTTGAAGTGGATTCGCACAATATGCAATATATAACTCTGGATGGTACAAGTAAGTACAGGATTATAAACATGCTGTATATAGTTGTGCTGTGCATATAAGCCTTACGGTCTTCTAAAGCTAATCCTAAACCAATATGGCTGTGAAATACTGTGAAATACTTAGCTAAATGACCAATAAAACAGACAAGTCTATGGCTAACTGCTAACTGCTAAAACTTATCTGCAAGCAAACTATTCATAATTTTAAGCCTGTGAATATTCTCATTTGTCCAGGTCATAGTTATCTCAAGGAAATTTAAATCAAATGCAACTGGACTTGGTTATTTGTCTAGGAAGACGTTTCACCTCTGATCCAAGACATGAACATGTACATGTACATGAACTGACAAATAACCAAGTCCAGTTGCATTTGATCTAAATTTCCTTGAGATATTCATAATTTTATCTCATTGAATGAGTTTGTTTTAAAACAGACTCTTGAATTTGATTATTACTTTAAATATAATACATGGTAGTGATGGTAAATGGAACAAATGTGTGTCTGTGATTACATGGTTAGATAACACAAAGTTTTCAATCATGGTTTCTATTGAAATGCAAATCAATGATTTTCCTAAGACAGAGCCCAGAACAGCCCCGAGGGCTAAAGAGCTAAAGAGAACATTCAAACTATGAATATTCAAAGTGAAAAAGCAAATCTTTTATTTAAAACACACAACTGAAGATGCACCTTGGTGGAGTCGTTGCAGTGATGCTGATTCATGAGTGTCCAGTATAAGGGGGAAAGTATAGATCTCAATATTGATAAGACATTTTGAAGATGGTGAAAATCATAACTAAAATATGTGAGAGGTTTAATTGCTCTGAACCAATTTTATGACCCCAGTGTCAAATAGGATCAGTCAGAAATAAGGCCAACAATACCAACCTAGTTAATATACAGTTTAAGTAGGAACACATTCCTGATAAAGTGAAAGATGCCAAGTTTTCACAAGCAGAGCAGGAGAAAACACACTATTGTAGACATAATATTTGGTGCTATAATCACTATGTGGTCTGAATGGGTAGGACATATGTTTGGGAATGGCATGAGTATTTGACAGCAAAATCAAGACAAATTTTTGTTGATACTTCCCATTCAAGGACATTTGAATGACCTTGTTTAGTATCATTACACCTATGGCTCATTTGCTGTGTATTTTCTTAACAAACTATGGTGCAGCAGCATGATTGGGTGCTTGCTGCTCCTTCGATTGTCTTAAGGACCCATGATGGGGCGACAGAGGAGAACCAACAGCAACTCAACATGAAGAAACACACTCTCAGGTTTCTCATTCTCTCCGGTCTCTTCAGTGCAGTCCTCGGTTTCAGTACCGTCTTTGGGTATACTTATTATGTCGAAAGAAGGTGGAATTGGCTTGACGCCAGAAACTATTGCAGGAGGTTTCACACTGATCTGTCTTCATTCCACAGCAAGGAGGAAAAGAACAAACTCTTGGGATCAAGGCAATCAGGTTACCCTGATTTCTGGACTGGTCTTCACCAAAATGACAGTGGTGTTTGGATGTGGTCAGGAGGAAAACCTGCATTGGTTGACATCATATCCACAACAGATGAAAACAGGTGTGTGACCCTTAATGGCAAGGGTTGGCGTAGGAGGAATTGTACAGAAGAATTCCGGTTCTTCTGTTTTCATAGCAACCTGGTGTTGGTTAAGGAGAACAAGACGTGGGAGAAGGCGATGGAGCACTGTCAAGCCTTGGGAAAAAACCTAGTCAGCCTGCCCTCTGAAACTGGTCTGGCTCAATTCATGCAGTCTTGCAGGGAAGCCCAGACCGACCATGTGTGGACTGGGCTGCGCTTCCTGGCTGGCAGGTGGCTGTGGGTGGATGGGAAAGACATGGAGTACCAGGCCTGGAGCCCAGGGGAGACACCGCAGTGCCCAGAGGAGGTTCACCGCTGTGGGGCCCTCTCACTTAACGAACACAACTGGGTCAGCCAGGACTGTGCCAACAAATTCAACTTTGTTTGCATTTAAAAAAACTCAAGCATGTCCTGAAACATATTGTTCACACTGCCATGTTAGCAGCTGAATGAGACCATTTAACCAAGGCATGTAAGCGGTTTGTGTGTATTTTCTAAAAATACTATACTATCTATCTAGATTAACATTACATGATGTTGATTCAGCTGTAATCCTATGTTGTGCATATTATGTGTCAATTATTACCAATAAATACTCTAAGCAAATTGTTTAATTCTAGGTCATTGCCTTCTTATCAGTCATGTACATATCCTCCCAAAGACATATAGATGTATCAATTCACTAATCTTTAATGGAAATATATATTAAATATTTATGAAAACTAACATTGTTTTTCCTTCTTTTAAAACACAGTGAGTAAATATTATAAACACCACATGGTGGATGGTTAAGTTGATGAAACATCGGACGTTTACAATGTGAAATCATTTGTTAATCTTAAAGCTCTAGTATGTAACTTATTTGGCTTTTTATTGGCAAAAATCAAATATTGCTTTCATAAATACGTATTTCACTAAAGTCGAATCACACTGCATACAAATGAAAGCTTTCTCGTACCTTAGAATGAGTTGTTACAAGTCGTTACAAATACATAAGTGGGCGACGCACCGAACCGGGGCTGCCATGTTGCATCGCCATTTTTTACGTTGAGTGGCAGCGTGACCGTAGGTAACCATAGAAACTCACCGGAGCTGTCGGCTCGAGGAGAAAGTTTTCCAGGTAGCGCCTGTTAAAACTGTCACCACTGTGTAGTGTGAGGAAAGACGGAGGCACTGATGTTGCATTCAGGTGCAGTCAGGCAGACGGCCGTCGGCAAACCAACCGGATGTCATTTTACTCGACCAGAGAAAGACGGTAAAACGTGGGTCAGGTAAACAATACGACATCACCATGACAACACATTGTCACGCCTGTATTGTTTTGCTTTGTGCTGGCGGACCACTTGTTTACATAGACGCTTGTTTATCCTGTTACATGCAGCGTCTGTTGTCTGTCTGACGTCTGCCCGATTTCACGTGAATGCAACATCAAGAATACGTTCAGATATGCAACCGCACCGCTAGATGGGGGGAATTCCTACATATTATACCTTTAACATTAATTATTTGGTCTGGTGATACTATCGCATATGAAAGATTTTCTGTCTCATGCAGTTTATTTTTCAAGGTGATATTGGGGTGTCCTATAGATCAAAATAGAAGGTTGTTGTTGGCATTAATCTGTGAAAGCAAACTAACAACAGCAAGAAGAATTGTTATTACTGTCAGTAATTGTTGTCTGTTAGTGCCGGGAAGTATTCTGAGACAAAAAAGCAATGACCTAAGGGGCTCCCCATGGCCATGAAGATTCAGACATATAACACATGGTCACAAGGTCACCTGTCATTCTGCGTGTGGACACTACAGAGAGCGAGTGTGCGTGTGTGAAAAGCCTGCCTCCGCATGTGTGTGTGTAGTTGTTGTTGTAGCCACTGCAAATTAACCACTACTGTCACACTAGCTGATGTGACCTTTTTTCCTGACCTTGTTGTTGCACTCTGACAGTCTATAAATGCTTGAGGTAACGGATCACTTACCAAGCCCACAGGGGTAGAGGAAACCACTGTCTGTACAGCTGGTGTGAAGCGTAGTAGGTGCAAAGGTCAGTGTGCAGTTTGCTGATAGCAGCTTGGCAATGACTCCAAACAAGGCCTCATCACTCCATCACTGAAGATCATTCCTGCAACAACAAATAAAATCCCAGTATGTGAGAATGATATTAAATCTATTATTCATCAATAATCAGGGCATGTTTTCACATTTTGCATACGTATATTCTTATGCATAGGCTAATTTTTGGATCAGTTTGAGAGTTTCATATTTTGCTAGAGGAAACTTTGAGTGGTCAGGAGGAGTTGGCATTTTAACCACCACTAACCTTGTGATTAACCAACCCAACACCTTGATTACAGCCACCACAAACATCAATGGAAATGATCAGATGCATCTCCCAGACAATGCCAGCCTTTCCAAACGTACAGTCTAATATAAAGGCTATGGTAGAAGACATCAAGTTATATTACTCAGGCAAAAGGATTTTAGCAAAGTTAAAGCCCTGCTGCATTAAAAATCTTTCTTAAACAAACTATAGCAGTATTGGTAACAAAATGTGAAAAAGCTAAGGTAGCCTACTCAAGGTCAGTGGTAAATAGGGTGAAGTCAGGTAATATGGGACAGTTTTTTGGTAGAATTACCAAACCACATTCAAAAAAGGTGGTTACTCACTCTATTGATGTTTTTATCATTAATCACAGATCTCTTCAATATTTCTGTTGTGATAAACTACAGACCTATAAACTCACTGAGATTCTCTCCCCCTTCTGCAAGTTTCAGGTAGCCTAATATGGGACATTCATTTTCAAAGAGATTTTCTTTTCTTTATTTGAACATATGTGCTGAGTTCAGGTTTTAAACATAGAATCATGATCATGATCAGTCCTCTCAAAAGTTAATTTCAGCACATGACATGGCCAATATGCTAATTTACCAGCATAGCTCAATTGTTAATACGATATCTCCACCTACTGGAAGTATTTGGTCATTTCAGACCAAGTCCTACAGACACCAAGGCCAGTGCTACGGCAGAATCAAAGGCGGTGTGGCACCAGTTTAAACCGGTTTAAACGCACCTCTACTTACTTGAAAAATGGTTAGTTTGTGAACGAACACAAACACAATCAAATATCAAAGTTTCTTCGTGTCAGCGTCTCTGCGGCGACGTCGTTACGTCATTCACCAAACGCGAGTGACGTAATGCGTATATTACCGTAAGTGACTGTAAAGCAAGCAATGAGTCACCCCAGTTACCGTAATTTACAGTCCAGTGAAGCAGGACACGATTCAGAGAGTCAAAGCAACATGACGTTATGTCTCTAGGTCAAATACTGCTGGATTTGTCCGCCTTTTTCCCCTCTTTATTTCACATCGGGCATCTTTAAGTGGTTTCTTGAGAAAATGAGTCAGCAATGTATCCTCAGGCGCTAAGGCCCCTTAGTTGTTAGTTGTGCCCTCCCAGAGATATCCTTATCTTGGCCATAGAACAGTGCAATAGCAATTTAAAGTGATATTGAATTCACCACTGAGTAGTCTACAAATTCCACTAAATTCTGCAGAATGATAATGTCACTTCAGTAGCATTATAATCCACCCATGGTGATAGCCTACTAAAAGACATTCAAAATAAAGCCACTAATTCTGCTAAATTACTTTTGAGTGTTACATTGCCATCTATTGTGAGAAAAACGGAATTGCAGTGTAGGGGATATATTTATTTTTGTCTTGTCACCACATAAATGGTTGGAGCCATACGGATTACAAAACATTTCTGACAAACAATCAATACGTAAAATTAGATTAGTCCTTTAAAGTGGAAGATACTATAAGGCAATAAATTATTATTATTATTATTATTATTATTATTATTATTATTATTATTATTATACCTTCCTTCTTCCTTCTTTAAAATGAAGCAAACATATTGAAACCTTAGGAGTTGTGTGCAGGTCAAACATAGGCATACCAGGTTAGTAGGCTGGTGGTGGACTAGAGACAATTAAGCCACCCTGCTGGTTTCCACACTAGCCCTATATAACATAATATAGAAACCCTCAGCCTTCATATCTGTATCCTTACTAATAGCAATTATGATATGGGCCTTTTTTGTTTTCATTTTGCTGAAAAAAGAATAATGGGCACTGGGCACGACATCTGTTCGCTGCGTCAATGGGAGGTAGTTTACGGTAAAACGGCGCCCATTACCATGTGATCTCACCGATGTTTGTAAACATGCGTCAGCCACATGTGATTCTGGCGATGAGGAAAGACTCTCCAGCCGCCCGTCCAACCAGCATCCGGGGGAGTGTCAGGGGCGGGGTTCCCGTGTTGCGCTATGGAAAATCGTTAAGGGGGATACACTGTGATAAACGTACGCACCGAGATTTCTAATAGCGACGGTAGGACTGAAACGGGAACCTGGTGGTCTGACCGTTGACCGAGGACCGGGTCTGAGTGACGCCGGTCGGGAAATGGATGGCGCTCCTTTGACACGGAAAGAAAACAGGCTTGGGATAAACACGTAAGTCATTTATGTTATTATAAGGCGATAGCAACATAATGCTGCGTATGTCGCGTAGAGAATACCACTATGTAGTTTGTATAACTACTGGAGTGCTGAGTGAAAAGGTAAGAATAAAAGCCCAGAGGCGCTGTTGTAAAAATAAATAAATAAATAAATAAATAAAATAAAGTGTCAAGAATGAATAAAGACAATTCAAGTTCTATATTCGCAGTCACAAAGTGCACGAGGGCTCGACGAGGGTTGTAAACACTTTTTCTAATCACGAGTGTTTCATCATCGACATGACAACAGGTAAATTAAACTGCGTCAGCGAGAAGGACCGAAAAAAACACATGAAAATCCAGGGGGAATTTCCGCTGCGATGGTGGATCATGCTGCGAAGGCATGACGCCGCGGCTGTGTCGGGTCTGAAACTTGACTTGTGTCCGATTCTAATGTTAAAACGAGGATGTAAACAAAGCGTGGATTCGGCGGGGATGGCGTGTGAAGGAAGAGCTCGGAATAGGATGCTGCGCAAGAGATGGATAGTGCGTAATCCTGTTGTGGGAGAGGACGATGTTACGCAGTTCATATTGGCACGATCATTTAACACCTCATCTTCTCTTGTGTGCCTGTTGTTGTTGTTGTTGTTGTTGTTGCTAATCACCTGGCAGTTTTTGTTCAGAATCCAAAACACTTTCCAAACATGGCTATGGCTGCTCTGTGTCATTTCAGAGGATATTGTACAATTTAAAAAGAAAACAAACTTTAGGATTCAAGTGAGCAACACAATGGTGACGCAGCTTGTTTTGTGTTTCAGGTGTTAAACTGTATTTGCTGCGTCACAGAGATCCAGGAGGTCCTTAATAGTAATCTGGCTCTTTAGTGCGCACTTGATACGATGAAAACAATCTCTACTTCCCAAACATAGGTGGTGCTGTTGAGCCACATATCTCTTGATATCATCTGCTGTGAGGGGATTTTAATACTCAGGTACTGCTCACTATTTTTATCCGTTTGTTTTTACACTGTTGAAACCCATCTTGCCTTGATGCTATGGACAAAAAATGATGTGATTATGTAACTTATACAAAGCCTCAAGCCTTCCTGGATTGTTGTAGTTTTGTGTTCTTTGTGTTTGTTGTTGCCATTTGGCAGATTTGTCTCCCTTAGAGCTTGTAATGCACACCTGTGAGAGCACAGTAGGACTCTGACACGCCTGATGTGATGACACTGTTGCTGTTGACACCTTCCTGATGATCCCAGCGAAGGCAGCGGGGTGGGGTGTGGTGCCTACTGCCTACCTGCCCCCTTGCCTCAGAGCTGAGAGAGAGGTGAAAACAAGACACACGGAGGGGGCGGGGAGGTCTCCCCCATGACAAGTGGATTTGTTCGGTCAATGGGTGAATCAGCAGTAGACCTCACGAGTTGCTAAACAGTTGGCAAGAAAATGGAAAGTGAGAGGGAGACAGAGTGAGAAGAGGAGGGGAAAGAAGAGAGAACTGTAATCATGTTTACTGAACAGAAACTGGACTCCCGGGGGAATGTCATTAGTAGTTTTGAACCAAGCAGGTAAAGGTCGTGGGAGGAAGCACCAGCTGATTGCTGAAAGACTGCTCTGGGTGGCCTGACAGCACAACCTCCCATGTGCTGCTTATTTACATTATTTTGAAACCAGGAGTCTGATCATTTCATCCGTATCAGATGTTTTTGGCTGCCCAAGATCAGCAGAATTTTTTTTTTTTTTTTACAGACTGGGATTATCATATTCTTTTCATTCAAAATGTTTACCACGTCTTCTGAGGCTGACCATTAGAACAAGTGACCCACTTTCACAGACAAGGAAACGTGACCTCAATAGTTATTTTGCGATTCTTTCGGGGAGGGGGCGCGCTGCCTCTTGAGTCAAATAAACAGAGGAGCCGAGTACCAGTGGGATAAACTCGATGCTTTCAACCTACTTCTAGTCACTGTTCTTGGAGGAATTTCTCAATAATTGTGTTATTGAGTTCCAAAAAAAAGAAGAAGACAGTCTTTACTTTTTTAGCTTGGCCAGTGAAACTCAGCACATACTGTCAGGCCAACTTTGCAGCAACTAGTTCGACAAAAGGCTGCATAAATCTAGTTAGAGCAGGGGGGCAGCATCACCTGTAGCCGTCATAAACCTTCAGAGAAAATAGTGAACGACCCACTGCCTTTTAAAACAGATCCCTCCTACACACAAATTATAGAATAGGAGGTGGCACAGAGCCGAGAGATGACAGTGCTAAAATTAAACTCGGAGTGCTGCTGGCCTCACTAGATGATGTATTAATAGACAAGTGTGAGGCAGCATTCATTCGCAGGTATCATTCGCAGCTAGACACCTAAAGTGCTACAAAAAGGGGGAAAAAAATACTGTAAACTGCTTTGCTGAACCCTAAAGGAGACAACTCCATAATACATTCTTGTTTGCTTTGATTTTGCTTCCCACAAATGTATTTATTGATTTACACAAATATTTCTTTATGATAGAAAAGCACAGGAGTAGGATGAAACAGTGAGGCATCTTTCAATAGAGACAACTTTAGCCAAATTTCAAATCCCAATGTACACTTTAATCTCTGGTTATTTAACTTATAAAGTCCCACCTGTTATCAGCGAGTCATCTGAAGTCATCTGAAGTCATCTGATATTTTTCTCAACACCTCAAGGGGGCAGCCAAGAGATGGTGACAACACTCTTTTTGATAGTAGAGCAGCTGATACAGTTGAACAAACACATAATAAGGTGCATCGACACTCTCACATCTCCCAACATTTTGCAATCTTGCCGCACTGAAGAGAAGGTGATGCAACACTGACGAAGTTATCCAAGATATGAACAATCCAAACATGACAGATAGGCTACTTACAGGACATTGTCTGATTGGGTTGGGGAAAAAAATAATAATCAAGATAATAAGTCTACCTCACCGTAAGCTTTGATTGATTGGCCCTAGGAAGTCTTGTGATGTGATTGCTGTATATCTCCGCCGGTTTGATAGCAACTCATTAATAAGCCATTAATGGTTGCGAGTTTTGTAAGTGCTGACACACATTGTAGTAATATGTACATCTTACAATGATTTGGAATTTTGCTATTTAATATATTAATATAGCTAATATACTCTGTAGTTTTCCTTTACTGAACAAATGTTGAGAGGTGATTTAAAAACACATTACCTCGATGAGTTTGCCCCTCTCACTCCTGATAAATTAGGACCTCTAATCTGTAAGAGGATTAACCACCTACCCTGTTTAAACGTGCACGCATGCACACAACCCCCTTACGCACACACAATGTCACACACATACAAGCATTCAGTGTTCGCCTTACGTCACCCACTCTAATGTGACCCAACCCAGTGGCTCCCTGTGACACGCTTTGGTCGTAACAGCCTGCTCTGCCTGACGCACAGTCAGATTTGTTTTCATAATGGATATCTAATATACTACATGGTATTTTCTGTTGCCACTCTCATAAATAAGACACATTTGATGAATTAATTCTATAGTTGACTTTTATGTTGCTGTTTTTCTCTGCAGTTTGCTGCTAAAAGTGGCCAGACGTACAAATTAAACCAGCACTTGCACAATTTGCTTTTGTTTTGGTTTTGAGAGGGGCTGATGTGCCTTTAACAAGCAGGAGATGGTCAGGTGACTCCGCAGGAAAAAATAAAAAGAAGAACTGATCCGATGCAGAAAGCAGCCGCGGCACACAGCAGAGACAGCAAAAGAAGCTTATAGTAAAAAGAACGAGGGAGCAAGAGAGAGGTCGATGCAGAGTTCATGAATAGCACTGAACCATAGGAGCAGTCAAGATAGCAGGAGCAAGCAGAAGACAGATGGAAGCAGGACTGGGGCCTTCAGACTACACTGTCTGCCTGAGTTACTCTCGACGCTGACACTGTATTCATGTAAATACTTGGAGTGTTTGTCGAAAACGAGAATATTTTAAGCCTTTGTTTGGGTCAAAGTACACGTCCATAAAACAATGACGGTCATCATCATATTCGACCGACTTTGATTATCTGTGGCACTAATATCAAGGGCTTTTGTTTTAGAAGCCAAGACACTAAACTGCCATTGAAGAGGATTAGGGAGTGACAGACAGGGAAATTGTCCCCGAAAGACACATGAAGGTTTTGGATTAGTTGCTACGTCACCTTTTCCCGTCAACAGGACAACAGCGTCTGTGATACTGACAAGGCGGGATAATGCCAGCCTTTTAATGCCAGCCCTACAAATAGAGTCCAGTGAGTTTTCCACATCAATTGTCTTGGTATTGTGTTGTCATTTCAAAAGGAAGTAAGACCCGTGATAGTGACAAAGAAAACCTCAATGTGCTCCCCACTGTACTGCCTGCCTCAAAGGGACGGACAGCAGGGGTTCACTCTAATGAATTTACCTATTTCAGGAGCTGTTTTTTCCATCTTGCTACACAGTCAACCCCACTTGGACCAGGAGTGGGGCTGGATGCCTGAGGCAGACCCAGGAGAGGACACAGTATCCTATTGTGCATTACAAAGAAGTCTATGGGGAGTGACGATCTATTTTTCCACAGCATGATTCATAGACAGTTTTTGTTGGGGTTCATCTCTGGTGCCAGTCTGATGCTGTACCCTTTTCTTATAACTGAGATCCTGGTCATCTGATGCACTGCTAACCCAAGGAATTGAGCTGCTGTGTCATTCTTAGACGTGCTGGCCATGACTCAGTCGTTCTCGTCGTTCTCTGTGCCAGCGAACAGTCTGTGTCTGCTAGACTTTTCGGTTCTTCTTCTGTCTCTCTCTTTGTAGAAAGAGCCAGAATCCCGGGTGTTACTACATCGACTCAAGCACGCACGGTCGAGAATATCTGAACCCATGACTAAAAACATGTCTTGTTTCCAGCATGTATTACTTTTAGTAGTGAGTAAAATGTAGTTTCACAAAAAATGACCAGGCGGTGAGATGATGGTAATCAGACATTCTTTAATGCAATTTCAGCACCACACCTAAATTTAAAAGGCAGAGTTTCAAAAGTTTACGCAGACAAAGAAGGTTTTTATTTTGTGTGACTAAGAAATCCGAGTTCTCCCGATTGAATGCCCGTGAGACCAACAGATATGGGCCTCAAAGATTTGGAATTTGTTTTCTTTTGCCAGAATTAAAAGGAGTAAGTTGTGCACCTAACTGCATGCAAAGTATTATTGTCCTGTTTTAGTGAGAGCCAGTAGTACCATCTCTTTTCTGTGTTCACAGGACAAACTTAAAAAACTATTAGACTAATTTCTTTGATAAAATGCATTCAACTTGTTGATTCATGCCATTGTTATAATCTAACAAGTGTGGTGATTTGAAGTCTTCAGGTCTGGTTGATTGTCTTCATCCTCATCAGTCTAACTATGTCAAAACTATGTTCAAAAGTGACGTCTAATTTTTTTTTTCTTCTAATTTCAGATGTGACAGTGGCTCTGGATGTTTTTTTTAAAGGCATCCTCCCCAGGAAACCGGTTTCAGATGGTGTTTTAGAGTATAAAATCCCATCTAGCACCATTTGAAATCGGTGTTCTTGAGCGGGAACCGACTTCAGGGATGCTGACAGTGAATAGTCTCATCCACCAAGTTACCAGAAGGTTCAGGACCGGTGTTTTTGGGATGCATCAAATCAACTGATCAGATTCAGGCAACAAAATGGGACGGTGATGCACTGATGCAGTTTCATGCTGGATCGTGTTCTCAACCAGTTCTCCATTCAACTCATGTTCCACTTATCTTCTGACCTCCCTCTCACCAAGGTTGACCGTTTTCCTCTGGTGTTCAGAGTTTCCATCATGTCTAGCACCATTTGAAATCGGTTACAATGTGGAGGGACTCTCAACAAAGACTCAGCCTCAATGCATGGTGAATCCCTCAATGCACCAGAAGGTGGCAGCATCCAACTGCCATCCAAGCCTACAACAGTCGTTGGAGTCCTTGAAGCAGTGATTGAAGACCCTGGTCAAGTGCATGAAATAAAAGATTTGGAACAAAACACAACTTTATGCAAAGAAATTCATGTTTTACCATGTTGCCATCACTTGTACCTTCATAAATATGACACAGAAAGTTCAGAGGTCAAGTGTCTGCCCAGAGCAGAAGATTCCTTTTTTTTCAACACAGCTTTATATTGTATTTTGTCAAATACAATAAATCTTCAAGATATTCAGTGTTTCTTAAAGTGTCATTCCTAAGATGTTTCAGGCTTAATCCTTTTAATGTGTTTATAGAGTTTTAATAAAATCTCTTGTATCAATTAATGTTACATGCTTATTATGTGAATCATGTTGAAATTCGGTTTTGCATTCTTTGATTGTCATCAGCGTGTCTCCCTTTCCTCAGAGAGACAGACACTGAACGTCTGGACCATTTCTAATTATAACCTGCCACTTGTTCAACCCCAGAGCAGCAATTCTTTTCAGTTTTTGAGCTTTGAATTAAATTTAATTATAGCATGTAATCTTTTAATCCATGCCTGTCTGATGTTCTCATGCTCCAATACGTGGAGGCTACATGGTGAATGAAGGCCAATATTAGCCTAAAGCATCAAGTCAGTGAACGTCCACCCTGTTACCCTCCACGTGACACGTGGTGGCATATGCATTAATAAAGTTTTCTCTTTTTCAATAAATGATTGAAGACTTGTAATTAAGTATATGAATGATTAATCCATGCTGTCAAGGTTAACAGGCAAGACATTATGAATCCATGTAGTCAAGTTTTACTACATAAGGACTTTTATGTGGCTTCAGAATGAGGCTTAATTTGACTGTTTTCATTTTGCCTGATACTTATATACATCCACCTAATAATCAACTTTTAATAACTTTTTAAATAAACTTTTGTGCTTTTTTAAGTTTATGTGCACCTGGCCCCTAAGAACAAACATATTATTTGTTCTTAGGGGGCTGACAGCACTGACTGCCAAATGTGCTTTACTCACATTCTGTCCTTTGCAAGAAATAGATGATAAATCATTAAATCAAACTTGTGAACGTCACAGTCCACACAGCCAGTGCCCATGCACCAGCCATCGTTTGTTCCTCGTATTTATGAGGACATTATTATCTTTGGATATAAACGTGTGAACATGAGCAGCTATAGTCAGTATATTAGCCAAGTCATACTTCTGTTTCAGTTTTGTTTACCCTCTGCTGGCTCTTTTTGAGCTGTTAATTATCCGTCCATCATCACTTTCAGAGTCATCTAACACTATTGAACTACCAGAGACTGAATAGCCTCCTTAAAGCTTTTCAAATCCTCCCTTGACATTTATTCCTATAAGAGACTAGCTGTGACCAGGCAGGGTCAGCTGTTGAGTGGTGCCATTCACCACAGCTTTCTAGTGATTCCCATTTACCTGCCGACCTTTAGTGATTTGTGTCTTTGAGCTCAATCGATGCTCAGGAATGGAAAAAAAAACTTAAACACTGTATAGCTTTAGCCTCAACAGAAGTAGAAACCTTGCACATTATTTTTAGCTCTGGTGTTTACAAGAAGCACTGCCCTGGTGAACTGGTTAGGATTGATTCATAGCAGAGTGTGTTGCTATATCAACAGCAAACAAGAACAGGCTCACTCGATATGCTTTAACCGCAGAGAAAATGTGAATCACTTGGTGTGTCTCAATCACACATGACGTCATTATCTGCACCATCAACTTTAGAAAACACACAGCTCTGTCTCGACCTGTTGTGTCCATATCACTGAGATGTGGTTAGTGTTCTCTTTTTTTGGTACATTTTTGGTAACTTGATGTAGAGACGATGGCAGACAAGTAAAAATAACAGATTAGTCACTGCTGACTTAGGGATCAGAAAAATTTGCCTTAAATAGAAGATGTATAAATACACGCACATATTATATTTTTATATTGAAGAGATATTTATTCTCTCATTATTTAAACAAATCTATTTGCACTGCTCATTACACTCTGGTTTTGCTGCTACAGTCTTACCTGGGTCCTCTGGTACAGTTTATCCTGGCCAACATTATGCCACCTATAGCTCAGTGTTTCAGTTACTTTTCTGTGTAACCATTCGTTGGAAGGCAAAAATGTCTTCTGTACAATAGCCCACACCCAACAGGGAGGTAATATGTTGGCTGTTAGAAAGAGGAGCAAGATATGACATCATCTTGTAAACCTGTAATTCATTCATAGTGTTGCACATAGTGACCGAAATGGGTAAAGAATGAAAAACAGAGCTCAAGAGACAAGTTCAAACCCTCCTTACTTTCTTATTTCCACACACACCAAAGTGAAAATTGCCACACATAGTGAGTATAAAGGTCATTATAATTTATTGGTCTGGACTAGAGCTACAGTAATGTTTCAAACGTAATGTCCATGTGTTTTTTTAAATGAAGTGAAAGTAGTGCAATAGACTGCTTACATAAAACTAATCCATATTGTTGAAGGTGCTTATGCTAAGAGCAGCTTTGTTAAAAAGTGTGTAAACATTTATTCTACCATCACTAACAAAGTTTTGATAGACTTGCCATGCTAAACATCTGTTTCTGGCCAAATGCTGAGGCCTCGCTGGGAACCTCTTAGGTTCTGTTTGTCTTGTGTCTAAAGATCTCCATCCGCCCAAATCCAACTTTAAAGAGGAGCTTCACATCTGACCTCCACCATCACCACCACTCCACCCACCTTTTGTCACCCTAACCACATGAACCACTACACATGTTCTTGCCAGACTGCCTGGTTTACAGTACAGTGCAGTTCCAGAGTAACATGAGTCAGTGTGTTGTGGTTCCTTTTCTTGTTTACCTCATCTGTAAAGCTGCGTTATTTCCTCTTTAGTGACGTTCCCTCCCGTAGTTGTGCTTGACCGTGTGATTGCAACAGCAGCAGGAAACAGACGGTCTCACACAGACTGATGAGCAGTAGTCTTCCTGTGTGTAATGACAAAATTCAAAGAGTGATCATGATCATGGAAAGTTAATGTGATAGTCGTCATATAAACGTCCAGCTGTGCTGCACTGTACTCAATTTAAAACTTCCTGAAAGAGAATGACTGATTTTGACAATGTATTAACTTGTCCATCCATCACATGTGGTTGTTAGTACATTTTATCCGAATGTTAATATTCATAAACAAAAATGTGTTGGAAGTTGTTAAACACTGTAAATCTCATGGTTGTAGACTATTAAAGTTACAGACTCCAGGAAATAATGCAGCAGTAATCATCGACAAAAACAACACTATTTAACAAGACATGTATCAAATAGTTAAACCCTCTATAACATTATACTGTATTATCACATAAAAAAAGGTTCATGACTTATATGCTATATAGGGTCAAAATATAAAACTATAATATAATGTAAAAATATAAACTTATAAACTGTTTCATAAACAAAGTTAATGAAAGGCCTTTCCTTCACAAACAAAGTTGGAAACAAAACCAGATCTCAAGCAGCGTATTGCTGTTATCATGTTGTGGTTGAAATTTTGATGTGGTCTTTGTGTTGAAGTCTGTTAGAATGATTAGTCTTAATCTATAGTACCCTGCTTTACCTTGTGTCTGAGGTGAAGAGAGGATGAACTCATTGAAACCCTGTGATAATGCACTGTATTGTAAATTGTACTGTAGGGGAACAGCTGAGAAACAGCTTATTTGATATTGTACCATGTGTCAACCGGTATCTTGTCCTGTGACTGTTGATGAGATTGCCAGAGCATAGAAGTCAGTATAAGAAGGGGCTGCAACCACTGGTCAGTGGGCATAACCCTGAGCTACTACATGTAGATTGTTGTGTGGTTCTGTGTTGTGTCCCTCTCTATAGAGACTTAAATCATTGTATGGTATTTCATTGGTCTTGTTTTCTGACTCCCAACAGGCAGACCCCAACATTTCTTCAACAATGTGAAAATATTTTTAGACAAATTCTTGGGCTTATGAATCCCATTTCAAAGCCAATTGGCTGCTTTTGAGAGAAAAAGTCTGCCCTTTTTTGGTGTCCTCCAGAGGACTAACATGGTTTTTCAAGGGTTTTCAAGGCTTTCCAAAAGTGATAATAAAGTATAAGCTAGGATGGGTGTGGTACCACTAGACATGCAAAAACATGCAGGGTCTGATTAGGGAGGAATCAGTGCCACTGCCTTTCACTGGAAAAATCACTTAAGAGGACACCATGTTTTCTGCTGTCACTATGGTTTTTTTCCATTTGTTGTGCTGAAGAAACACCAGATACTGTGCAGTATAAGGAACTCAAAGACGCTTAGTCACTATACCAGTATACAAGCACGGTGAATTGGACCATAATGTTAACAACATGTCTGTGGTTGCATAACTGGATCCCTGAGGCAGAGACTAATTGTGTATTGCAGGGAAAGCTGCTGTGCTGACTGTAGATTTACTCTGCTAATATGTGTCTTTAACATGATCCCTCAAAAGCCACAGCACATCATTTTTCGTGTGAATTCACCTTTCACTTGATTTAGCTGTGATGTTTTGTTTAAAACATAAAGGTAGTGTTATTCCAAATTGTAAGCAGTGGTTGTGCTTGCTCTGTGGGGCAAAGTTGGAATTTTTTGGGAAAAAAATGTTGGGCAAGCCACGTGAGGACTGCATTAGCTTAGGAACTATTTGATCATGATTTAGTTTTGCACAGACCAATCCCACTGACTTTGGTAAAATATTGCTCTAGTGCTCTCACATGTTGACTTTTGTGATTTTGAGAGAAATGTCCATGCAGTGGATTGAGTGCTATGAAATTAGACTGACCAGAATTTTTCACATAACCAAATATCTGCAAACCTAAATATATTTATCAGGTTGATTTCTGTTTGTTTCTCATTACCAAATGTTTGCAAAAAACAAACAAGATGTTAGCAATTAGCTCAAAGCACCAATGTGCTGAAGTGCAGCATTACAGAGCTGCTAGTATATGGTTCACCACAAACCTTAAAAGCTTTTCTCTCTCTCTTTTGGCGTGGGGGCTGTAGGGAGGAATCTTTAATAGATGCCTTCTACAAGAACCACCACTGTTGGGAGGATTCTCCGAGAAACGCAGCAAACCCCTCCTCTCTTGTTATGAACTGTCTGTCCACATAAGTGAGATGAATAATTACAATTCAGAATGTGTATCCCGTTTACGACCTTGTTCTTCTCTCCCTGAGGACTCCACAGATTATCGTCCAGATAAAGCTGAAGTTTTTTTTCATAAAGGCAACTATAAATCTGGCCAAAGATGATTTAATGAAACCTGAACGTTCTTTTGTAGCAGAGTCATGAAACCATCTCTTTTGATCTCAGAAAGGCCACAGTTCAAGCCTCTGGCACGACAGCCGACCATGGTACAATGAAACACTGTTACCACATTTTATTACAGGGCTTTTCTCTGTACTGTGAAAACCCCTGCCAGGATAATGGCCAAGTCCTTCACTGCTGCCATGGCTGTGAATGTGTTCATTTTGCTTGACCTCGAAGAGAAAAGAAACTGTTGCTATGTAAGATGTAAACAATGTCTCAAAATGAGGAAATCATCTTTCAGAAGAAAGGCCTTTACCCTCCTTTAATTACATGCTGTGCAGTGGAGTAAGATTTTGATTTGATGGTTTCTTTGTAAAACCTTTAGCACTAAAATGAATGGTTAATGAACCTTTAAACGTTCTGCTTCTCTGACTCAGTTACCCATTCAAGGTCACAAACATTTTCCTCACTTTTCTTGTTAGTGTGGTTACATGGTTCATTGATGGTAGGTACTCTTTTCAATTATTTTCTCGTGAAACAAGGTCTTCTATTATTTTGCAGAGCCTTACTAAAAGCAACAATAGACAATAACAGAAGGAAAGTCAGGGGGCGAAGAATGCAGCTGATTGTATCTTTATCAGTTGAATAAACCACATTGTGTGTTTCTTGAATCACCTTTTTCATGGTTCTTTCCCAACAAAACACACATTAATAACACAGAAACGTAAGATTTATTAAAAAACTACACCGGAAAAAACACACCAAAAAAACATTGTGTGTACTCAATTTTTACATAAATAATGTACAAAATAGCAGTTACAAAAAAAACAAAACAATTTCATGTTAAAATAATGTGTAAATAAAAAATAAAATAAAAAAATATTACTACAAAATGTACTTTTAATCACTGGAATGTTGTAATTGTGATAATCCCATTCATATCATAATACTACTTAGCAGATTTGATTATCTACCATTTGAAGTGCAATAGTAATTTTGAGTGTGCGGTTGCTAATTTGTTGGTTTGTAAGTGCAATAGTATCAAAAGTGAGTTGCCTAACCCCTGCCAACACACACACACACGCACACACACACACACACACACACACACACACACACACACACATCCATTGAAGGGGGCAGTGTCACGGTTTGTGGCACGTCTTGCTGGGTCACAGATGTTCGTTAACAGATAGGCGCTGTTCCATTAGCTGGTGGCCGGAGCTGGTGTTGACAAGAAATGAAGAGAAAACCATCTGAGCACAGTTGTAAAGAAGCAAAATCACGTACAATTCATGCTTCTTTTTTGGCTTTTCTTTTAGTAAATCATGTTACCACTTTACAAGAAGATAAATGAACAAACAAACAATGCTTAACCCTAGTGTTATTTTTGATATTTTTATGTAAATAAATATACAGGAAGTGACAGATACCTGAGAGGAGGGCTAAAGTTTTTGGAACGGTAATAACTCCGGCTTCTGGTCTTCTCTGGTGTCATATGAGCTATGGTGTCACCAAATAAGGAGTTTATGTCAGAATTGTTGAGTTGTTTATTTTTTTGGTGTTAAATCCTATTAGTTAATCAGATGTTTGATTATTGCATTCTTAATGTTAGTGTTAGTCATTGCAATTTTCAAAAAAATATCATGTTATTTTTAAGTAAGCTTTAAACTTGGCTTGACACACTGTGAAGTTTGTATGTGAGTATGTAGTTAATATGAGTTTACAAGATAATGGATTTGGACTTGCACTTATATAGCACTTTTCATCTCTGGGAGTGGGACCACTCAATTTACCTCAAGTTCTTGTTTAACAGTTAAAAGTTTTATGTATCTTGGCCTTTTCACACTTGAAAAAAAAAATCCATGTCTAACATAGGGTTAATGCATTTATATATCTGAAAATCTGGAAACAGGTGTGACAAATAACATTTTGTGATTTACTCTGGCCTGAGGGGAATTATCATCCTTTAGTGACACATTCTACGTCACAGCTATGAAAGGATTTCCTGTTGACTTCCCTCATTCCTGAGCAAAGTCCGGAAACACAGACATCTAGATTTCCTCAAACAGTAAAAAAGAAAAAAAAAAGATAGGCAAAGCAAAAATACTGTGTGGTGATGTAAACCTCACAATGTGAAAAGAGCAGAAATAATCATGTATGAGCCATGCATGAAAAGAGCTCAGAGTAAAATATTGTAGAAACATTTATCTCACCCTTTTCTCCTCTGAAGAGACTTGCACATGCAGCACACAAGTACTGCGGCTAAAATAATAGTGACAACTGCTGCGATTGTCCCAAGCCAATATCCTGAAAGACACGCTCACAGTTAAACACAGAGCAAACAATCACAATCAGATGGTTTTAGGACTGAGGGCTCCACAACTCACCTGTACTTGTTTGTGTGTTTATAACCTCATCATGGTCGTCTACAAGTAGAAAACAGCATTAATACTGTAGCACGTTAACCACTTCAACAGCAAAGCTACAAAAATGTATCTTGCAAACTAATTATATTATAGGTATAGGTTACAGGTATGTATGACATTATTTTAAATGTGTTTTTCTATGTAGAAAATAACTATGTGCTTTCAATCCCTTTATTACAGTGTCTCTGTGTTGGAGCAGACCACATTGATGCAGAAAATGGGAGTTGGAGTGAGGGAGGAGGACACGTGAAAATATTAAATTACATTTCAATAGTTATTATCTGATTTGAATCTGCTTTTATCTGAAGCAGATAGCTAGGAAAGCACAACAAACTAAATTAAATGATTTCAATTATAATTTGATATTTTGGGACACACAATTGTTTGCTCTCTGGTTAAATGACACATGAGAAATGAGACACCACTCTTGTACAGTATGAGCCTGGAAAATACGAATCTACAGCCCACTACAGTTGGCTCGTCTGTGCATCAAGGAAAAGCTAGCTAGGCAAGATAATTCTGCCTGCAACTCTAAAACTCAACGTCAATATGCCATTTGTTTAATGCGACCTCCAATGAGCCATTTTAATCTGTGGTGATTATATCTTGGCTGTGAGTGGTAGCTTCCATGAGTCTGCTGGCCGTCTGACAACTGCTCAGAGGCAAGAAATAGCCTGACACATAATCTCCCACCTCCCAACCCCTTTCATTGAACTGCAACGACTTGTTATACACTTATGTCAGAGAGCAAATGAAAAAAAAAATCATTCTTTTTAGTATGTTATGTTGCGTTATGTTTGTTAGTTCAAGTGTGAGCTATGAGAACATTTATGTTCTCACTGACCAGACTCATGGTTAGGGTCAAGTGTCCACACCAAATAATACTATTCAGTCTCTAAATGTGACTAGGTAATTAAATAAAGTTTTTATTTATATGTTATGTGTACACATCTTATATAATGATAAAAATAATACAGCCTATAGACCTGGAATATACTGTATAGATATTGATAACAATGAATTTATATGAAATGATGTGAAACAGGCCAAAGAGATCAAAAAGATTCAAACTGTCATTTGATTTTTCTTTCTCTACCTTCAGAAGATGTTGTCGAGTTTACACTGGCAGTGGTGGCGTTACCCCCGGCTGTGAAAGTGTCTCTGGCACCTTTGAACAGGAGGATCAGAAGGAGTTTTAATTCTTCTCGAGTTTGGACAGGATATAAGTGTCTTGTCAAGCTGCGAAGCCATTTCTGAAGCCCATGCGGCATGCACATAATCCATTCATGCTGCCAAGAGCGGCTGTGCCTAAAAGGTTTTCAGCCTAATTACATGCTGATCAGCTTGTTTGGAGGCAAGTTTTCTGTACCTCCGGCTGATGGTGAGACAGATGTTGTTGCACTGGCTGTTATACTTTTATCCTCTTGAGCTGTGGATGTGGCAGATGTTGCTGTAGAAGTGGACACTGCTGCGGAAAATAAATTATTGTTAAATATATCTTAGATACTTATGTAACTTTGAACTTCTGTAGTGATAGAGAAATTTTGTCAGTTACAATTTCTACCTTGTGTTTGAGGTGGAGGAGTTGGTACTGTTTTTGTTGTAATTACTTTTTCTGTTGTCACACCTATGAACAAGAGCGCCACTGAATTCATCTGTGGTTACAATAAATATCGTTCATCAGTCATTTAGAAAGCTGGCGTTGCATGCACATGTAGCCTACATTTTATTTTACATGCAGAAATGTGCAAATGACGGCATTGACATCCCTCTCAATGCCTGCAGAGGAAATCAAATGGTGGGAATCATCCATTTATTTCTCGCACTGTCACTTGCCGCAGTGTTGGGTGAAGGACAATGACCAGCAGGTGTTGCTCTTAAAGTTAGTACACCTTTAAACCGTTAGGTCGTAAGTATGACATTTGGCAAACAAAACCACTTGGAGTGAGCAGAGACACGGTGGACAGGAAAATGTTGTAAAGCTGTTATGTTCACCAGAGAGAGCAGACTTTGATTGCTAACAAGCATTCGTCTTTTTAAAAGTCCTAAAACAGTCTGCGTTACCAACATGCATCTCAGCTAAACAGTTCATCTCACCCCCAAAAACACTAAACACATGTCTCAAAATAAACTCATCCATTCAAAACACTGGCAGCAAGTCTCACTTTTCATTGAGTGTATTAAAATATTGTATTGTGCTGTTGCAATATACAATAAATGATTTAGTGCACTTGATAAAATGCTAGGATATTTTTCTATAGTAAATTGATTTATCTGAAAAAAGCATCAACTTAAAATTAATTTTTCATAATGCTCTCTATTGTTAGTTTTTGATAGTTCAGTGCACTAAGAGTGACAGTGTTCACTTTCTGAGCGAGAATTGTTGACACTGTTGTGAATAGATGAGCTTATTTTGAGACATGTATGAGGTGTATTAACTGTTAAACTGAGATGTAGGTTGGTAACACAGACCGTGGTAAACCCACTGGTCAGCTGGCAGGCCACTCACAGGCCAGTGGGTGTTAAGGGGTTAATTTAATTAAGAGGTTCGACAGTGTGACTTCAGTTTTGACCAATGCTGTCTTCATTGACACTATATGCACTTTACTGAAAACAGTCTACATAACACTTCAGACATTTAGCTCCTTGAAACTGCACAGCAACCTCACTGAAGCACTGATCTCGCAGGCTTGTTATTTATGGCTCTGGAGGATTGAAAAGTTATTAAAAGACCACGCCTATGTGGCTTGAAATGTTTCAACCCACTGCTGCAAATCATGTACACATCACATGAAACTTTTCAAAGCATAACCAGGGGTTTCTGAGCAATTTATTACATTCCTGGCAGCTGCTGTGTTGAATTTATTTCACTACAGTTTGGAGCTTGTGGAGTATCTGTCAGAGTGGTACAAAAACTCATCACAGAGAGCCTTTATTTCCAGGTTTCATATAAATAATCATATACATTAACGTGTACCACCCCAATGTACTGTGGTACACGAAAGTGTTCACTTACTATACTGATATCCGAGACTTGATTAACGTTTCTTATGGAGGAAATAAACAACTTGTTAATATGTTGTTGCTCTTGAATCTCGTTAGTCTATCTGGCAGCTAGAGTATGCATCATTTTATTTGATTCCCTGATATTGGAATGTTCTTGAAGGCACCATGCAGAGCTTGGGTTAGTTTTCCTCTCAAGTAAGTACAAAGTGACATTCATACTGCAGTGAAACCTGCGACTTGATGGAAATCAGTAATGGAATAGTTATTGGATGGATTGAAAATGGTCACATATAGAATATTCATACATGATGGCTTAAATCCATTTTGTCATGTATGAGCTTCACAAAACTATCACACTGTAACAAACTATAACAAGTCAAATAAGTGGTCTTACCTTCACATGTAGGAGGCTCATGGTTGTATTCACCAGTTTCGCTGCAAACAATGCTCTGAGGACCAACGAGGGTGTATCCTTCATCACAGGTATACTCTATGACTTGTCTATATTCTGGCTCATCTTCAGATGTCCACGTGTTGTTGCCATGGGCCACAGGAGGAGGTTTATCACATATTACGACTGAGGAAGGGACAAACGTGCTTTCATATTCATAACACAATGAAAACATTTGAACCAAAGAGCTTTTACATTGCTCCTGGTTGTGGTTTCAAAAAATATAAAATGAAGAGGCATTTACTTTCACACTTGGCCCTTCCACTCCAACTGGTACCAAGGCACTGCCTGTAGCTCACTCCAATAATACCATATCTGTTGAAAGATGAAGGTAAATACCACATAACAGTTTTAAAAGCACAATTTTGCAATACCGTGGATCCAATCAAATCCAATTCCAGAACTAAATTCTTGGAGAATTTACTAAGGGTTTTTTTTATAAACAACTCTCACAACCCTGGCATGAGGAGAATGAGGTTTTCTAATCAGTAAAACTATGACACACTACTTTATGGTAGTGCCTCCATTTATCTTTCAGGACTATTTTGATTTATTTAAAGTTTAGCAAATCCACCTGTCCTGCAGTCTGCTGGCCAGCAGTGTTGTCTGCTGGACATCTGTTGGCAGTACAGCAAAAGGAAATGCTTTGTACTCTGTGTAAATGCACATACTGAGTGCCTCCTTTGTGTTGTCTTTGGAGCTGCTGGATGTTTAACATACTGTATGGCTCTCTGAATTTACAGCATAACTACTGTACAAATATCTGATGTAATTCAACCAGAAAACAGTGAAATGGCAAAATGTCATACCACTTGCATTTATACTCACCCTTCTTCACAAAATACTTTTATTGAAGCACCGAACAGGGTGCCATTGCTGAGATCAAACTCCATATGCGGCTGAGGTTGTGGCTGACCACAGTCCTTCTCTGTAATGTCAAAATTATCAGAATATTACGACAGGACTTTTATGTCAGCAAATTCAAATGACAGAAAAAAGGTGTTTGGTTGTGTACAATGAAAATAAAAGACTCAGCAGAGCTATCTATAGGACTCACTTTTGCATATGAGTTCTAGTTCTGTCCATTGCCCACCAGTGCAGCTTATTTTGTCATCGCCACTTTCTATCTGATATCCATGAATGCACTGTAAAGTGATGACAGAGCTCTCTGGAAATTCATTCATTTGAAGAGAGTCTTCTGTTAAGACAACATTATCTTTTACCTCTGGTTTAGGACAGTTAGCTGGAAGAAACAATCAGACAAAGAGGCAACATCAGTAACATCATCAAACAAAAATCAAAATCAAATCAAATGTACCATCATGTAACAAAACAACATCATACCATGCACATGAGCCATAATACTGAATGAGCATTACTATTGGTTCATACATTTCATTTACTATTGTTTTATGGTTGTGAGAGAAACCCTTATCTATCAGATGTGAATAAACCATTAACGAGTAGCACTGGGTTTCTTACTTCATCATAAGTCAAAAGATGCAAAAATGAATAGGAGGTTATTAATAAAGTTATTAATGACTGTCCTTAATAAATGAATGTTGCAAACAAATTCATAAACTGCTCCTTTTCTTCATGACTTGTAACTGATCTTCAAAGAAATTATATATTATCTATTCTAGTCTGTGAATCTTCTTAAAGAGGTTGTGGCTAAGAGAATGGTAAAGACTAATTACAGATCTTCTCTTGTATGAACTCTCAAATAATATAATAACCTAAACCAGGTGTGATCCTGTTTATACAGGCTTCTTTGCCTGATATTTGATTCTATTACAGCAAGATTCCTAAAATATTTGAAGGTGCATGTGTCTCCTTCCTTGACAGTTAATCTGACAAAAAAATATTCCCAGGCAATTCATTACTGCATTCCACTAAAACACAGTGGAATGAATTTAAACCCCTGGTTCATATCTATTGGTTTTACACAAGAGTCTTCCATATGCCTGCTTATCTAAAGTCTGCCTTAATGTGCTGCAGCTGATACAGCTTTTCTGTGGCATTACATAGAAATATAGCCTACCCAATGAGGGACTGAGGAACTTTACCTAGTCAGAAAATACTAAACAAGTAGCTATATGTTAAGATGCTGGTTAAACATGTTATATTATAATTTGAGTGAACTTGGCATTACTATAACTACAAGTACATTACAGTGAGTAAAATTTGTTTAAATAAAACAGTTAAAAACGCAGTCTCATGTGACTGGGTGTTTTGATAAATATTATCTCATTAAGCAGACAGTGAGGCTGATATTCTGCTACTGACCTGCTGCCTTCAAGACAAAGAGATATATCAACAGAAGACTCCTTGGCCGTCCACAGGTGTTCAGTAAAAAGTCCATGACGGGCTGCGGGAGGAGACAAATGTCCTGATCCACTCACTCAGTTTGTCAGTCCAACTTCTCCAGAAGCGACGCTGAGACGCGACTTGTTCCGCGAATGCTCCACAGTGACTGACCCACAAACGCACCGCAGATATCCATATTTTCTAGTCAAGCTGACTTCATCAGCCTCTAGGACAGGAAGTGAGTGAATTCCTTCATAATAAAAGCGCATACTTTAAAAACAATCTATTACAGGGATTTATCTATAGCCTACTCGTGATTTAAAATGGGTGACAAATACAATCTTATTTCACTTGAATTTTCAATTGTTCTGTCTGACTGACTTATTTTAAAATGCCTTTAGTAAAGAGTTAATAGATATCAGATAGGAGGTGTGTGAGAGAGCTACTTTCACTAAAATCGAATAATAATAATAAGAGTTCGCAATTCACACAAAAAAGGAAAAGAGAATGTCTGAACAGAAATGAAGAATTAAAATCAAGAATGATTTTGCATTAACATGAAGCTGGAAATAATGAGTCATCATTAAGATCCAGTGTTAGACAGACTGTAGCTAAATAAATAGAGATGATTAATTCCTGTGGTAACGCCAGAAGTGGACGCCCAGCTCAGATGTCGACAGAGCAACAGCTTCAGGCTGACAGCTCCGGGCTGGTCCTGGTTCTGGTTCTGTTACTTGGGTGTGTTCAAGACACAAAAGACAGCCTGATAATGGTTCAGTTATCCGCCCTGTGCTAGTCCACGCTTGTTTCATAGATAAACAAGGTGTTTCAAAAGCAGTTAATAATTATACAACATTTTCTACACGTTTGTGACGAACAGGTGTCTTATTTTGACAAGTGGAACAGGAAGTTTGGCTCTAAAACACCGGCATGATAGGCAGCTATCTAATGAGAGAAAGCGGACACAGACCACGACTTCAGGATGAACACAAGTAAGTATCTATCTACACCGACAACAAGAGGAGAACGTGTATTGGCCAACGTTTGACAAAGAAATGTGTTTGTCGACCTCTCAGTCCTGCTCGACCTCCTGCTGTAAGCAGTTTCCTCAATGCTGAGGCAAAACAGTGGAAACATTATGGGTGTGTCCTGGAAAAAAAGAGTGTCCAAAAGGGGAATCCCTATTCTATTCTATTCTATTCTATTCTATTCTATTCTATTCTATTCTATTCTATTCTATTCTATTCTATTCTATTTATATTCTATTCTATTCTACAAGACAATGATGTGTCCATGGTAAATAGCCTAATCATAATCATAGGGAGGGACTGTCATAGTGAGGATGTCATAGTGAGGATTCCTCTGTTTTCATTCATTTTTACTATGTTAAAGAGCCTGAGTCACAGTCTGGGGTTTGGGTTATTGTCATGGATACATTACACAATGTTTTTTTTTTTTTTTTCCAACAAGGGGGTTGTACCTCATTGCCTCACTCTGGGGTAAATTCCAAGGAGTTAGCTCCACCACCCACTTTCAACCTCTTAAGTTTGATGACGGCTGCGTCCTCCACCCTGCGTTGCCTGAGAAACCACACACATATTAGCCGACACAGAAACCTGGCAACAGAGAGCAAACTACAAGTTTACCCGCCTGTAACTGCAGTCTTTGCTGTCCAGTGTTTTGTTCTTTGAACCAGTGAAGAAACACTTGGATACAGTACATATTTTAATTCTACATAATACACGACCAAGAAGTAGGATTGTCGAAGCCTTATTTCCCAAATGCAAAGAAGAGGACAAAGTAAGTACTGGAAGTAAGGAGTAGGATATTAAAAAAGCTTGTTGTCTCAATGGTTTGGAAATAAGTGAGTGTAAAATGCCTTGGCACACTGAAACAGATGTAGAAGCAATAAAATGAGACCTGTTAAACTGTGTGGTGCACCTCATGTCCTTGTAGGCATGTGAACAACTATTATTAATAGGTAAGTAGTCTACTTTGCCAAGCAGCTTCTCAGGTTCAAAGCCAACTGAGAGCTGTGGCATAGTTAGCTTTTCTTATCTCTCCAAGCACCCTGTCCAACTCCTTTCTCAACAGCCAGTCTCTAGAAGAATGTGTCTGCTTCTCCTCCCGCTGATAATGGGGAAAGAGGTTCCAGCCCAAATGTTAATACCATCCATTGTTTACCTGCCTTTTCTGTGGCCAGGCATACCAAGGACATGATGTAAGAGCTGCAGGACCATAACTCTCCACGCTTATCATGTATCTTCACACACATACTGCTTATCTGTATAACATGAGGAGAAGCCTTTCTCCCTGATATTCAGCCTCTCAGAAACAACACTTGTGTCATTGTAAGTCAGTGACATCCTGTGGTGAAAAATATGAACTGCATTTAAACTGAGAAGCTCCTATAGATTCAGAGCAGATGAAAACAGAACCAGTATCTAATGTCGACTTTAGGAACAAACACACAGCATATCACGTTTCACAAGGATGACTTCTTAGTGCACCAGTTTAAAATATAATGAAAACATGCCCATTTTTGTTCTGGAATATCTTATGAATACAAGCAGGTGATGAGATAGATGCTTAATTATTTTTACACACATCTAGAACTATAAGAGGAAAAGTATTCATGTCTATCCAATTTACCTAGAATTCTATATATGTCACAGAGCATCATGTATTTAGTTCATAGTTGTTCATGTTCATTCCTAAATCATTCATTCTTTTTCTCCATAAAACAGAAAAATGTAAACATTGTAGGTAGAAAAGTAAATAAATAATATTGCAGTGAGAGAAGCAGTTCTGATTTCCTTTCTAGTTCAATGATATTTGTATAAGATTGTGTAATAATATTTTCTTGCAAATATACATATAGCCTAGGTTTATACGAGTTAAAAAGGAAGGTCAAATAGGCCTACAATGGCCTTTTTGCTGAACCATTACCTCCGCTGTGAAATCACAAGTACCAGCAGTTCAACATACAGTACCACTTCATTCATGCACCTGAAATAGAACATAAAACATGTCAAATTACAGCCATTTTAAAGCAGTTTGAGTCAATGCTGCATGCAATTACCAGTCACTCGTAGCCAGTAGAGCTGCTCATCTATCTCCTTATCAGGTTCTGAATGAGAGAGCGGTCATATGTGTGGCAATGTGTTGTAATTTGTGTGTGTTTGTATGTGTCTGGTGAAACGAAATGTGAAGAAATGGTCATGTGAAAAAGAATTTCCCTAGAGGGACAATAAAGGTCTAAAGTCTCACCTTAACCCAGGGTGAATCGCTTAAGTACTGGCAGCACAAATGTTCCTGCAGTCATTCACATAGGCTATAACTCTTACATCAATGAAGCATTCAAAACAATTATACCAATTATCCATAACTGCTCTGCTGCGGCTGATCAGTGACCAGCCGAGAGCATCGGCAGTCTCAGAGGTGAATCTCCAACTGCATGAATTTTGAAGACCCTACATCAGTAGAGGTATATCATATATGCATTTGATCTATTTCCTGATAGCAAAACAACAAATATTCATAGTTTTTAAGTAAAACTGCATCAGTTAGGGATTTATGCAAGTTCCCTGCAGCTTATCCAATTCTGATTTACAAATGCTTAAAAAATTGTCTTCATGAGTCACTCTCAAGAACAAATACACAACACAGTTTTTGGCAAACAGATCTTAGTTAATGTTTTTGCAATTACACCTGTTTGGAACATTTGCAATTCAGTGTATACCTTTCATTCATATATTTCAGCTTTATGTTAAATATAGAGTAAGGTTAAAACAAAGCTTCTCAGTTTATAATTCCTACCCCTGGTACTGGAATTTCATTGAGGATTTGCAGCCAGTGATGGTTTCACTGGTGCTCTGAGCAGATTTGATTTGTATTCAAATTCCAAATGCAGCATAATGATTCATGCCTGCTTTTGAAATATGGATATTTAATGGACATGATGCATTTGTAGCATAAGATGCCTCTGAGCTTTCTATTCTAATTGAAAAAAGCATTTACTTCATGCTGTTGAAAAAAGCAGCCAGCTACCATGACAACTGGAAATCTGCCATAGTAACAGCAGCCATGCTGCTTTGTCACATGAAAGTGTTGTTGGACTATAGTGTGCAACAAGTTAATCCACATGACACCATAATGATCATTCTGTCAACAATGACTGTGTTGGAGGTATAATACTGTAGCTTACAGTTTAGAAAAAGAATGGCATGATTTTTACCAGTGCAATGTTTAATGTCTTAATGTGTATCTCAGTTTCAGCACAGGACATCTAGAGTGTGTTTTCAGTAAAACTTTATTTTTCAGTGCATGAACGGAACACCATGTCAAGGTCATAATCTGTCCTTTTCAATCCATTTTAAATATTTTCTTTTTTTTTTACATAAAAAAATAATGGAGCGATTTTAATATACCTCTATTTTTTTCTCCCCGAAAGAGCACTCAGCAAGTATTTATAAAGGTGCTGTACAATGTACAAAGTTTTACATCTACTGTCTACCTACAGAATGTAGAAGATAACCACGAGGATTGTTTTTCTAATGAAGCGATGCAAGGCCACAGTATGATACAGAGATGAGATACAAAATGGTCAAAAAAAAGTGTTAAGGAAAACAACAGTGCAGGAGACACACAATGAAAAGGGCATTATCTGATTCTGGACCAGAGTGAACTGCCCCTGCCTGACATACGGGTTGGATTTTCTCATTCAACCAACCGCCCTATTGCACAAAAACATACCACTGATTGAAGCGCATCCTCTAGTGATGTGTAACCTGAAAACTCCCTTATACAATCACAAACTCTTATCACAGTCAATCACAGATCCTATTCACCATTTGACTTTATAACACGTTTGCTACAATACTGTGTTCCCTGAGCTCACCTGAATACGTCTAAATCTCAGAAGTTGTACGAGTAAGAATGCTGAGTGTATTTCACCTCTCCAGATTTTACAGCAGAAGCTTGAAGAATTTTTGCAAAATAACTGTGAAATTTGACCATTTCTCATTTCAACAGATCCCACTTAAGAACCAATTGTTTTCAATCTTCGCCACCAGCTCAGTTACCACAGAAATACAAGTATGTACGAAGGCGGGCTCTCTGTATACTTGCCATACAGAGCAATATATCGTATATATTTCAGCAACATGCTCAGCATCTCTGTCTACCTCCACATCACTCTCTAAACTCTAACATCCCTCAAGCTGCCCTGTCACATAATCACACAGCAGGACTGACAAAAACATTAATTTAAATTCTAATTTGTCTTTTCTCAATAGGGTAAGGTAAAAACAACCAGGGGCATAACTTAAAAATTACACAGTATTATATAAATCACAATTTTGGCCTTAAACAGTGAACCTTTTAGAAAAAAAAACATCTTTGTAAAATCATATTAATAATATTAATATTAATGATAATAATTAAATGGCAATGCATTGGTAGCAAGTCAACATCACAAATTAAATACAACTCATGGTCATTCTGTTACTGTAATGCTACAAGGGCAGATGCAGTGCAATGAAATTCAATAGATATTTTAAAGTTAGAATCTGCAAAACATGACACATTCAAATATATATACTATATCATATTTCACAATGAGACACGTTTTGAGCGATTGCAAACATTTGGTACAGCGGTTTGCACATTACCTATACACTTCATGAACTACAAAGATCCATGGTAAGTCCTACCACTGAAGTACGTTGGAAATAAGGTGAAAGCTCAAATAACATGGGACAAATCTTTGAAGTCTATATCAAAATGTGGAATGGCTTGGTACAGCTACATATACATATATTCATCTATTTTCTCAATAAATTACACACTGGTTGGTTATCATACACATGGTAAACAAGATCTCAAACCACAAGTTTCTGGTCTTTTTAATGATTCTGTTTGGATGGAGGAGAGTCATGTCTATAACCACAGAACAGTCTAGTACCCGGTAAAGTAAACGCTTGCTGGGTTTTATATGAAATCTGCCTGGTGTTCAGAATGAGAATTATAAACAAGAAAAAGGTATCATCCTCATTGATGTGCAGAACACGTGCAGAAAAACAAACAGAAGGACTGACGGCATGCAGTTGAGCAAACTTTTAAGAAAAAGACAGTCTAAATATCCCACGATGAGGCCGGGAGCGGAAATTAAACCCTGGATGACGGTCGCACATGGTGTGTGACACAGGGGAGAGGCGTGGGCCTTTCTCCTTTCTTTGCATATGGGTCATTGCATTGTAATGGGTGAAGTGCTGTTGGTACTTGTTGTTCCACAGGAGGCTCCCAGGATTGGCACATATTCACATTTCAAAACGTCTTGTCTGACAAGGCCCTGAGCGCGCTGCACATGCTGAAATCCCACATCAAAGATGCTGAAGCAGCGAACAAGGCAGAGGGGAGCTGCTACATGCCACTTGTGATGTCACAGGACCCCCCCCTCTCAAAAAAACACAACCTTGTCAAAAGACAAATCTACACAAGGTCCAAATGTAATAAAAGCGGCACCATGTTGCACTTCTCATTTTTATGGAAGAACTCAGAGAAACAATCCACTAAAGGTACTGTTATATATTCCATAACGCTGCTCAAGTCTGCGTGATTCAATCTTCCATCACAAAGGGTGACGCAGAACCTCTGCCTGGGAGAGGATTTTGGCTGAGCTGGGCACTTTCCACGGGCCAGGGCTAATGGGCCCCGCTGGGCTCTGCAGGATCCCTGGAATACTGTTTATAGAGGCCACAAGGTCTTTGTTTCTACCGTCTTTGTGTCTTCCCTTTGTCTCTTTTGGTGAAACTACAGAACCTTTTCTACTACATTTATCTTTCGAAGACAACAATGACTCTCTTTTGCTGACAGCCTCTTTGCTTATGCTCCTGTCTCCTGTGGGTTTGCCCTTTCCGCCAGCATCTCTCCGCCCTGAGTCTGTACCTGTACCTTTCTCACTCTCTCTGACCAGATGAGGAGTCCCATGATGGAGAGGCTCTCCAACCTCTCTCCTTTGAAAACTTTCAGGCCTGATCCTTTCTGCTCTCCTCTCCATCACTCTTCCTTGTGTGTATCTTCTGATCTCAATGTTCCCCCCTTTGCCATTTTTCTTTTCATGAATCAAGCTCTCTCTGCTGGGAGAGTCCTTTAATCTCCCCTGAGGGCCTTGTTGATGCTCTGCACGCTGCAGGGCTAGAGCCACTTGCTGTCCAGTTTGAGGAGACGTCCTCGGGCTTGTGGATTGTGTTTTTGTGTGTATCGGAGACATCCTGTTCCTGTTCAGGGTTACTTCCTGTGCCTGACTATCTGTCTTTTTGGGACTGTGATGTTGCTCTTTGGCTTTAGAAAATGTCTCCCCTGTTTTCTTTGGGCTGCTTAGCTCTCTGGGGTCTTTTGTGGGCCTGGTCCTCTTGTAGAAGTGCAGATGCTGAGCAGAGGCAGGAGAAAGCCTTTCTACCTTCTTCTCTGCCCACTCACCACTCTCCTCCACTGAGCTTAAAGCCCTGCTGCTGCCGCGGGGCTTCAGGCCTTGTGGGGATACGGTGCTCCAGCTGTGGGAATGTTTCAGATTGCTGGAGAAGGGAGAAGAAACATCGATGGAAGCCCCGGTGGGATATGGAGAGGACAGGGGTGATGTGTCAGAGAAAAACACCTCTCTGGAGTAGCTTGCGGGTGAAATTAGTTTTTGATCACGTTGACCTAGAAGAAAAGCACACACATATTACATGTAGACGCTATGTGCACACAAGAGTAGTAGATGTGCCACAAAAAAAGGCAGAACAACAGGAGAAGTCGTAAATTACATTATAGGGGTTAAAAGAGGGAACACATGAGAAAGAAAGTAATTACCAAGGTAAAAGAGAAGAGGCCAGTAAAAGCAGTGAAGATGTTAGTGTTGGTGCTCAGTGTAGTAGCACACAGTAGAGGAAGCAGTACTACCTGCGTCAGGGGCAAGAGAAAAAAGAGCCAAAAGGAAGCAGATGGTTAGAGAATTAATACACATGAACAAAATAAAACTCAGCAAAGGAAGTACAATGAAATCAATAAGGGTGGCACTACAGAAAGGCTGCGTCAATTAACGGATAAAGTCATTATCATTATAAACAGTAGGCAGATTTTTGAAGTCAGTATTTATTGAGTCATCATCCCCTCTGTGTTAAATCCAATTCAGTTGCTGACTACAGTTTTATTGTAAACGTTAATCAAAACATCATCAGGATTGAAAACTTTTTAAATTTAGAGATTTTGTTTAATCACAGCAGAATGTGCAACACAGCAGGTTTAGAAGATTGTGCCACGATCGTATTTCTGCTGTGAATATGAAGCTACAGGAAGTGGTTTGTTTAGCTTAGCATTAAGATAGGAAAGCATTACGCCTAAACACTGCCAGACTAGCTGTTTCCCGCTGCTTTTAGCCTTTGTGCTGAGCTCAGCGGATCAGCTGCAGAAACACGAGTGATATTGATCTTGTCATCCAACTCTCCAAAAGATCAGCTAGTGTCTAACCATAAGAGCTTATGTTTTTTTTAAAACAGTGAAAAATTGATTATGTAATTTTAAAGTTGTAAATGTCATTAACTTCACATTGCACTGAAAGTAGCACTTAAAAAGATAGTTCAACACTTTGGCAAATTTGCCTATTGCCATAATCCCTATAGTCATAGCAGTAGGACCATTACTTTCAATTATCGGTGCATGTTGTTTTGAGATCTGCGGGGCGGAGACGCCAGCTGCTCAGTGAACACAATGGAGGTGAACAGTACATTGTCCCCTGTCCCTCAAAACTCAGCAAATATCCAAAACGCTCTCATGGAGAAGTTGTGACTAGGGCTGACCCAAAAAAATCGAAGCTTCGTTCGTTGCCATGGAAAATCGTCGCTGCCACAAACCCCCCCAGCACCCCCAACCCCCCCCTCCCCCCGATCGCGCACCGCCCCCCGATAGAGTCAGCCCTAGTTGTGACCTACACATTCACCACGCTATGAAATAATCATGTATAGTATAATTAATTATTATGACACATTATGCAAATATGTGTGCTTTTGAAATCACTCCGCCCAGCAGTGTGGAATGTAGTTCTGGCTATGCATTTGCCCCAAAAACAACTGCGTTGTGGAGTTGTTGGATTGTGTATTTGATGAGTTTGATGAGGGACAGCGGACCTGTACCATTCACCTCCATTGTGTTCGCTGAGTAGCTCACGTCTCTGCCCCGCTGATCTCAAAACAACATGCACCGACAATTAAAGGTAATGAACCTACTGCTATGACTATAGGAATTATGGCAATAAGCGAATCTGCCAAAATGTTGAACTATCCTTTTAAGCATCAATCTTAAAGGCACAATGGAAATCCACCTAAATTGGAGACTAACATTTTTTGGAGGAGACCCTTGTATTGTTCATTGAATTTCTCATTGAGTGAACAGTTTGAATACAGGACTTACTGCTGCCCTCTTGAGCCAGGCCTGCTCCAGGTCGCAGCAGCAGCACCACTTTGTTTCCTCCAGCCTGGATCAGTTCAATAGCCCGTGTGTGGGAAATGCCACGTGCAGGCTCCCCGTTAATCTCCACTATCTCATCTCCAACCTGGGAGTAATGGAGTAATGCAGAAAGTGCAGCTATTAAACAGAATCACGCCAACGCTTTGCATGCCCTGCTGAACATGCACATGCAGTCAAAGATACAGGGGTTGCATGCTTACACTTAAAGAATATCCCCCCCCCCCCCAATGCACATAGACACACACGCATACACATTCACAGAGACACAGACATATATCCTTGGAAGACCCTGGAGGTAGCCTCTATTATTGGAGATGACAACATAACTCAGGATAAAGCGTGTAAACATGTCAGTCTGTTAGGCTCTAATCAGTGTTGACACTCCTTACCACCCTTGAATAGGCAAAGTCATGCCCAAAGATCACAGTCTGGCAAGCTTAAGATTGATTCCCTCCAGGAGTCTCTATTCTGTTCCTCACTGCATCGTCTCCCCTCTCTCATCCTAATAATAACAGTTTGATCATCTCATCCCCGTGGGGAGATTCTAATTCTGCTGATCCCCCTCCACAGAAAAGACGGAGTACAGGTCATCACAATATAGATTCTGTCACACACACTCAGTTACAGTGTGACCGTCCTAGAAATGTGCAGTATCCCACTCAAGGACACTTAATAGAGAGAGGGACACTTGCTAACAGTACATGAACCTGGATGGATGGACACACACACACACACACACACACACGCAAACACACGCAAACACAGAAGGACTGTGTTTTTTTTTGTATAGAGTACAGTCTACCTGTGTCACAGTAGCCTGGTCACATACAAAACAACACAAATTAAAAACTTCTCAAAGAAAATACAATCAAAATCTCTAAAATTAAGAAACAAATAAGGAAAAAAAGAAACTAGAAATATAAACAATAACTTGCTATTCATGTTTTCCCTCTGCTGTGCAGACTTAAATGACTTTACTGAATAAAAACAACAACCACATAATAGCTGAAAGCATCAAGCATTGTAACCTCAACACTGAAACTGGCAGTTGCAGAAACCCAATTGATTAGTTTAATCTCTGGTGCAATCAGCACACAGCAACAGAAATCATGTTTCTCTGATTTACCTCTCCTCTCCCTAAACTACTAAATGTGCAAAATTATATTTCAGCTATGTCACGATTTGCATAATAGCAGACCAAACTGTTCTAACAAGGTTGAGCGAAACCAAATGAGTATCCCAAGAATGCTCTGACTTTTATTTAATCAGGCAACATCAAGCATGAAGTTATTTTCCAGATGTTTCTTTCTAGCTGCAGCTCCTGATGGTGGTGACATCTGTTTGTCTGTTTATCCATCTGTCCAAAACTGTCCAAACAGAGACAGCTCTACAACACCAACCCCTGACCTCTCTGGAAGACAAACCAAATGACCAACATTTCTGCTGAGGGAATTTCTACTAGTTTTCATTTTGCTTTTCACTCAAGATATGCCATAATAATGAATTATTCAACATTGTAATTCTCTGAGAACACTCATTATCCTTTTAATGACCCTGTGACCTTTCTTTGTCGTAGCAGCCTGAGGGCAAACTTTACATTTTTAGATCTCAGATTTCCATCCAACACTGAAGACAGTGGGATATAAATACTGCAGTCTCTACTAGTAATGTTATGTTGTAGACATTTTCACCTCGTCGTATGGCCACAGGTGCAACCCCAGCTTTTGATATATATATTATAAAAAACAGACTGCATGTATGTAAACAGGCTGATGATTTAAGGGGATATTTGTAGTTTTCATGTAAGAAAGGTTGGCATGCTAATTTCAGTAGGAGCAAACAAAAATTGCTCACAGCACTGGAGGAGTAAGGGTATAAAGTTTGATGCTGGAGTTTCCTCCAGACTCTTATAAACCAGCTATTGCTAACGTATGCTAACGTGAGGTATGTAGCAGAAGCAAACGTTACTAATAGCTCCTTTAAAGAATGTCTCTTTTTTTCTCTTTTTTTCTGCACTGAATCATGTCCAGTTCAGGAGGAGAAGCTTTTTCAAATTTCAACCCTAAATCTAATTATACATGGAGCACTCACGTGGATCCTTCCATCCAGCTGAGCAGGCCCATCCTCTGCCAGTCTGAGGATGTACAGGCCCATGTTGTACTCTGTTCCCCCTCGCAGACTGAAGCCAAAACCCCTGGGACCCCTCTCTAACTCCACCGTCAGACAACCCTACACAGAGCAAGCATGACAAAAAAAAAAAAGAAAAAGAAAAAAAAAACACCCTAGTTACTAATGCACATGCAGATACATAAAGTCAGGCAGCAACATTTCCTCACACATGTTCACACATACCAGAAAACATAATAACATAAATATATTCTTTAAGTAGGGTTTATTAAATATATATATATTAAAAAAAACAGTTTTTCATTAAACAGCTTTTCTGTTTAATGACTGCTTCTGTTTGAGTCATCAGTGATGTCTCATCAGATGGTGTCTTAATGATCCATGCTCTTTTCAGTCTTTATCTACAATGTACTGATCCTTAAATTGCATCATTCAAAATTATGATTAAAGCAGTTTGCATGAATTCAATTCAGTGCACCTGTACATAATATTGAAGAAACACACTGTCATAAAGATTGCAGCATACACCTGTTACATAGAAACCTTTGCCTTCAGATGGTGGCTGTGACAACATATAGAGGAGAGAACAAGAGGATCACTCTCACCTGGTTGGTTCCTGTCACACACAGCGTTCCCTGCTCACTAAGTGGAAGAGTTTTGTGGTCAGACCAGTTGACTCCCTCCCTTTTCTCCTCCAGGTCCAGGTTATAACTACAACAAACAACACGTGTAATTCTCTCAGTAACACATGCTGTAAACAGCAGGCTGCAGGCCACAAAAAAAAGCCATTATGCAAAATAGAAAATCTAATTTAATGCTGACTGTTAAATGGAGCAGAACTGCAGTTTTGTATATGGATATTTTAATTCTGGTCTTTTATACTGTACACATGATTATTCTTTATCATCACTTTAATGTTTATTAAATTTGTGTCCTTGTTTAGAACAATTTTCTCAAGCTGTTTGCTCTGGGGCCATCACTCCCTCTTTCACACTTTTCTTCATGTTGAATGAGTTTTTTTTTTTTTTTGTGGCTATAATTTCTACTGTCAAATAGCAACATCTCTACATTGATATCATCATAACTATGCCCCTCTAAGATTTATTTACAAGTTAATTGAGGTTCCATTCAATATTCAGTCTTCTTCAGTATAAACCCTCCTCAGGCCAAACATTGAGGAGCGAGTTGTAACTTGGAGAACCAGCAGTCAAGGAGTTGATCATACAAATTTGGACAGAAAAAAAAAACCGCAACAACAATTGTCAGTGTTGTAGAATGCAACATGCTTTGATAACTTGGACTATATTTTGTACTTTTAAGGTATAAAACAACAAAACAACACATTAATTAACTTCTACAGGATGCTGCACTGGACAGGTTAATATCATCAGTGAGTTATTTTAAAAATCTACTGGTATAGCCAATGTTTGGACAGTTTCAAAGGCTGTTTATTTTGGTGAATGACAGCTGTGCTCTTATGTTTTGTTGTGAGTAGATCCTTACCGTTCATCCTGAAGTGCTGACCTTTGTCCCACAGCTCTGTGCTGAAGAGCTGGACTCTGTTTGGCTGAACTTGCTCCAGATGGAGGACCCTTGTATTCTGAAATACATAGATGGATGTTTTAATCAGTATACAATTTAAACCTGGAATAAATTTACATGTTTAATACAATTTCTTAAGTGTAACAAGGTTCATGATTTATTAGTCGTGAATTATGAACTTTCAACGTGAAGAAAATTCAGCCAAATTATAAGAAGTTCTACTAGACTTATTACTAATGTAGAAGTAATTTCTTTTATTTTCATTTGTTCAGTCCTTTCAGAGGAACTGCCATTTGTCAAATATGGATTATTTCAATTTGAAACTTAATTCTATAAAATACTAAAATATTCATACCTTCTTATTAAAAGCATGGTGGATTGATTTGGTTACCTACCTACAAAACTAATTTCCGCCTCATAGACAATGGAGTTTAACAGCTGGATCACAAGAATTGATCAAGGCCCGCACCCAGCAGTGGCAAACACAAAAGCGGGAACACAGAGCTACTCACCATCCTCAGGAACAACAGTGAGGGTGACAACGTTGCCAGCATCCTTGATAAGCTGAACAATGTCATTGTGAGAGAGTTCGATGATGGAGCGCCCGTTAACCGCCGAGATACGATCTCCAACATGCAGAAGGCCACAGCGGTCGGTGGGACTGCCTTCAATGATTCGGCCAATTTTATGTGGGATAACTAAAAATATATGAAAGTCACAAAATCACTTTTTACCTTCAGAATGTCGGCCGTGAGTTCTGAGGTGGATTAGGATATTAAGTGTAGTCAAATGTCATACTTTGTATCATTTTCGTCAGTGAGATCAAAAACACAGAATACTGATGTAAGATCTGAGAGACTTGACTCTCACCTCCGTGCGGGGGTTTGCTCTTGGATGTGAGGATGACGAAGCCAAAACCCTCTGTGTCCTTGCGGTGGAGTGTGATGTCAAAAGACTCGTGGTCCAGAGCGCTGGGCATCGGTAGGCGAGGTAGCTTGGGAGAGCCGTTCACTAGCACAGGAGCCATTTCCTGAATCTCTTCCTCTGTGGCATCTGATGTGAGGATGATACAGATGCTTTTGTGTTTGGTATAATTAATCTGTGCGTTGTGTGTCTGCATTCCCGAGGGCTTTTACAGTATAGTGAATTGTGTCTGATAACTATCATCTATTTTTACAAGTATTGTCTATTCTCAGTGCATAAATCAATGTACTGTATGAATAATTACATTGTGTACATGTAACAATCAAACTGCTGCTGTTGAAAAATGTTGAATTCATCTACGTCAGCAGATTATTCTCTTAACAACCCTGTGAGACGTTGGGTGTTTGGAAAACACTCTAAGGTAGAGTACATGACCAAGAAACATAGCGTGGTTCTCCTTGCAGCTTACCTCTGTAGATGACCTTTCTGCGCACGGTTAACATGACTTGACCGTTACGGGCGGCGTTGGTCATCAGATCCAACACTTGCTTGTGCGAACGGCCTTTAACCATCACGCCATCGATGCCGATGAGCTCATCCCCAGCTCTCAGATGACCATCCTTCTCTGCAGCTCCGTTGGGCACAATGGCCCCGATGTAGACCTGGGGAAAGACATTCTGATACAGGGTTAGTATAATGGAGCACTGGCTCTGGCCATTAGAAAAAAAGAAACCATAATAATTATTAAGGCATATACATTTTTATGAGCTGGCAAAGTCATTTTAGCATTTTATATCAATCATATATTTCTTCATTTTATAGCCTCTTCATAATAAAGGTTTAAATGCTCGAAATACACATACAGGTGTGTTACACATATACTTACTGGCTGTTGTGGACCTTCTCCTCCAAGGACACGGAAGCCGAAGCCTGTTTCAATGTCTCTCTTCAGAAAGACATCAATGTCTTTGGTGTGAGGCTCTGTGGATGAGTAATACTATCACTACTTGTGGATGAGATCAAGTTGAACAGGACTTGAGGTTAAAAAACACCTCTTGAGAGCAATTGGTGTTGGTTCACACTTACGTCTGCTCTCCAGCAGTGCTTTGGACTTCAGGTACATCTCTGTGGCGTCTCGTTTTGGGGAGTCGGCAGAGCGCAGGGTGCTCGTGTTGGAGTGGTAAGGCAAGGCCTGGGGCATTGAGTCAGTGATACCATCCAAAGTCTCCGTACTGGCCGTCATTTCCTGTCTCTGCAAAGAAGCACGAGTCAAAACATCACATAATAATTAAGAACATATGATCACAATTCTAATTTCATATTCTAACTAAACCATGTATCCTTAATCCCTAATGAGGAGGATCACATATTTAACAACAGTCTCTGCAGCTCATTACTGCAGACAAATTGCATCTAATAGTGATAGATTGCCAAAAACAATAAAGGTCAAGTCGCTGCCTTTCTTCCTCCTTTTTTTTTAAGCATAGACTGTTCTCACTGTTCTCCTATTGTGTTTGGGGCTAAAGCAATGGGATTTGAATGTAATATAAAATTCACAGGAAAAAAGTAAAGATTTCCCCATGGCAGTGACAGGCCTATTCAGGCAGAAAGGGCAACTTCTTTATCTAAAACTGTTGTATTAATAATACCACCATATCTAAAGAGGCTCATCCATGCTTCATTACCATTGCAATCCCCTGACAATAGCCCTAAGAATACGAACACTGAAAGGAAGTAATTAAGACCGTTTTTCAGAGCAAACAAAAGGAGGCGCCCAGAAACATAATCAATATTCAAATTTATTGCTATCATTTAATTTGATGCAAAAGAGGCTTACTGGTTAGGCCCAAGGACAAAAAGCTTTGAAATTAAATTGAAGGAAGAGCCCCCGAGGGGAAAACAATAGTGAGGAAATAGGAAAAGATATGTTTTTACTCACAGCCTTTAGACTCTTCACAGGGGACGTTTGACCTATGGAGAGACACAGATGGATAACAGAAATATGGTAAGAATGCAGATGTGATTCGGAAACAACAAACAGCCAATCAGGGAGCTGCCAGCCACCAGATGGCACTGCCTCTCTGGCTGAGAAAAGAGCAGCAACGGACATAAAAATAAACCTGGTGTTCAGCTCTAAACTCAAGAGGTGTACTCACTAAAGAATGCTCCATTAGGGAATATACATCCATGTGCGATTAAAGATACATAGAGAATATGAAGGTGGTACATTTGCTGGAGTGCTGGCTGCATGGTGCAAGCCTGAAGCAGGCAAGGAAGCGGTGAGAGCATTAGAGATTCATGCATAAAATTCAATGACCGATAATTCTCTCCCCTCTCTCTCCGTACTGTACACCCACACGTTCCATCTCCAGCGCTCAGATTGTTCCCTACAGATCATCTCATACAGACCCCCCCCCCCCCCTCCCAACTCCCCGCATTAACTGGATTAACAAACACTTCTCTGGAGCCTACAGCCCTATGGGGCTTGGTCTGATGAGGGGTTAAGTGGAGCCTGATGCGAAAGGGGAGACGCAGCAGCATTTTTCCGCTTTACTGCAAAAATTCCCAATCCAGCATGAGTGTCGTCATGGGCAATGAAATCAGACAAATGAAGATGCTGAACACCTGAAACACATCCAGATATACAGTACACCCATCCACATCCTCTCTCTCTAAGGCCCACTCTTCTTCCGCTCAGTGTGATGTCCACCGCTCTGACACAGGGATCTTCTTCAAAGCCAAAGGCTGTTGGCTAATGAGGGTTAAAACTGGCAACGGCTCCTCGTTTGGGAGGGCCCGAGTCCAGCTCTGCTTTGAGTGTGAGGCCATGCAGCACAGCGGTGGAATAGGACACGGTGATGATGGTGGCACAGCAGTGAGGGTGAATGGTGTGGGTGTTTTGGGAGAGGAGAGAGAGAGACACACACAGAGGAGAGTTGAGGCGCAGCTACAGGGAGGAGGCCCCTGGGGGCCCGTCCCTCTACAGCCATTTAGCCATGGCTCTTTAAGGGGCCATGGATATAGAGGCATGCAGAAATCCCCTGCGCTCTGGGATGATCAAAGCCAATCCGGAGTTCATCGACTTGCGTGCTGAATCCCCGGGGCGGCTGGAGATGGATGTAGGAGACATTTGAAGGGTGCCTACCCTCCTCTCTCTCTCTCTCTCTCTCTCTCCCTCCCTCCACATCCTCACACTTATGTAATTCCCACTCTCAGACTTGTAACAGACTGCATTATGCTTCAATGGGAGTCATCATAAACAGAGGAAGGTTGAGTAGAGGCACACGGGAGGAATGCTTGAGATGCTTGAGCTGAGCACGTGTCTGGTGGCAAGAGACATGACAGAGCGAGGCTGACCATCATTGACACTGGCCACAGAAGTGCAGGTGGGTTTTATTCAGCTAAAAACAGGAAGGCAGCATGTCTCTACTGTGGTGACCTTATAAGGAGCGCAGACACAGTGACATCACCCGGGCTTCTACAGAACCCCCCACCCCCATCCCATCCAGCCACAACACCACCTCACCTCCTGTCAGTATCAGCACTCTGACCTCACCTCCCATGGACACTGTTGAAGTTGCATTGACAGTGACAGCAAATTACGTCACACATAAGAAGCCATTAAAGCATGACAAAAATGAGTGGCAATGGAGACAGGAGGAGGAGACAGACATGTAGACAGAGAGAGAACATGGAGACAACATGGATATGGATGGATGGATGGATGGATGGATGGATGGATGGATGGATGGATGGATGGATGTGTAGGTACACAGCCATCCATACTGCCAGACAGACAGATAGAAATAGAGAAAGCAAGAAAGTCAGACAGACAGTGGATGACAGACAGACAAAAACTGAGATGTATCACGGTTTCAGTCTCTCACCTCCTCGCAGCACCAGCACATTGACCTCGCTGCCCACTGGTAAGTCTTTCAGGATGTCCACCACCTGAGCATGGCTCAGAGTTTGGACATTTTGCCTGTTGATCTCCTTAATGACGTCTCCTTTCTGCAGGCCGCGGCACCACTGGGCGTCCAGGATCATCTTCACCTTCTGGCCCAGCGGGCAGTCGGCAATGGCGAACCCGAATCCTCCCGGCCCCTTCACCAGCGGCACGCTCACCAGCTCCGGCTGCAGCATCCCCGAGGCGCCGTCCTCTCGCTCCCCCTGCCTCCCGTTGGGCAGCGCGGCGACCACGGGCCGCCCGCTGGCGTCCGTGGTGACGTAGTGGAGCTCCTGAGAGGAGCCGTGCAGAACGTCACCTTTCACCAGCAGCGGCTGTCCATTAATGAGGGGCACGGCCGTCACCACCTCGCCCCCATGCAGGGCCTGCTGGGGCGGAGCCACTGTTGGAGGAGGAGGCGGCGGGAGAGGGTCGTCGCTGTCTAGATCCACATCCGGGGGGAGTGGATAACCACGGCAAAGAACCATGTCCACATACTGGTTGATGGGAATGGACTGGAACATCTGCACCACCTCTGGATGAGTCTTACCCAGCACACACATCCCGTTAATCTCCACAATCACATCACCTAAGACAGAGAAAGAGCAGAAAGTTTAGTTTATATTTTATTAATTAAGATCCCCATTAGCTGCAGCAAAACCACAGCTATTCTTCCTGGGGTCCGACAGAATTACATATACAGAACATAATAAACACAAACACCAAAGAAACAAAAACATCAGTACATAAACAAAAACAAAAACAAAACTACACAAGAAAAACCAATAACCACGGTGAGGTTTTTAGCTTCCTCACTCCTTGATTTCATATCAGCACCTTTTACTACTAGTCATATATACTCTTTATATTATATTATAGATCCATATTTTCATATCCTATACTATCATATCATTATATATATATATATATATATATATATAGTATGTACATACCTTCATACCCATATACTCACAACATATACACACATTCCTACACGCACATACTACAACCATACGTTCTATTTATACACCTCTTGTATATCAAATCTTCATACTGCAATATCTTTCATGTGCACATCTGCATACCTTTACATATACACACATCACTATATCCATGCATAAACTGTGACATGCCCTCCCTTTGTATATTATATTATTAAAGCTAGTATCAGAGACATATCTATTAAATTATTATATCTCATATACCCATAAGTATACGATATACATAATTATACAATATGCGAAGACTTTTCCATACAACCATACGATAATTCTTACTTTGATAGGTACTGTTTTATCAATATTTTGAATTTGTAGTCAAGCACATCCTCACACTTATGTAATTCCCACTCTCAGACTTGTAACAGACTGCATTATGCTTCAATGGGAGTCATCATAAACAGAGGGAGGTTGAGTTTCATTTTGGCAGCTCTCTGTACCTGTTCCTTTTTGCTTCAGTCTACCATCCATCTCTACTTTATTCCTGTCTCTCCTTCACTTGCTCCATTGTTGAGCAGATCCGAATAGCACTCTTTGCAACTATGGGTGTAGATTTCTGTCACATCATTGTAACCATCATGTGCACACACACACACACACACACACACACACACACACACTACATACAATACAAAGAAACCTCATGACATCTCAACATCAACATGAACAAACAGCAACAACTTGGCTGGTAATGAGACACACTGCGTCTGTGACTGATACTCATGGGAGATGTTGTCACTGAAGATTTGAAAAAATGTTGTCAGTTCACATCCGACTCCATAATAACAGTCAAACAATTTGAGACTCTTCCCCTGTTTTTTCTTCCTGTTGCTAAACTACTGTCCATTCATATATTCAAGAAGTGTAAGACAGTCAGCGTGCAGCATCGTATAGCTCATTGGGTTGAGCAGGCGCCACGCTGCTGCCAGACCCAGTTCAAATCCCCCATCGGCCCTTTGCTGCATGTCATTCACTTCCTCTGTCTCCCCATTTCCTGTCTCTGACTATCCTATCAATTAAAAGGCCCAAATATACTTAAAAAAAAAAGAAATACTGAGTTAGTTAGTTGGTTTGGATGTACAGTAATGCTAAACACCAAATTTGAGTGCACTACTTAAAGCTATATAATTCGCTAGTTGTGTTCAATCCATTCAGTCCAAACCACTGCAGCACATGCGCCTGTCAAAAAGTGTTATGAAATGAAAAATATATTCTTCCAGCTTAAATTTTATATCTCAATGGTATTTGTGATTATTTAATTCATGTAAAAAATATTATCGAAGCAAATTTACATCAAAATCAATGTATTTTCTCTCCTTGTAACACGATTTCAAACATTTGATGACACTTCTCGCACTCAGGGGCGTTTCCTCAATTTTCATCCAATTTCAAGTGTTTTTCAAAATCATGTGGAACTGAATGGCGCATTCGTCTTTGAATAATCAGTTGAAAACATGCACACACACGCACGCACACACAGCTGTTGGTTTATGTAGACAACCGCAAGGCAATGGAAAGATCAGAAACTAAACAACAAAGATGTAAGACAGTTTCACACCCACCCATCACACAGCCTAGTAAGAAAACGGTGCCCTTGACAGAGCTGAGGTTGTTGTTATTGCCTTATCCAGCTCAGGGGACAGCGTTGGGTTAAGTGAACAACACAGAGGTAGAACTAATACCTCCAGGTGCGTCAGAGATGGCTGCAAAAGAATTTTCTGTAATATTGCAGAAATTAGCAGATATAAACTCATGGATCTTCCTGCCAGCTAAATAGGATTTTAATGTTTATTGGAACAGGAGTATTCCCTTCTCTCTTGCCCTTTTCTATGGGGAATATGTGAGAGTGAGAGGAAAAATTTTACCCACCGGACGCCATCTTGTTGTCGTGGGCAGCCGGGCCATCGCTGAGCACATTTTTCACCTGCAGAAACTCATCCGTGCGGTCGCCTCCTATGATGGTAAATCCAAATCCCTGGGAGCTCTTCTTCAGTGCTGTGTGGTACATCTCCCCGTTCAGCTGGCTGGGGTCTGAGGTGAAGCCACTACCCTTACCTGTACACAAAGGGTACATGAAGGCAATTGTGTGTAAAAAAAGTTATGTAATGGGCGCCTTGAGAAGGAGGTGTTCTGTTCTCAAACAGAAGTGATATCTCCAAGCTGTGTGCAACATCAAATGCAGCAACACTGATGAATGAATTTGTATCCTTCTTGAAAGGCAGCAAAATCCATCCATCCATGTCTGCATTGAAAGTCAATTATATGCATTATGTGCAGGGTATCAAGACAGTAATTAGTATTTTCTAATTAACAGCCATGATGTTATATACCTAAAATAGATAAACCCAGTGACAGAGACCTTTTCGTACTGACACAGACAGACAGAAAAAATTATATTAAATGTTAGCTTTAGATCTAATATACTGACTTCCCCCCATTATAAAACTATAGAGCAGAACGGCTATAAAACACCCCTGGCAGGGTCCAATTTAGGAAGATGCCCTCTCTTGTCCCCTCCCCACTGCAGTCAGTGACTCCGAAAAAAGAGGTTTGTCAGTGTCGACTTTTTATAACTTGAGTAAGGAACAACTTAAGGTCAATGGCATCATCAATATGGACCAGCAGCTTGGCCGTGGCATACACTAGATAACCAACAGTCAGGGTCACACTGCATTAAACTGAGCAGCCTCCCTATCTGGCATTACTGTGATATCAGCACTTTAGATCACGGACACACCATTTTTCCCTTGCTGCCTGATGGTCCCTGGCCTGAACTGCCTTTTAGCTTTGACTCAAAAACTGTAAAAGTGAAGCCAGCCAGTGACAAATGGTGCGGCTACTGTTCTTCACACTGAGAGAATGTGATGCGGCTGTCAGTCTGTGGGATGCCAGAAATATCATCATATGTTGAGAAATGGTCTGACATTTTCTTTTCTTTTTAAATCCTACCAGTTTCTTGAATGGACCACAGCAGCAAAACAAATCCACTCAAAGGACAAATACGCAGTAAACAAACAAATTTCACATTTTATATTTTAAAGCAGAAGTAAGCGATCCAGTCATTTTGGTTAACTTCCTGTCAGCAGATGGAGTTAGCAGTCCCTGCCCTCATCCCTACGTCACCACATGCACACGCATCGTCCTCAGTCTATGCAACTGCCCCCTTGGCGTGCACACACAGAGAGGACCGCCCCTTTATGCCGTTCTCTCTCCTCATTGGATAAAGGTTGTAGGCTACAAGGAAAGTTTTCTCCTCGGCTTACAGCAGAGCAGAGTGACTGACAGACCCGTGTTTCAGACCAAACACTCTATATAAGTGCTGCTGTCGGAAGATATAACTATTTAAGACTTATATAACACCAACATTCCGCTTACTTCTGCTTTAATATTACGTACATTACTTTTACTATTACAAGAATGGGTAATTCAACATTAACTAGTTGTTTAATAGCATGTTTTATTACTCATTATAAAGCATTTCTTCATTAATTTCGTCTGCACAACCATTCTCTACAACTACAGTACTAGGTGTATAATAATAAACTGAATTTACTCTGACTTGTATGAATTTGTTCTCCATTCTAACATTGGGGTCTTGCTCATAATTCACCAAAGTTGCCTCCTCCTCACACTCCACATCCATAATAGCATATACAACTACCAGAGTTAACTCTATTCTTAAGTTCTTAGCCATGAAAAAGCTTTAAATAGGTCTATTTGAAAATCTCTGAAGGAGCTCTCTCTTATACCGCACTGGCTTTGCTCTTCAACCACTGAATGGGAATAGAACTTGTGTATCTCAATAGACATGCATCTCTTTTGCCCTCTCAATGGCAATATCCTGAGGCAAAGTCCAATTGCTTTGTGCTTATGTCCATCTCATTCTTGAGGACGCAATGTCTCCCATTGTAACATCTAGATGGAACTTCATATCTGAAGCAAACATTCGCAATGGACTTAATGATTAACTGACTGGACTGTGGTGGTCAAAGACCAAGGTTGAAGCAGTTTTGGTGTTAGGAGCTCAATATTTCAATAATGCATCAAGGGCATTTCACCAATTTGGTAAACATGTTCACTTGGACTCAAGGACAAATCCCCCAGTGTCCTTACAAAACATGATCTTAGCTTTATGAACCCATGATTCATTGATTCCAATCGTAATCAATGAACAGCAACTTCTTGACTTACTATCAATAAGCACTTCTGTGGAGGTTATTAGGGGGAAACTAGTGGCCTATTAGTAATGGACTACTGGTAGAGGCAGATGGATGCCCCTGAACCTGGTTCTGTTTCTTCCTATTCAAAGGGACTCTCATTCCCTCATCACAAAATGCTTGTTCTTTGTGGAAACTGTTTAGTTTATCTCTGTAATAAGAGAGTAAGATCTTGACCTTACCCTGTAAAGTGCTTTGTGATAATATGTTATGATTTCACTCTTTATGAATAAAATTCAATACAATTGCAGAAAAAAAGCCTTTACAAGTGCCCTATAATGACTAATTTAGATCCAATATTCTACCAGTCTGCATGCTGCTAATAAACAGCATTATTTCACTGTGACCTTGCTGGTTAAATGCAGTTAGGCTGTTAGAATAACCAACAATGAGATGATATTTCTCTTACTGTCATCAAATCTCAGTCATGATTCTAGCTGCCTGGGCCGGTCTCAGTATTTTCATTTGTTGACAAATATAAAAAAAACCATAGAATATCACTCAACTTTGAAGTAAGTCCAAAAGTCAACAACAGGTTAAATAAGACACACTAAAGCTACCATTTGGCAAAATGTTGAGATGTGTTGCTTAAAGGGATAATTCAATTCATTTTGGCAAATTGGCCCATTGCCATAATCGCTATAGTCATAGCAGTACAGTAGGTTCCTTACCTTTATTTGTGTGACGCTATGAGATAATAACAGGAACATTACGAGACGTAGTTGTTTTAAAGGTAAATTCATACAAAACCGCTGATGCGCGTTGCCTTCAGGGACAGTTTTTCAGCAAGAAGTCTCTGTATTTACCTCGAAAACAACTCTGTCTCGTTATTATCTCATAGCGTGGTGAATGTGCAGGTCACAACTTGTCTACCAGAGCGTTTTGGAGTTGTTGGATTGTGTTTTTGATGAGTTTGATGAGGGAAACCAAGAAATCCCATGAGCCTCCGTAGCGTAGCTTTGAGCTGCTCACGGCTCTGCTCTGCCGTTCTAAAAATAGCTTACACCGACAAATAAAGATAACGAACCTACTGCTATGACTATAGGGATTATGGCAATGGGCCAATTTTCCAAAAATGTTGAACTATCCCTTTAAACTGGATTCTAAAAGACCACACTAAAGTATGTGTATGCCACCTGCTGTGACTATGTGAATTTGAAAGTGCATCTTTTCTGCCAGTTCTACCTCTTTATCTCTGTCTGGTGCAAATGGTGAGTGGACAGCGGCTTCCAATCACAAAGAGCCTATTTCCATATCAAGATCACAACAGTAGTTTGGCAGGAAAACTAAAAACTGCATATTCCCCCTCTCATTTCCTCCAGTTTTAAAAAACACTCTGTAAGTTTTGGAGGCCTGTGTGAGGAATTTAAATGCAGCCACTCTCAGACTATCAAATGGTTCAGCAGCCACAAACGTCTACCGCAGACATAAACAGCTGTGAGTGAGTGTAACTTATCACAGCCAGCGTGGACTCCAGATGTCCACACTGTTGCATGGATCAAGCAAAGCTCATTTACATAATCACATTCAAATTGCTTGATAAACTCACATGGCATGTTTTTTTTTCTCCCCCCCACCCACCCCCAAAGTGTGCTGAAATAATCATTCTGACTGCCCGTTTGTGTGTTAAAGGAACCGACAGAGGTAATGGAGGAAGAGAGAGAAAGAAGCAGAATGGAGGAAGTGAGTGTGGCGTGTGCGAGCCTGCACTTGTGTGGGAGAGTCCAAGGAAGGTCTCCGTGCCAATGTTTGTGGGCAGACTTTGAAAGCCAGAGGCAGACAAAACCATCAGATCCACCGCATCAAAACAGCCATGGTTTTTGATTTCTCATGTGTGACTCAGTTGCGTCGTAAATCTCCAGTGACATTATTCAGCATAATTGGGAAGACATCTTCTTTACTAGATCAATGGAGCAACGGCAGCTGCTGTCTCCAGGAATGCACCTTGAACAGCAGAATTCAAAAGCAACTGGCGCTGTGAGGCCAACAGTTGACTAACAGGGGGAAATACCAAGCTACAATGCAGACAATCGAATTAGAAGAATGCAGGCAGTGAACACAAAAGCTGGTGTGTCAGATGGGTCGCAAACACCACAGTTTCTGCAGGTTTAGCTGCCGCAACACCTCAAATTACATATTGACCTGAAAGTTGTCGATAGCCAACCAATAGATAATACCCTGCAAAATAAAAATGACACTAGGAGAAGCTGATGTCAAGAAACGTTTCTGTGCAATTTAGCAAATACTTTTTTTTAACAAAAAGTATTGAATACAGTGGAGTGTGAAAGTCTCAGACCACTGTTCCTTTTAAATGAAGGGTAAAGTCTTATCATGCTGTTGGATCCCTCTGTATATTTATGTTTATGTCTCTTTTGTATTGTAATAGTACTGATTTCCATGAAATAACCCTCTCTGGGAATCTTCTATCTTGATTAACTGTTAAAGTCTGAAATGTTGCCTGAGGTGTAACTGCCGACTGATGATGCTTTGGTTTCATCATAGCAACTGTCTGACAGCTCAGCAGGTTGTGTAATCGGTAATCAGTTTCTCCAGTCCCCACACACCTGAGCAGAGAGCTGTCTGATTATGCCTGGCCTCTCTGACGTGCTGTTTCACCAGCTGTTGCCACATGCACCTCTAAAAGCCGCCCTCCTCCCCTGCATTCCCACTCTCTCTCCCAGAGTCCCTGCCAGGCCTCTGCCTGTCTATCTCGCTCCGCTGCAGCACTGTAATCTATTATACATCCATGGTAATGAAAACATACTTAATTCATAATGTTTATTGCGGGAGAAAAATGGCTTGTCAACCTAAAGAACAGACCATTACAGGGGAGCTGACAAGAATATGTATTACATGAGCGAACCAGGGAAGAAAAAACTGAGTTTGACAAGCCATTATTGTTTGAGGCTACTTGAAGGTTGACACGTTCAGCTGACCTTGCATGAAACGATGACGTTCCCACTGCTTTCTATTCCCAGAAAACATATTTATCAACAGCGCCCTGACTGAGGCGAGAGGGTCGGCTTCTACAGGCTAAGCCAACGTAATTGAAGTACAATTAGAGTTTAGACAATTAGCCGATGCTCCTGTCCACTGCTACTGTCCACTGTTCACTCCTGTGATTTATAGTGGGTACAGAAATAAAATAAATGCAGTGAAAATGTTACAGGACTCCAATGCTACTCCCATTGTTCTTGAATGTCATCGAGGTACTAGAGAGACCAGGACAATTAACACTGTAAGAGCACTAAAGGGGAAGAATTAGCTTATAATGAATGAGTAATACAAGCTGTTAGAACATGTTAAATGTGAAGTGTGTCATGATTTTAGATCATTTCACCCATATAGGTATACCTTGCTCTTTCCCAGACAGTGACGATGAATGACAGAAATGTGCTGGAAGTAATTATAGCCGAACATGTTTATGCATGTCTGATAAACCTGAGTCAGACAGGCTGAAATCTAACAATGTTATTCAAAGGTCACAGGTTACAGCAGCAGTGTGGTGGTCGCAGGTTTTCCATGTGTCTGTGATTAAATCTCTTTCTTGTACTGGGTGTTTTTCTCTCCTTTTAATCTAATGGCGCTTTTCCACTGGCGCGGCGCGGCGCACTTTTTTTGCTTTTCCATTAGCCCTAGTACCTGGTACCAGCCAGGTACTATTTTAGTACCTCCTCGGCCCTGGTTCCAAGCGAGCCGAAGCGATACTATAATGTGACGTCAGCCGTCTGCCTTCCACTGATTGGACAGAGCGTCGTCACTGGAAGAGAGCGAGCGCTACGTCTCACATGAGAATCAAACCCGGAAATTTCAAAAACATAGCGGCAACAGCACCCACTGATCTGTATCGAGACTGTTGTTATTCCTTCACCTGAGTTAAATGATGCTGTGTGTAAAATCACGCTGTGGTCTGTTAACGAGGTGCAGATGAGTGAGTTTGGAGCTGACGAGCGGATCGAAAAAAGAGAGACAGACAATGCGGCCCCGCGATCGCCTCCACGATCACCCCGTGCCGCCCCCGCCCCTGCTGAGGAGGAACTAGAAGAACTCAGCTGTAGTGGAAAAGCACCTTTACCGAGCCGTGCCGTGCTGTGCCGTGCCGTGCTGTGAAAGTGTAGTGGAAAAGCGCCATAAATGGAGAGGGAGTTGTTAAAGGGACATTCTGCAGTGTTGTTGTTACCTTGGGAAGGTGCTGCCGCGGCTTGTTGGATGGCAGCCGTCTCCTGGCTCAGCTTCTTCTTCGCCTCCAGGACTGGGTTCTCAAACTGGGTTTTCTGGTTGATGTGGCTAAAAAAAAGAAAAGACAGAAAAAACCTTTGTGGACATGCACATCGCACCGAGAAAGGGCATGTGCTGAGCAGAAAAAGTCAAAGAACGAAGAAAGCAAAAATACTGGCAGCACTGCAGGACTCGTAGTGTGGTACTTTATTACATGACTGTGACGTACGTTTGAATGTGCTCTTCATCAGACAAAAGACTAAAAGTAGACTGACTTAGTCAGTACCAGTACCACACTACGAGTCCTGCAGTGCTGCCAGTAGCCTATTTTCTTTAAAAAAAGAAGAGACTCAGATTAAGATTTAAGAGAAGAGACTTTCAAGTACAGACAGGCTGCATTTATACTATATATAAATATATATATATATATAATTTTAGTGCCTATATGCATTTGAAGAGTATATAATATAAGCTGTATGATAATATTCTTCAAATGCTTTGATTTTTAATGATTTTCCTTACATTTCAAAAAACATGTTTTCACATTATGCATTAATGAGAGAGGATTGATAGGCAAAAACGTTAAATGAAGTGTGTAATAACATGTGCAAAAGGTGAAGGGGTCTGAATAACCATTTTTCTGCAATTAATTATGCATGGACCTTTCCTATAATGCAGCTGTGATTTTCTAATAGAGGGACACGGTAGTGGCACCACTATATACATTAATAAACACAGCACACATGCAGTAAAGGCTGGCTGCCTCCTCTTTATGGGGGGAAGCTACTATGGCTTTTAGCCTTTTGATAGGAAATGAACCCCCCCTACTGCCAGCAACATCCTGTTCCTCTACAACAAGGTAAACAGCCTGTTGTCCCCTGGCATACAAACCACAGTGGTTGTTTCACAGTGAGCTCATTTCAAGCTAAAACACTGGCAGCAATAGGCTCCATCTTTGTGCCATTGACTCTCCTTGTCTCCTTGTCTAAACAGTGAGTTCCTCTCTCATGTCACTTCTACCTAGGAGGGATCCTTCTGCAGTCTGAGCAATGAAACAACGCAAGCGTTCCCGTTCTCTTTTCATCACAACAGATTGCTACCTCTCCTTCCTGCCCCCACTCTCCTCGCTCCACGCATCCTATAGTTGAAAATCTCCCCCACTTCTCGCCACCGCTGTAACAATGGCTGTGTTTCACTGGCTCCCCGCTGCAGTGCTGAGCACAAAAACCCAATTTGCACACCGACAAACACGCAAACAATATGCAGGGACGTATACCCAGACTGGCATTCCGTACACACACTTAGTTACACAAACACAGGCAGAACACAGTCAGAGCACAATCAGCGTTGCGTTCACATGCAGGTCACTGTGATGTTACCCACAGAGTCTCATTTTACCACCCACTGATAAACAATGGGAAAATCCTGATCAGAATCTTGAAGTGTTCTCAGGTAAACGCTTCCTGTCTGCATGTTGCATCAGAGCGTCCTCACCTGAGACAAGATGAGCTGTGTGCTAGATCCATCTCTTTATTTTTAGACAGTATTGATTCATGCTGGTCCACTGCTAATGTGCACTAAGTGTAACATGCACTCGTACTATGATACCTCTGCTCACGCGTTTGTGTACTACTGTATGTGTGCCTATTATTTACACTGTTTATGATTATGGCAGCTGGTCTCCTTGGAAAATTGACATAGATCAATAAATACATAGCACTTACTCAACATAGTATGTGCCATACTGCGGATCGTCAATTTCCTCCCAGCCGTAAGGCAACTCTGCAAAAGAAAATAGCGTCACACTGTGTTGTAGCAGAATGCAAAACAGGGTGCACACACAAAGATAACAGAAGAAGAAAAAGCAGGCACAGTATTTAGCAGACCATCATCTGGGAGTTGTAACCCATTCAACATGGTGGTGAAATACAGCAGAAGCTACCCGTGTATTTTTCCCCCTGACTGGGACATTTAGCATAAGAAAGTAGCCATGAAAATAGCCTACAATAATTTAGTGAACATTTCTGTGGTTACAACAAGCAGGCCGGATGGAACGGCTGATGTACATCATGCCCTGATGAACATATCAGGCAGAGGGAGTAAAAAAAAGAAAAAAGAGAAAAGAGCTCTTCACGCAAGAGAGAGCTTTGGAGTTGCTTTTCAGAAGCAACACACCAACTTGCTTTCCGTCCGCCTGTAAAAATCCATTAAAACCAAGCTGGAAGGGTCCCACTCTTCTAGCTGTGGCCACTCACTGTCTCTGCCTGCACTTAAGCCCACATTAGCATCCTGGGGATACAAAGGCACGTCTGCATTTCTTTAAAGTAGACTTCAGCTCTAGATTTCAGAAAAATGTAGCTGCTTGACTGTGATGCTCAGGGTTAATCTTGGGTGACATGTCATTTGGATGAGAAGTTGCACTGTCATATTTTACCTGGCTTGTTATTTGATTAACTGTGTGAGAATGTGTGAAGTGACGGACCATGTGATGGACAGCAAATACAACAGAGGTCTGCCCTTGTGTGAATATTGTACATGTGCAGCAGTTAACTTGAGTTTGCCTGAGTAGAGCGGCTGGGCAGTGCAGCTTACATACCTCCATCCTCACACTTCTCTGGGGGCTTTGCTTTCTTTGCCAAGCGGGGGTCCAGCCACGTAGTCGTCTTGGTATTGTGACTGCAGAACAGAAAGAGCAGCCAGGAAACATCAACAATAAAAATCTGCGCCAGCATGTGCCAGCAGAGAAACCGCTACTCGACCACGAGTAGCCAACATAAGGATGTGCCATAACAGAAAAAAACAGTAACTGTATTCTCTTGTGTAATATGCCCTCGTGCACAAGGACTACTGGATTCATCAGAAAACATCTGATCCATCGGTTTATGTTCAGCTGTCACATTCCCGTGTTTATGGTTAGGTGGCCTTTTCAGAGGGGAGGGAAAAAAACCCTCTGAATGTGCAACACGACAAACTCGTTTATCCTCAACTGCATTAAACAACTGGGGTGTGTAATCAGGAGGAAAATCACAATGGTCTTCTGATATCTTCAGAGACAAGTGGCTTAGAGCCAAACATGAATAAAACACACTGGCCTGCACGGACGCGTGCTTGTATGTCCTCCCACACACATATAGTATAGTATATCCCTCTGAGGGTTTGTTTACTCCATTGTTCTAAAATCAAAGCCTCGATTGGATGACAGAGCTTAATAATATGTCTTTATGGAAACCTGGGATTTTAAAGCTGCAGTATTTGGTAAAGAAAAAAAAGTGAAACAACTGTGGCAGTCAATGGGAATAAATTGGAGTATTTACACCTCCCTGGAGCTTTGAGCTCCATCAAAGTGTGGCCTCGAAATATTTAAACTCTTGTCAGTCACGTCTGTTATCATGGAAGGATGTGAATGTGTACACTGTACCCAGTTCATTCTTTCTATCCCTTTTATGTGAACGTGATGCTGTCGAGACGTTGACTTGTAGATCACAAACCCATCATTGTGCACATGGCAGGATCAAACCTAACCCCACTGCTGGGCCGATTAGACACTGATTTGATGCTGACAGACACATTTATCTGTGTTTCATTATGCATGGATGCCAGTAAATACAAATACTCTATGACATCAGATACACAAATCTCACTTTCATTTTTAATATCACATCTTGCAGCCTACCCCGCTGCAGTTGTAAGACGACATCATTAACATAAGTAACAAGACTCAAGTCGTCAGTTGCCCTCAATTTCAACACTTATCATTCAGAGCGTGGATTGTTCTCCACCTGATGAGGCTGAAGTCACAGCTAAAGTCTGCAGTTTCCTCCTGCTGCTCCTGCTCCAGCCTCTGCTGTACTACTTTGCTTATCGTCCCATGAAAAGCCTCTGCCTCAGACTGACACAGAGATATAAAACAACTTTACTCAAACAGGGGTGATTTGAATTTGTTGGGGATTATTTTCAGATCCAGATGAATACATGTGTGTTGCACTAATGAGTGTTTAGAGCAGCTAAACCGAGTTTATGTGGGACTGACGTGTTCATGGTAATGAAGGAACGTTTCGCCCAGCATAATGTTGTGGCTCAGTGATAGTTCTTGGCTACACAGACAATTGCTTTGTGTTTTCTAAACAATATTCTACAATTCTAATGTGTATTTGTGTAACAAACAATATGAAATACTGTTAGACGAAGCGCCAGCAGCTCTTTTTTAATTATTGTGCCTGTCTATCTCTGTGAACAAGGCGCCTCAAATAATTAGGCTACCTACAGTTAATACTAAATAGACTGTACATGCCATCATATGGGGTATTAGAATAAAATTAAATTTTCCACTTTAGAGATGTACAGAAATGTGGTAAATTTCTTTGGGACTGACAGCATATGAAAGCTGAACGTGTCAAATATAATTTCAAATTCACTGAAATGTTTGCACTGAAATGCCAAAATGTACTCAGCACTGCAAGCAATGATGGATTTATTTATTTATTTTGATAACCATGTTAATACAATCAGATCTTAACTACTGGCTATCGTGTGTTCCCAGAACATAAAGGTGTCCTCTGTTGAACAACAGGTGAAACACCGAAATGGACTCAGTTTATAGAACTATAAATAATCATCCATCTTTATCCCGAAGAGGATGAAACATACAGACATGTGACATTTTCACATGATAAATAATTCAAAATTACAGTCGATGTTCATGACCCCGTGGGCTGCATCTGTCACTTACTCTATGAAGTAGACCATGCCAGTCTCAGTGTAAGCCATCTCCCAATTAAGGGGCAGGGGCTCCAGGCTGTCGTCGCGAGGAAGGGAGCTCCACGTGCGGAAGTCCATGGAGCTGCTGGACTGGTTATAGCTGGGCACAGCTTTCCTCCAGTCCACCCTCTCTTTGTGCTCTGGAAAGAGGAGCGAAAGCCAGGGTTGAAAGTGGAACAACAGGGAGAAAACAGAGCAGACAGAGCGTTAACGTTAGCCCCTAGCAACACCTCTGCCCTTCTGGTTTCCTGCCTGCTGCAGGGACAGGAGGGAGGCCTGATATCACTCATAGGATTTGCATGTGAGTGATGGTGTGCATGTCTTTGCCAAAGGGCTGTTTTGCATTTCGCGTATGCGCACAGTGTTAATGCTTAGGCCTATGTGTGCACATCCCTGTGGGCTGCGATGATAGACGCAGGGATTCTAGAAAGGGCCATTTGAACCTTGAGGCAGTTTCTTTATGATAATATTTTCCTGCTGCTCTTCACATACATTTTACAGCATCTGTGGACACTCCCCTTTAATGAGAAGCTGCTCTACAATGAACATGAAACACACAACAAAGGGCCTCCTAATTCACTTAGCGCTTCATGCCTTCTCTCAGAAGACGGTTATAAAGGGATGAAACATGAGTGCTTTTCATCCTTTTCTTTTCATGTGATGCTAACCTCCTCGCAACGGAGGATAATGCCAAAATATGTCATGCATACTGCTATAAAAGCGTTTCTGGAGGATGTATTTCCTAAAGATCTTTCAACCTGAATTTCAGATTGAGTATAACATTGCTAAAAATTCAACCAGAGCCCCTCAGCAGCATCAGTGTGTTCGTTATCTGCAGTGTCTGAAAGGCTTTCTTCCCTTGCCTCACTGATCAGAAAAAAGGGCTTCACATTTAAAGACACAAACACATAATAGTGCATCTGCTCCAGTCATGTAAACACTTGGAGAAGCAGACTGAGGGCAGAGCCTGGAGGAGAACTGAGGGGTGAGGGTCCACATGATATAAGTCAGATGGGTTAGAGAAGGACAGTAGCAGGGGAGGGAGGGGGGGAGTTGATAACGACAGGCTGATGGGAGAAGCTGCAGTCAAGAGTTTAGAGACTTAGAGCTCACATTTTCCATTAACCTCTTTTTTCATTCGACCATAACTCTGCCCATCTATGGCTGGTCAAAGACTCCTCTGCCACAGCTGTGGGCTACAGCAGAGCAGTCAATTGTGACCGGTCTCTTTCCATAAAAAGAACTCCTGGATGTCTGGGCATCATTTTGTGTTTGATTTCAATATGACAGAGCAGTTGGGTAAACAGACTTTGGATTTCTGTGAATCCTTTGTACAGCTGAGCAAGCAGTGTTTGCGCCATGACTGTCAAAACAATGTTTCATTCAGTCAAAAAAAACAAAACATGCGCACACACACTCCCACTCCCAATTCTCTTTCCCTAAAAACCCAGGCATAGTGCACAGTATGTAACCTATTTCTGTTGCAGGCTTGTTCTCCTTGTCAGCATTAAGGACAGATTTGCTCCTTAGAGAGCTGAGGACTTGTCCTGATTGATCACACACACACTGTCCTGCTCTCTGGATCACACTTTCTCAAGGTGACCTGTGAGACAGTGTAAAAAAAAACAACAGGAAGTGGTGGGTCTTAAAACAGCGTGGCCACCACATTTAAATATCTGTGAGAAAACTGTTGGTGGCACCTTGAAGGCAGCATGTCCACTGTGGTTAGTTCCCGAATACTGCTCAGCAGCAGACCAGTGTCAAATGGTTAATTCATCAAAACATTTTCTGACTTACGTTTTGCACTATCTGGGCACACAGATATTTTTTATCTTGTTTGTCCAGGTTTTGAGTAACAATTGCTGCTCAAAACAGATTGTCAGGTCTGTGGATTATTCACAGCAAGGCTGTGGCTCATTATCCACTGATTTACAGATTATTTTCCCAACTAATAAATTACTTCTTTCGAGCACAAAAATGGTTGTGGTAGTGTTCACAAATATTTTGATTGACTGACAGTCTAGAAGGGTTCAGCCGGCTTTAATTAGACATGGGAAGGCAATAAATTATCACATTTAGGTAGCTGGGCCAAGCACGTGTTTTACAATTGTGCCTGGCATATGATACTATTAAATTTATGATAAAGAAAAATATTGTGATTGATTTATAATTGATTGTTAGTGACCAAGTGACTGGAAACTATTATCACAGATCCTGGTCCAATAATCCTCAGGTCAGATTTGGATGGGTTCTGACTGTCCTTGGGTGTCGTTCTTGTCCCAAACAGTCGAAACAGATGCCTTGTTTTGAAACAAGGTCTCTTCGGATCCTATGCTATCAGCGCAACAAACACTTCACATTGTGTTTTGCGCACTATATTCGCAGAGGTGAATGTCCAAAACCTGCAGAACGTTAACTGTTGTCATGGTTAGATACCAACAGTGGCAAGTTTTTGTTGTACTTCTGAGGGAAATGGTCCTTTAAATACCCCTGGGCTTCAAATCATTTCAGTTTCATGCAGAAACTGAATTTCAAAAGGTTTGCACCAATAGTTACATTTCCACGTGAAACAAATCTCCCCCATCTGCCATCTAATTAAGAAAAAAAAAAGTGTGAAATACCATTTGATCTGGGCCTGAAAAACGGTACAACCTTGACTGACAGATAATAGCTAAATAAGAAGCAGATGGAACAAGAGCTAAAGAGATCTGCACAGGAGCATGTTGTTAGCATCTTTTAATGCTGTTTTATGGTAGCAGATTGAGATTTGCATGGCGCTAAGGGCGTAGGTTTGCATTTGACTGGGGACATGTCTATACCAATATCAGGGGAGGACACAATTATCCCCACCAATATTTGAGGAGCTAGTTTATACTATGTTTGGAGTGTAGTCATATTGGGGATTTTTGCCCTTGTTTGATGTGCTTCTATTACCCCTTCACTGCTTTTGTTGTGTCACTTCAGTGTGTGCGCATGTGTGTGCATTTCTATTACCGATCCCTCTAACCATCCTTATAGGCTATATATTTGCATAATTTTTAACCCTTGTCCAGTCAGGTAGTAAACTAACCAGCCAGCAGTGACTGAAAACATCAATCTTAAAGCAGAAGTAAGCGATCCGGTCGTTTTGGCTAACTTCTTGTCAGCCGATGGAGTTAGCAGTCCCGGCCCTCGGCCCTACGTCACCACATTCACGCGCATCCCTTGGCTGCACACACAGAGAGGACCGCCCCTTTATGCCGTTCTCTCTCCTCAATGGATAAAGGTTGTAGGATACAAGGAAAGTTTTCTCCTCGGCTTACAGCAGAGCAGAGTGACTGACAGACCCGTGTTTCAGACCAAACACTCTATATAAGTGATTGCCGTCCGAAGATATAACTAAGACTTATATTAACACAAACATTCCGCTTACTTCTGCTTTAATGCATCAGTTGATTTTCAGCATTTAACTGTTGTAGCTGGTCAAAGTGGAGCCAGTTTTAAAAGTGAAATGCAGCAGTGGTCGATCTACTTACTGTTTTTTGATTAGAGTTGCTGTTTTTATCTAGATTTAAATACAGATCTTAATATAAATACAGATGGATACCGACAGATGATATGTTAGGAAACCCATCTGCTTGACAGCATTTAACAGCTTTATTTTGGAGGGGTTTTTCGTGTGCTTACCATAGACTGTATAGAAAAAGAAGCTCCTTGGCAATATTCAGGTCAAACCTACACCCCTGCACTGTACTGTCATCTCATCATCCACACACTGATCCCACCAAACTGTTTACTATCTGCAACAAGCTAAAGTCTTTATGTCCTACAAGAGAGACAGACAGTGACTTTGATCTAACATGACGATTCCATAATCGAAGGACAAACAGGGTACGGCAGAATCTCTGTTATTTAACATGACGTTCTGTGCTTTGACATTTACTGACCAGGCAATCCATTGACCAGCGGTGGCCTCTCATCATCGTCTTCCTCCTCGGGGACTGCGCTGTCCTTCCTGTCCATCTTACTAACTGAAGTGGTGCGTTTCCTGGGAACCTCGCCACCGTAGTCTTCATCAAACAGCACCTGATCCACCAGGTCGGGCTGCACCAGGTTGGGCTCTGCCGGAGGCTTTGGGGTCCCATAGTAGTTACCTTAAATAGAAAGAGGAGAGAGAAAAATGAAGAGAGCAGAGAGAGGAGGAGAAGAATTAGGAGGGAAGAGACTTTTAAAATCAGTGCAGCCACAGTCAGAGAAGCCATCCTGTGTTTAACATCACTTTAATTTACCTGATTTTAATCAAAAATTAATTCCCCGAACGCCACACACCAGCCATCACTCATGGTCGACTATGTACAAGTCTGCTGCCTCTGCATGATGTTCGCGGCTCTTAATCCGCTGCTTTGTTTTCCCTCGATAACTGCACCACAGGGCTGTCATGACTCATGTAACATTAAAATCACTTCACTTGGAATTTGCTGGCAACTAATTACACTGATCATTGAATACAGCAATTATCTATCTCTCAGCTTGCTTTTTTTTTCCTAATGAAGAAAAACCTTGCGTTACGGTTTATAATTATTCAGTGGGATAACAGTACTGAGTAAAGAGGGGAGGGAGGAGGGGAACAGGGGAGGTCTGACAAACTTTGCTAAATCATCTGCTCATTTAGCTCTTGGGGCGATCCATCTATGTATGGCTGGTGAGCAGTATGTGAAACTCAATTTATTTGTGGTGATTATTCAACCTCTATTAGGATTATAAATAATGTGCATACTAATTTCTATCTCTACCATTTATTATGATTATTTGTGTGCTAAATGCTTCTCTATGAGATGTGTTTATGCGATAATATCAAATTAATGTTCTGACGATCCATTTGTAAGGTCAAATATTTACTCGGCTCTCACAATGAGCAATCAACAGATTGAGTCTACTCAGCTAAATCATGATTTATAATTAGATTAATTAAAGAATAGGGAGAGGCACCACTGGGAAATAGGGACTTTCAGCAATTTAATTAGACTCTATAAACTTGATCTTATTTTCATGTGGGACGGGCCCTGTATGGGACTGTGCTATTATGAACCTTTGATGTACTTAAGCATGAACATGCAGTGATGACAAATACTGCACTATATAAGAGCAACATTTATCAGCCCCAGATCATTTATAGCTCGGTACAAAGAGGGGAAGAAGACAATGGCATGCATGCCAGGGAGAACAGAGGGCTGTGAGGAAACATCATAGTCATTCCAGCAGCTTTACAGCACGATACAGTAACATCACAACAGCTTTTTTTGATAAGGGAGCCCATCTCCAGTCTGGCCTCGTCTCCTCAGGCGTGGCAACTACAATACACAGCAAACTGGGTTAATGCAGCTATGCTCAGATTCCTCAAAGCAGCGGAAAGGTTGAGGAGGAGAAGGAGGCTGGATGAAAGCCCGCCCCCACCCCCCTTGTCACTCGCCTCTCTGTTTACTAAGCGACACTCATCCGCATTTGTCAAGGATGGCTTCATTAACAGGAGAGATAGCAAGGAGAGATTGGGTCTGCTGGCTAATCTCCGCCTGTCTCCTGCCACACGTTGACATTCATCAGACAGACGCTACCCCTGTGATTAATTACTAACAAACACGTCCCCCCCTCCCCCTCCTAATAAATGTGTGTTGCAAATATAGAGGTGTGTGAATGTGGCACGTCGGGGAAGATTTGTGGCACCATTTGCTGTTATAAATGGCATGGAAGCCTCATAAGCTGATGAGCGGGGGGAGCCGGCCTGACATTACTTGTGATCCTCGTGTCACAGGGTTGATGAGCCAGGAAGAGTGAGCCTCCTCTTTCAAAGTGCGCACAAGCAATTTCATGCTGGTGAAATCAGTTACTCATGATGAAAAGACTCCTGTAGTCAAGGGCAACACGCACAAGCCACACAAGGTCACGAGCAGTCTCTCATCTCGCCAAGATCACCAGCAGTTGCAGTGGCAGCCACATATCCTTCCAGACGGCACCCCACACATTGCAACTAATATTTGACTGCACTCCCATTCACACTCAATTTAATATCCTGTCTGTTTTCCTTCCTTGTTTAAATCAAACTCATTATCACAATGGGGATTCCAAAACAACAGGTTTGAAGTGGATTTCAATTTGGCAGAATTTCCTGCTCCCTGGTAGAAGATTAGCAATGTAATTTCCTAAAAAAAAACAACAACACAAAAACTCTCTCACTATGTAAAATAGTGAGAGAGAAATTTTCCTGACAGTTGTCCCTCTAGTCTTGCAGTTGACTGAACTAGACTTTTCAACTCTTGTCCTGCTGCTCTGAAGGAATGAATGTCCCAACCTGACCCTCAGAGACACAGAGACTGAGGACGGACCACAAGTCCAGAGAGACTTGCTCCCGGCGTCTGGCACAGATGGCTGACGTGTCTGCTTGGCAGGCAACCTGGGAGCCTCAGGACCAACACAGAGTAGCCGGCATGTTCCCTAACAATCACAGAGCTGCCGCCACCCAGAGGAACACTCTGTCTTAACCTCTGATCTGCTCTTGTTGGGAGAAGGTGAGAGATACATAGGGTCAACGATGACAGGATGATTTATAAAAGAGAATGTGAGTGAGTGTTTCAATTGAAATTATGTGCACAATGCATTAAATGACTCCCATAAAATATCTTCTAAGTAGAGAAAAACTGTTATACATGAACCATTAACATAATGAGCATTCAGGCAAGTCATTTGGGACTATTAGTGAGTCCATTATGATTAGCTAAGAATCCCATTAGCTTAGTACCTTGAGCACAGCTCACTCACTGCACACTTTTATACTGGAAGTAATTCATGAACTTCTCACTGAAAGAATGCAACCCATGTGACCCATACAAGAGGTGTTGTTTATTTTTCCTATTCTCTCCCCCCCGCCTCTCTCTCTCTCTCTCTCTCTCTCAAAAAAGGCTGTTTTTGAAGCACAACTAAATGGAGTAAATCCCATTCCACGATCCAATTACTTCCAGCTCCTCTCTGAGTTGACTGTGCCGCTGAGAGATCAACGCTCTCTGCCACAGTAGCCATGGAGGGCTTGTGCTGACTGGGTTTAAGAGAAAGAGAGAGAGGGGGGGGGGGGGTGAAGGGGGGTGTTCAGTGTTCACTTCTCTAGTATACTGAAACCTTCCAACTTTTGAGGAGCTAATCCACACATCTGCGTGCAGCCATGGCAGCCCTGCTTCCACAGAAAAGGAGGTTTCCATTGGGAGCGGGGGGAGCTCAGCATGCCTCTTTATCAGCAACCGCTCTCTGTCATACATTCTTCCTCAGTTTGCTCTCCATTTCTCCCTTTCTAACCACAGTCAACCTTTCTATAAAAGGTGTAAATCCCAGCTGGCTCCGGCTCAGAGATGAAGGACAGCTTGTGGGCGACTTGGCAGCTCTGGAAACCTGATCTTCGAGTTCTTAGATGATCTGTCCCAACACAGGGAAGGACGGGATTTATTCTATGTGCAGAGATGTACAAGTGTGTGCTCATGTGTGTGTGTGTGTGTGTGTGTGTGTGTGTGTGTGTGAACCTGTGTGTGTCGAATGTCATTGCTGCCACCGTGTGACAAGGATGATTGCAGGGTGGAATGGCACCTTAGAGGATCAGAAACTATTGGAGAGACCTTCCTCAGAAGGCTGATCACACCTCACATTAAAATGATACACTTTAACATCCATAAATTCACACACACACACACACACACACACACACACACACACACACACACACACACACACACAAACACAAAATTACACAGAAGCAGAAACACACTGGTGCACACCCAGAGGCAACTGCTGTCAGCCTTAAGGCGCTTTCTCTCTGGATGAGGATTTGACTTTATCTTTTAATTCTCCATCATAGAGGAAGCACAAGATGCAGCTGAATGGAAGTGGGAGAATGGTGCAGAGAAGGTCCATTCATGCGACCACAGCTTGCCCCTCAAACATTTAGAAAGATTCTCTCCCATTTTACAGCAGGCTGGATTTGCATTGAGAAAGAATGAGCTTAAAGAGAGCAGGAAGATTATCATGTTATTGCCATAATCATTGCGCAATGTGAGAGAAATCCTCCGTTCCAATCCCCTCATGACACAAATACACTGCGACCGTCTGACTTTCCAAGACCTCTGAATGCAGGGCAAGTGCTTATGCTCCATTGTAGTAGAAGGTGTTAGGAATGGTAAATATCTGGCCATTCAGCCCGGATAACCCTCATTGTGTAAACTTCTCACTGGAAAGAACATGACGCTACTTGTCGCCTTGTTGTTAGGCAGAAGCCACCACTGACTCATGTGTTAACTGTAGTTACATGATGTCAAATGAACATTTAAGAAATAGTTTTTTAAGAGAGAAAAGAGAGGTGGTATGTGTCTGTAGCTTTTTATAGAGAGATCCTCGCTGATAAGAAGGCCCGCCATTATGTTGCTTTTGCTTGTTTACACCGAACCAAACAAAGGCGGCATGAAGTCGCCCCCGTGTGTGATTTTAGATGGCATGGCGGCGTGACGTGTGGCAAAACAGCATCGACGTCTGTCCCACCTCTTCCACAGACACGGATTTGGTTCTGTGACTACAGAACAACGCCTCCCCCTCCATTCCCATGCTTGTACCTTCTATACAGAACAGCGAGGCAGAATAAAGACAAAATATTCCCACCTTGAACTGGCGGGGAGAGGGGAGAGGGAGGAAAAGGAGAAGGCTGGTTTATCCCATGAATTAAGCATGACTTGAGAGTAAGAACACAAGTGGGACCTCCTGATGTGTGATTGTGCAGCCAGCCGGTGGGATCAGCAGGTTGACTGGTTTACATAAGGTCACCATCAGGTGCTACAGCTGCTTGCATGCTCACCCATTACTGTGTGAATATGTACTGTACACTGTATTAGCAAGAGCAGACAAAGAGGTGCTGACACAGACTTGTAAAACACAGAGAGGGAGGCAAAGTACAAGCACTGGCACAACACGCAGCTCAAGTGTGCATGAGTGTTGAATTCAAACACAGGACAAGCACTCTCTGTTGCTGATGATGTAAAAATAAAATATGAGGGAAAATGTGTACGTGCTTCCCTTATAATTCAGTGGGCTTGCACTTTTAGCTGGCAGCACCCTGAAGGATTTCCAAAGACATATAGACATATATGCAACAAGTACAGCCTGCTTCGTTTTTGCACACACGTGATACAGTTAGCACTTACTGCATATTTACAGTGCTTACTGCATATTTACAGTGCTCAACTTATTTTACTCAACATTCATGTTTTTGTTGTTCAGTAAAAGAATTAAAGGGACAACGAGGAGTTTCTATTTGGTTATTTAAAAGTCTCACGTTAATGTGGATGAATCTACGCTACGCACACTTGGTAATGGCTCCATTTTCGATAAATATATCGTTTTGTCTCTATCGTTATTTTGTTATTATTAGTGGAGGCGGAAATGCTGGTCGAGCCGACCAGCGTTTCCTTACTTTCGGTTCCGTGGCGAGTTATGAGAATTACGCCGCAGAATCGCTGTTTATGGTCGGAACTACGACAGTATGTGATCGTCTTTGAACCTCTGACTTTAATTCTTGATGAATGAAAACATGAGTCCGTCTTGCGCCGGTCAAAGAATTTTACGGTGCGCACGGAGGCTCATAAATGTAGTGTGAAAACGCTTCGCTTTTCCAAAACTCCTCGTTGTCCCTTTAATTGTTCATACAGTACAAGAATTAAAACTTGATAAAGTTCTACTCACAAATCTGTTAAAATGTCATGTTGTTTAATTGTATTATTTTGTGTGGATGTCTGCTTATAACAAAACAAAATATTTACATTTATGTTTGGATATGATACAGTTTGTTTAAATTACCCCCAATTTCCAGTTAATTCCCATAAATTCCCAGTAATTGCCATAAATTCCCATAAGTCTCAAGGAAAGCTTCCAATTTGGAATATTTCCAAAATTCCCCATGTTAACTTCCCATGGAAAGTTTCTGGAAGTTTATCAGAAATTTACTGCAAATGTTCCGCCTCTTTGCAACCCTATCCTCAAGTCATTAGAATGTCACAATCTTTACAAACAACACCAAACATATGAGTCCAGTGGGTGATATCACTGTTGCCAATACAAACAGTTCAGTGTCTGGGACAGAATAAGGAATCTGCACCTGCACCGCCTGTCACTGGTCCTCTCTGCTTCTAGAGGGCTGGCTACGGTTAAACATTAACTGTAGGGTTTATATTAATCCTTGCTTACAAAAAAATGTAAGCCCTTATGCAGATTTTTACAGTATTTCCATTTATATTCAAAACTCAGGTCTACATACTTCATCCCTCAGTGGCTTGCTCGACACACAGAGTGGAGAAACTGAATAGTGGAGCTCATCTCAGGAGCTGGGAGTATCGCTGCTAATCTGCCTGTCGCTTCCAACAAGTCTTTAATCATGTTTCACTGATCAATACATTTCATCCTGCTTGTCACCATTTCACAAAGGCAAGGCTGTAAGTCATAATGACTGTGAATATTGAATGTACCCTCTCTATTATAGAGAGCTGTCAGTGTGAGTCTTGTAGGTAAATGCATAAAGCCACACACACACAGACACACACACACAGACAGACACACACACACACACACACACACACACACACGCACACACACACAGACACACAGACACACACAGGTCTTTAACATTCTTGTCATTTACCATCATAGGTGCCACTCTCCAGGAGAAGTCCACTCTCTTCTAGGATCCTGAAGTCTCCTACACTGATGAAGTTGTAGTCCACGCCGGGCACCTCCCCATCTCGAGGAAGTCGTGTGGTGCCTGGGAAAACCAAGAAACAGCAAACAAGGAGGGAAATGCTTAAACATACATGTTCCAATGTGTTCCAGATAAGAAACATGCAAAAGTGCAGACAAGTGTAGATAAGGCAAAAGTGGAGAAAATGTTGCTGTTGAGCGGAGATGGAAACTTTAGCCAAACCGAGAAAACAGCCAGTGACATCAGGTCACAGTGGCTGAGCTGAATTCATCAAGTGAAACACAAACAGGTTCAGGGTTTTCACTAAACTTTGGCAAGATTACATTCAGTTCCAATTTTTTATTCAACACATTTCTCCTGATTTTCAGTGGTGCAAAAAGATTTGTCACAACGATGAGTTTCCCTGCTGAACTTGTAAATATAAAGTTTTATTTCACCAGAGATGCACAGTTTGAGAACAATCTTCAACTGACATCTGACTTAATTTATGATTCACAGGACACAAAGGATCCTATTTGAAACAGTGATTTTGTGATCTATCTGTGACACATATTAGGCAGGTTGGATGCTGCATTTGGGAACAAAGAGCCACAAAGACCAATGGGACATTTGGATAATTGATGAAGGCCTGTGGAGCAGAGAGGGGCATGATTCATTCAACTCTTTCTGAGCAACTGCAGCTTCTGCTAACAGTTATTAATGGGAGGTTTTTGATACATGTTCTGAATACGGCTGAAATGAAAAAAGAAATAAAAACAGCTGAGGAAATTAGGGATATGAAATATGATGGACGCAGTGGGTTGTGTAACCTCCTGGTGTGGTTCACTTAGTCCAATGGGTTGCAGCATCGATGCAAATGACACCAAGCCATTCTGAGTGCAGATTTGGCTCCTGCAGTGAAGCCACGGCCTATTTTGATACCGACGGGAGTTCTCCCCTTCCCAAGATGAATATCCACAAGGCTCAAATGGACACCGAGTGACTACATTAGCAAGAGGATTATGTAAACCATATTCCATGAATAAATAAGTAGGACTGTGTCACTATTGCACTCAAGGCTAATTAGGTGATGTGCCACCAAACTTGTTAACTCCATAGAAATAACCACAGCTGAACAGGAGGACAGACAACCAGCTGTTTATTGCACAGGAGGACGAACTGGGTGCACAGCATGAACGAATCATCTGTGCCACATACCACAGCAATCTCTGTCACCCAAATTTACTGTCACCCATGGATATGGAACAAATACATTATGCGCTAAGCCTGGCGAATCCTCTTCAGGGTCGCAGGGAGGACACAGGGAGCGAGGGTATAGGAGGCGGGTTTCGCAACAATCCAGGCGGACCGCCAGTGGATCGCAGAGGCTAAAATAAATGGTCTTTTATGTGCATAAATACAGGCAATTTATAACCTTAGATCAACCTGATTTCAATGTCAGAGGAAATCAGAGCACACTGAAATTATATTCATCTGAGGCCAGGAACGTTTTGCTGTGAGATGACTCAGAAGCAGATTGTGCACTATATCAGGATCAGAGTTTAATGACTACTATGAATATTCTTTCACACATATAGGAAATCTGACCCTTAGTGTGGCACAAACACACAGTGGCAGCAACAAACAACACTAGTTTTATGTATGACCAATACATCAGGGACATTAGCTGATCTGTTTGATAACACTATTGCATTAAAGCAAGCTTAAATAGCATATACACGCACAACTATGATGCACTCTGGTTGAAAGATGCTGTTGAATGCAGTCTCGGTCAAAACGTTGGCACCCTCGATTTTTAAGTGCATAATTCAGAATATCTCCAGGAATAAATGCAAATGAACCTGAATATATTAATAAAATGTCCATGGTTACAGAACAAAAGAGAACTTATATAACTGTGAAATAAGACAAACACAAAATGTGCACTAGACACCATTGTTAGCACCCTTTTGTTGAATTTAAAGTAGTCATTCAAAAATGTGATTCTTCTTAATAATGAATGGCATCATTTCACTGTTCACATGTCTTGAATTAGCCAATGATTGGATATTCAAGAAGAATTAGATATATGTGGAGAGAATATCTAAAGATGGTGGTTGTGGTGGTTTAGTATAATGGACATGTAGGTTAAAGCTGAGGAAAACAACTATTGAAAGAAAGTCAGAGAAAACTTTACTACATGTTCTTCTGGAATCATGTGGAGAGATGAAACCAGAGTAGAGCTCTCTGGGAATGCACTGCATCATTGGTTTGTTTATGGGCAACAAAAGTCCATACAGAAAAGAGCTCTAAACCTCCAGTAAAACATGGTGGAGGTCCTGTCATGTTCTGGGGCCGCTGGCTGTGCTGCCTCTGTTACTCGGGGCACAGATCTTTAGTCTTTCAGTACAATAACACCTGAGAGCAAAGAAGATAAACATGGTTGAAAAGCCAAAGATGGGCTGTTTTAACTGTCCAGCTATGAGTCCTGACCTAAACCCCAGTGAAAACCTTTAGACAGAGCTGAAATCTGCCATAACAAAATAATTACTCCTGCAAACTCAAAAGAGCTCGAACACATCAATTAAAGAGTGACAGAAACTACCAGCAGACAAATGTAAAAAGCTTCTAGATGGTGGGAGAAATGATGACAGGTTGTCATTACTGCCAAAGAAAGAACAAATACTGAAAGGTTCCAGTAATTGTGTTTGCTTTATTTGCCTCTTCTGCAAGTTTTTAATAATGTTGTTGTACATCACTGGTTAATGTGCATGTCCTGGTGAAGATATTAGGAATTACTGTATGTAGGTGAAATTCAGGGGTGTCAATACTTTTGACCAGGGCCGTAGATTTCTTGACACTTGTGGAGCCTGCGCCAATTAGCAGTAAAACCATTGTGCAGATTGTGATGGCCCTGTGGTCTATTAAGCAACTTTATATTGCTATCCCCTTTTGTTTTTCCACTGTTATATTTTCTCACTAATTGGACTGTGACAGCTTCCCTGCACCAAAGCGTAAGAGGGAATAAAATCACAGTTTAAAAAGGAAGAATACAAAAAAAAAAAACAGCAACAAAAAAATCTTCAGAGATGCTTTCTTTCCACAGTGTGCCTTGATACCAGTTTGTGTTACCAAAAGCTGTTGACATTGCATTGTGTGTGAGAATGCCAGCGTCTGCTGCTTCTCATTACCAACTTGTCTGCCTGCCGGCACTGGCTTTGGTCCCTCAAAGATGTCCCCTGTAGCCCAATTACTTGAGCCACAGCTATGTACCTGCCAAGTATCTTCCTGAACCATCATCCTGGATGTCACACCGATATATACCATAAGTCTCCTATTGTGGATCAGTCTCTGAAAATATAATGAGGGCTTGCTGAGCTTTGAATATAGAGTTGAGTGAAAGCATGAAATCTTTAAAAAGACAGAACTTTGCAAAATCCTGTCGTTCTTTCCTAATACAGACATCGACACTTTGGATGTGTCTTCAAAAAAAGGCAGATTGTTTAAACAAAATGTAGCAGTGCATTGATACAGTATAATATCAATATATAATTAAACAAGACAAGAGAGGAGCTTGTTCGTCAAGAAGTTTTGTCAAATAATACAGACATTCTCAACACGTCAAGGTATTTGCAGTGTTGGTTAATACAGCACGGAATACATTTGAATTGTATTAGGTGAAGCTACATGGTGAAGTACTTCCAGTTTTAACAAGCTTTTCTGTGCAAAGAGTGAGACAAGAGCATCAATGTGACTCTCATAATTATTATAGTATACAGCTACAGCCAGCAACCAGTTAGCCCATCTTAGCTTAGCATAGGAAACTAAATCCTCCCTAACTTTTTCTGTACCACAATGTTTCCATAAAATGTGGTAAAAAGTGGTTAAACATAAAAAGTTTAACAATCCTGTAGTAAAATGAGGTGAACATTTTATTGATATGCTCAAAATCAATCACAACACAAGATAAATATGAGAACAACATGTCCTCATGCATGGATAGAAAATACAATCTGGTTACAACCATTAGTTCTATAACTAGTATTTCTAGGACACAGCGTTGTCCAACTCCTAGGAAGAAACTAAAAATGAAACACATTTCCAGAAAATGTCAGCCTATTTCTTCTACATTTTATGGCCATGCACAGAGGTTAAAGACATGCATTTACATGTGTCTATCTCAGTGTGTGTCTGTGCTGGACTGAAACAAATTGTCACTTTAGTCTCGCAAGGTCTCGGGCCTAGGCAGTGCAGAGACCTACTTTTTGAACCGTCTGGACTGGGAGGGTGTCACATCGCGAACATCAGGGGTAGTCAGTCAGAAATGGCAGGCCATAAATTTAACATGGTGATTTCGTGCATAGTTTTATGCTGGTGCTTCAAGAGAAAAGATGGCTTAGGGCTTTGCTGTCGAAATGGCGAGAAAAAGAGAGGGAACAAGAGCAGAGGTGGTACCAAACAATTTTCCAAGGGGTGGCCACGTCGGGGACAGTTGTAGGTCCCCGAAAGCAGAATCTTGTATCAGCTTGTGTCTGCATGGTTATGGCACTGCACAGAGGGTGGATTATGATGGTTATTCACAGCCATAAAAATATCCCCTGATAGTTTGTGGAGGCAGTAAGAGAAAAACAGAGCCATTTCTTTTTTTCTTCCTTCTTTTTTGTAGTTCGTATACCTGAGCTTTTGGGTCTTTGAAACTTGGACCTCGGCTCCTTTGTTTCTTCATCTACTAAATTTAACATCAGGTATAGGTAAACAGAAGTGAACCATGCAAAACCATTGTACCTTATCTAAAAGCATAATTATGACTGACAGCTATAATGACATCACCAAGGCCAATACACCAATACATAACTGATAGGGGTGGGAGAAAAAATCGATTCACATAGATATCGCGATATCTTTTTTGACGATTTTTAAATCGATTTTTTTTTTTCAAAAATCGATTATTTTTTTTTTGAAAAAAATTTTTTTTTTGAATTTTTGAAAATAATTTTTTTGAATTTTTTTAAATATTGTGCAATGTGTATTTGTTAGCCTCTTTTACATACAGAGAGTACAGGCTTTGAAAAGGGTTTAAGTTCATTTTATAATGGAGTATGTTAATTTATAGGCTCCTACAGTGTTTGTGTGCAGATAAATGTTAAAAATGCGACTAAAAATCGAGAGAATCGGCAATATCGTAGAATCGCAATTTAAATCGAATCGGCATCCAAAAAATCGTAGAAGAATCGAATCGGGAGAAAAGCATATCGTCCCAGCCCTAATAACTGATATCTATCATGCCCTCAAGTTATACAGCGGCAAACCAATTAACATGAAACCGAGTCTGACTGATGATCTTTTATTTCCTCAAAAATGTTCAAGGGCAGATGTTGCTAGTAGCAGGTGATGCTGAATGTCTTTTAACAAGAGACGAGACGATTGCCGCGTTTACAAGACAAGAGTTAAATACAACGTCCTCTGAGCAGCGCTACAGTTTACAGGGGGAGAATGGAGGCTGCAGTGTGTTGCCATTGGAAAGTGAGGAGACAGACAGCAGCCAGATGGTTAGCATGCTAACAAGAGAAAGAGAAGAAAAGACGTGATTAGAACTGGCGTTGTTTGCACCGCTGGAGACGGTTCTTGGTGAGTAAATGAATGACGTGTTGATGCTGAACCTGCAATGTTTCTTCTAGACCGGTACCGTAAGTAGGACACAGCTGTTGATGCCCATACAGTACGTGGCTGAGCTTCCAGTTTGACAGAAAAGATCATCGCAATGCCAGAGTCCCTTGTTTGAGTTTTTGCCTTTAACTGGAAAAATATAGAACATTCGTTTGCAACTTTCAACTCTTTTATCCTTCCAACCCAAGAAAGGGAGGAAAAAGAAAGAATTGGCTCATGAAATGGTGTCAATGTCTCTCCAAGCAGAATAGTCACAGAGTACACATCTATGTGTCAAAGCCGTGTGCTGATGTGACCTTGAATTATTCTGCATGTCTACCTGCACTGGTAATGTGGCTGTGTTGGTATGTGTGTGTGCTTACGGTCACGGGTGAGATGGAGAGTTTGTGAGAGATCAAACCCTTTCTGGCCATCCCTCATCTCAGCAGGGAGTCAGGGGACTGTGTGTGACCCTGAGCACTGGATCGTCTTTAAAAAATAAATCCTGCTCCTTTTGTCCCCTCCTAGAGCTCTTGAGAGCCTCCTCTGGTGTTTTGTAAGAATCCAAATGAGATGGAGCCCATCCCAAAAACCCAGTGAAGGAGACACAGGGATTTACCACATAGACAGTATAAGACCTTGCCCTCCTTTGTCTCTCTTCTCCTCACTGTCTTGTCAGTTCCTCCATTACAGACAACTCTCTCATTGCCTGTCTTTCACGTGTCTTTCTTCTCAGCATGAACCCCGCTGAACTAAACCAGCCTAAAAGTGGAAACTAATACATTCACTATGGCCCCAAAGTGTTTGACCTCAGCAGAAATGACCCTATGTGGTTGTGCGGGAGTACAGCAGTGTGGCTGTTAACTTAAGTGCACCACTGGCAGAGCGACACAAACAGTCTCTGCTAATCCTCTTGCTTTTGGTGTGATCCTCACACACATTTTGGCTTTATAAAACCCCCACCCTCAGATTTTCTAATTTATCATCAATTTGTCATGTTTAAAACATTTAAGAAACTGTTTTTGTTTCACAATTTGTAATTCTGTGGCGCACTCTTTCTCCTTCAGCCTGCCTTGTACACCTCTACCCACCCAAGTATTGATTTTCCACAATGAGAAAATGACTTCTCTCTTTTTCTTTTTGGTGCACAACAACAAAAAGATGAGGAGTTGGGCCTGCGCTGCATGTTTAGAGGGTGGAGCTGGAGCAAATAACTGCAGTGAGAAGAAAAAGGGAGAGTAAATTTTGGGTGAAAACAGACAACCCATTACTCAACAAGCACTTTGTATTGTAGCAGCACTGTGGTCCACTGTGGTTAAAGTCACTTTTCTGCAAAAGTGTCAGCACAAAAACAACCTGGAAACACATAGATTCTTGAGTTCTCATGAAAGGCACCCACCCACACACTGAACTAATACTCCCAAAGAGATATGATGTTTGAACCTCAAACTCTGCATGTATAACGTTAACGTTATATTATAGTTTTTTATTTCTTTACTTGAACTACTGTAATGGTCTGGGCAGCTACATCTCCTATTATTCTATTTTGTTTGATACTTGTGTTGTTCACTGTGTGATATATTTGATCTTGTGAATAGGTGACTTCATATTTTATATCAGTCACACACTGAGGGTGGCCATCATATTAAAGCAGAAGTAAGCGATCCGGTTGTTTTGGCTAACTTCTTGTCAGCCGATGGAGTTAGCAGTCCCCGCCCTCGGCCCTACGTCACCACATTCACGCGCATCCCTTGGCTGCACACACAGAGAGGACCGCCCCTTTATGCCGTTCTCTCTCCTCATTGGATAAAGGTTGTAGGATACAAGGAAAGTTTTCTCCTCGGCTTACAGCAGAGCAGAGTGACTGACAGACCCGTGTTTCAGACCAAACACTCTAAGTAATTGCCGTCGGAAGATATAACAATTTAAGACTTATATTAACACAAATATTCCGCTTACTTCTGTTGTAGGTTTCCGAATACCTATTGGCCACTTGTAGTATGATCTTCTTTGTCATCATGTTGTGATTATTTTATGATTAAGTGTTTGTTTGATTGATTGCCGCCAGCTGGTTATTGAGGGAGGTCCAGAAGGTTACATATATGGGTTACACCCATTCAGCAGACTCACGCTGAAGAAAGCCAAGAGCTGAAACACGTCCGTTAGGCACTGCTGTGCGTTCAGTAAAAGTTTCAAGATTATTTCGT